>NC_073692.1:231104279-231466090 GCF_029784155.1 Uranotaenia lowii
TTTCAGATTGTGGTGTTGTTTCTGAGATATGAGGGTCATATCGGCCGTTTGGTTTTATGTTTACACCAGACATGAAATAAAAATATCTCTTGTTCGTTTCTCCGTTTGGTGAGGAAAATTCTACATGAATTTAGAGTTTTATACGGTGAAGATAAAGAATGTAAAAATGTATGAGCATTGAATTTATAAAGGGCTGAAAAATAAACAACATTTCACAATACATTTAGATTGTCGAACTGGAGTTCAATTCTCGATCAGATTTAAATTTAGAATCTTAATAATACGTATAATTTCACAGGAAACTTTTATATCAAATTTTGATAGATACAGTTGAGTCTGTCTATCATATTTTTGTGAAACATCGCAGCATAACCACTTCACTAGAAAAAACAGCCCTAGAAAATTCTCTTAAAGCTCAAAAATATTCTTTTAAAAACACCATTTTTCGTATTTTCAATATCTTATGATGCCAAATTGTGTAAAAAATTTCAAATTTCTTATACAATGTTCAAAATGTTTCTTTAGAGACTGATACAATTTTGGTGGTTGATCGATTGAAAAGTAAGATTTTTAAGGCTGCTTAAAAAAAATAAATTAAATACATTTAAATATGCAACACATAGATTTTAATACCAGGTTTATGCAGCCACTAAGTGATTTGCCTAGCAATAGATGGCTGATTCCTCGACCTTGAATAACATGAAGACAAATTATTGTAGATGAATATGCAAACTGAAAACTTTGTACAAATTGTAAAATTTGTACCGTTGAGAAACAAGCGACATGCAGCGCTTTTGAGCGATGAGTATTAAATTGATACTTCAGTAAGGTTGCTAGATTTTTTTCAGTACCCATCCGGGCTGGATAAATCTGGGCAATTTTTTTTAAAACCTGGCAAAATCCGGGCATTAGATTTCAAAATTGACGACCGAAATCCGGGCAATATCCGGGGAAATTTAGTCAAAGCCCAAAAATTATTCAACAAACATTAAGAAAACAAATATTGAAAAAAAGATTTTTCATCAAAGTATATCGACAGATTTTAAATCGTATTAGAGGTTTCCAAAAAAAACCTTTCATGATTATTTTTTTATTAAACTTGCTCAAAATTTTCGTTTTGGAGGCATAAATCATCAATTTTTGAAACACAATTTGTTTTTTTTTGTTTTATTTACCAAATATAGTGAATCAATCCGGGCAACATCCGGGCATTTTCCAATAAAATCCGGGCAACCGGGCCGGGCCCATTTGACTGTCAAGGGCCCGAACTAAATGTCAAATGCTAGAGAAGCATGGTTGGCAGCACACTAACACAAAAATCATTCTAGTTCCTCATTGATTAAAATTTTGACTTTTTCAACCATGTTCCTACTTCTTCGAAACACCATAAACGTGCCTCCCGATGGGTAGAAAAGATTATTGCACGCAAGAAGAACCAGGTTGCCATCTTCCTAGTTTTTTTTCATCTTCGCTACGGTTCGTATTGATCTTGAAATTAGAAAGAAAGTTCTGCACACTTGGCGCACTGAAAAGGAAGTTACCTATAACAAAATCACAAAACGGATCAAAGTACATCACACGAGCGTGAAAATATCATCGACAAAAATATGGCAATGAGTCGTCCTTGAAGGATCTACCTAGATCTGGAAGAAAACCTGGTCCCAGTCAGCCCCAGTTCGATGTTAAAGTACCAAACGTTACCGATCGGTATCAACGCGTGATCTGGCTAAAAAGTTCAAAACCAGTATAAGAGTGATTCAGAGAATCAAGGCCAGGACCTCCTTGAAGACGTATAAGATGTAGAAGGTACCTAAGAAATCAATGGAGCAACAATCTCAAGCAAAAACAAGGGCACGGAAAATTTACGAACGGATTCTGGAAAACAGCAACAGGTACATCCTAATAGACGACGGAACCTACGTCAAACCGGATTCAGGAACGCTTCCGACTGCCGACTGCCCGATTGCGATAAACAAATTTGGGCAGAAGGTTCTAGTATGGTAAGCTTTTTGAACCTGTGGTCTGCGGTTAAGTATTTTCTTCACATGAGGTACAATAAATGTTCAAGTTAACAAAAAAAAAAGATTGCTGTCCCTCTATAAAAAGCATCAGTATCCCCCTCTCTTCTGGTCGTCAAGCCGTGGCTTTCAAACAATAACATCTAATTCGTCGAGTAACCATCAATCCACCAAATTTTCCAGATCTCCGACAGATTGAACAATACTGAGCGATTGTGAAGAGGATCTTTAGGAAGAAGGGGACAGTTTCTCAAATCATGGAAGAATTCGAGAAAAAGTGGGAGGCAGTATCTAGAAAAAGTTACTGCCTAGAATCTGATGAAAAGCATTTCATCAAATGTGCGATCATTATTTAGAACATAACATTTTATACTTGTGTTAAGCATGATATTGTTTTTGACTTGATCATTTTGATTTTCAATAAACCGAGTAGGAAAAATTGAAATAATAAACTTGTTTCATTTTTATTCACAGTAAGATATTGCTAAAGAGTTTTAGATACAGTCCTTATTGTCCCCGTTACATAACACGGTGATCAAAATTTACTACGGTTTCATCAGTATATTTGGTCATTGCACTTAAACACATATCGATGACTCCAGCCATCCATGTCAGTTGACCATATCAGGATGTGCAGCTTATGGTTGTAAATATCTTTGAGGACGACACCCTACTTTGCAAGCATCGAGTCTTACATAACTTTACAATCATACTGGCTTTTATTGAACGACCACCACATTGTTGGTATGTTCCGCACTCGATGTGGTAGAATTCCGGCAACCTTCTCGAGCGTCCAAATGATGACTGTTTTCGGAAGCGATGAAGACGACAGTTTATTCGCTCCGATAAACAAAGAACCATACCCACCGATCTGAAGGCAATTTGTAGGTCCACACGAAGGTATCAAACTCAAGGCTTAACCCTAGGGCCACCAAAAGCTGTTAATGGCGTCGTCGCATTCGGTAGCAAACATTAAGCGCCGCGTGTAGGGCTACCCTCTGTGAACAGTTTTAATCAATGGCTATGATATTTTGCAATCAATGTTACTCTATTCATCACTTTGATTAGTTTTTTAAGTAGGTTCTTCTAAAGTACTTACAAAATATTACAAGTTATACGATGTTCAATTCTATTTAAGTATCGATTATTTCTATAACAGCTTCATTCGATTTGAGATATTGGCAACCCTACTCACGGAACGTCCTAGGAAAGGTCGAACACGGGCGGTTCAACTTCTTTTAACTTTGCAGTTTGTTTTATTTTCCGTAGATTGTAACTCATCCAGCCGCGATGTGAATCTTCTTGAGCCACCCGGACCGGCAACATCACGATTAAGTTTAACTTTTGAGACACAAAGAATAATCTTTCGAGAATTTGAACTTCATCAACTGCCCCGAAGAACCGCAGAGCCATCATCCGTTGGGTCATCCCATTTAAATGTGAGCCATTTGGATACGCTGATTAAATTTAATGTTTCCGCTCGAAGGCACCGCTCAAATTTGCTGGAAAATCTGCGCACCAACAGGGCTCGAGCAATGGCGCTCTGCTATAAATGACAGAGCGAGCTGCGGATAAAAAAGAACCTAAACATTCCATGGGTGTTGACGAACGCGGCCGACCAATTAGATAGATGATATCCGGTGTCTTCCAACGTAGGATAACGTTAAAATGCTTGCATCTTCGGACGCCGAGAACTCGACAGCAGATGACTTTAAAGTGGGATCTTAATCAAACATTATTCCAGCCAAAGAGACCCGGTACAAGGTCAATGAGCAAACCACGAGCTTGGTAATTATTTATAATCTATGTCCTAAAGCATCCAAAATTATTTATGAATCGTGGAATATCTTCTGTGGTTATAAATCAAACAAATACATAAATGTATGTTGTGTTTTTTTGTCCTTCTTATCAGCAACAATTATTCCCCAAATGTGGCGATAATGATTAACAAGAGTTGAATTTTAAATTGCAAATGCTTTTTCGCTTACCTTTTAATTACCATTTTTGTTTCTTCGGAGCTAGAAACGCAATAACCTTTATCAAATTGCTTTGTCAGGAGTTACTGTTTGCAAGGTTTCATAATATATAAAAATTGTATTGTAGTATTTTTTTATTATTTAAATAAATGTTCTACCGCTTCTGAAAACGTCATTCTATAAATTCCAACGACATGCAAATTGGCATACGTTCGATGACTTGTTGTTGGACAGGTTTTAGTCGATAGTGGATGTTTTAGAACGTTACTGACCTATAGCTACATTGTGTGTAGGGGTGAACTTGAATGAGATCACCTACCACATCTTAGATTTAACTTTCATACGTTAGATCTTTATGCTCATTCATTAAAAATGCATAAAATCAGTTCATTATCGATTCATTTTTTCTGCTTTTTTCTCTGTTTATTATAATCGACAGTGTGAAGTAGTGTTAAGCTTAATTTGGCACATACAAAAACGATAACCTAAACTTAGTATTCTAATCACAGATGAAAAGATGTACAATAAACCGCTGCAAAAATGACTTTTTTCTTCCCTTTATTTTTTCGATGCCTTTTGGGTCACAAAGCATCAGTGTAAAAATGGGGATGATTTGGCTGATTCCTGCGTTAGCACCAAGCGTATCGATTTTGTATGGAAGCAGACATTGTTGCACGTTAAATCATCCAGGAATTTTATATAAGCTTGCAATGAAATTGATCTTGTATTTTGGTTATGACTATATTTAAGATTCATTTTTTACTAACTAAATTTAAAATCTTAATACCGTAAAACGGGGTAAATTTGATCACCGGGGTAACTTTGACCAACAATAAATTTTTCCACATTATCATCAATAACTCAGTCTATAGTTTGAATTTTTTAAAAACTGTTTTCTACGTTTGAAAGCCTATTAATTGAGTATGAAATAGGCAAAATTTGGATTGTATTTGATTTATTTTTCTATTACTTAAATGTTATTTCAAAATTTTAAAATATCTACTTTTTCCAAAGCTCGCAAACAAACAGCTCTCCTGATGATACCAAAAAGCATTGAGAAGCAAATGGGTTGTTGAATGTGTAAGAACTCCTGTTTTTCTTTGTATATGTTTGTTAAAGTGCTATTTTTATAGCCATTAAATGATAATTTTTTGATATTTGAAAAATAATTACAATTTCCAAAAGTAAACTCGTATTGGAAAAATGGATAGGAACCCTATAAAATGGTTAACTTTGAAGAAAACATGAAAATGGAAATAGTAAGAGGGCCTAGGAAAATGGGTGAAGTAAAATTTCATTTGTATTTTGAAGCTAAAACTATTTAGCCATTGTTATAATTTTTGCCCCTAAATGTATGCAGCATCATTGTTCTTTTTTTGATTATAAATGATTTTTTCTTAAAAACGTTCAAAAGCAATATAAAAATGATAAACTAGCATTTGTGAATATTATGAAGTTTTTTTTTTGTATCCATTATGATCAAGAAAGCTCGATAAAACCGTCAAAATAGAGACTGATCGTGATCAATGTTACCCCAAAGCATCAAATTCTGAACAGAGAGAAAATTCGATTTTTAAATCAAATATAAAGTAGTCCAATAAATTTCTAAAACCATGTTTTACGTTCAGAGGAGTCCAGTACTGGTTTTAAAAATATGAAACATGCAACATTCCCGTTAACAAAAAAAAATAATCGAAAAATATTGAAAAAAAGTGATCAATCTTACCCCGGATTACGGTACATTGAAAAGTATTTCAAAATTGCAGACTTTGCTTGCTAGAGCCTTTAATAATTTCATGAAATGTTTTTGCAAAGGTTATACAAATCAATATATTCCATGGCTTTGCAAAACAGTTTTTATATTCTAATCCTACGGCTACACAGCTTTCAAATAAATAGGCCAAAACGCTAAAATAAAAAAAAAAAGATTTATTGTATAACATTGAATATCTTTTCTGGGGTACAAGATAAGCTTGTGCTTTGTTGACATGAAATGTACTACAAGAATCAAGGAATACTTTTCATCCAGAGTTATAATTTATCTGGCGATTTTTGATTGAAAAATATTGTTTTCCCATACAAATTTTCATACAATATCATTACAAATATCGGATAGAATGACAAATTAAAGAACTACTCTTTATTTAGTATGCCAGCTTTCCTAAATAATGTGTAAAATTGAATCGATGAGAAAACACTTTTTTGACACATCTCGGCTGTTCGCAATAATAGGTCAATTTTACAAGCAACCTCTTGTACCAAATGAGTGTGTAGATGGAACTGTTTCTTGATAGCTCTTTTAAAATTAATAATTTTTAAAGGTGCTCAATGGCATATGAATTCATGAATAAATCAATCTATGTACTTCAACAGATTGTTCAATTTTATTTTATTGAATTGTTCTACATAATTAAAGTTACCTTAAGGTAACATGAATTGCGTCATCATAATTTTTCATAACAAAGACTTAAAAAATCAAACAGCCTTTAAAAAGTTTTTCTACTTTTCAAACGATCATCAGAGTCAGAAGGACCTATCCTAAGTTTGCCAGATTACCAGGTTTTATCCAGGTTTTCCCGGCTCTTCATTTTTAAAATTTGGGGATCATCCGGCCCGTTGCCCGGATTTCATTGTAAAAAGCCCGAACTTCGTCCGGATTTATTCACCTTATTTGCCAAATCGAACCAAAAACAACAAATTGAGTTGTGATTTTTTTTTATCTATGCATCCAAAACGAAAACTTATGAGCAAGTTAAAATAAAATTATGAAGGGTTTTATGAAATACTAAAAATTCGATTTAAAAATTTGCTGATGAATCAGATATTTTAAGTCTTTTTTTTTTATTTTCGTTGAGTATCGTAATCGAATTTTGTTGGGTTTCGATCAAATTTGCCTGGATATTTCCCGGATTTTTAGTCGAGCATATTGAATTCAAATGCTCGAATTTTGCCAAGTTTTTAAACAAAATAGCCCGGATTTGTTCGGTCCGATGACGTGCTGAAAAAATTCTGGCAACTTTACCTAAGTTACGTCCAATAGAAATAGACGAACTGTCCACGTAACAGTACCAAATCTACGCATCATGATCTTTCAAGTGTGGCTTCTGTTGTTTTCTATTGTATTTGACGGGTTTACGCCGGGGGTCTTCAAATCTAGAAACGAATGATTTTTTTCAGATTTTTTTAATTTTTGACTATCGAGATAATTCAAGCTTAATTTTTTGTAAAAAAATAACATAACATAACCACATAACTTTGTGATTTTCCAACGGATTTGTGTTTGTGTTTCGATTATGGTCGTTTTAACATTTATTTATATGTCACTCGCGACTTATATCAACGATGCAGTAGGAGGACAGTCGTTGAAAAACTTATCCGGTATAACTGTGACCGATGTTTACTCTTGGGCTCGAACTCACAGACATCGGCTCAGGAAGCAACTGACTTGCCAACTGAGCTATATCACAAGTCCCAAAAGAAATTTTAAAATAGCTCATCACGCATTTAATTTTATCAGCTTTAAACAAATTATTTGTTTTGCGTATCAAAATGAAAAAAATCGTTAAACAGCTTTAAAAAGGGTTATTGTACCGTTTGAATCTCTCAATAATTGGCATAAATACCATTGTGTAGTCCTTTTGATAATGCAATGTTCATCAATCCCTCCTTTAATCCTCATCCGTCCCAAAAATTTTATCCCGTTATTGTCCCTGTTGTGTCAATTTGGAACTCCTGAATAAACCGCCAAATCTTTTTTGTTTCTCAAACGATTTGTATAAATTTTATAGTTTAAGAAGTTAGAAGCTATACGTTGCGCACAAAGATATACTTTTTTAATTTATTTTAAGATCATGACCACAAAAAATGTAAAAAAGTAGTGTAAAAACAATACTTTTCAATCAATGAACCGTCAAAATTGATTTAGTCACAGTAGATAAATATTGAAAAGTGGATTGGAGATTGTCGCAATTTGACACATTCTGGCATCTTTAGATTCTCAAAATATTTATGAAACACAGAATTTTTGATCAATTTTCCAAAATAGTTGTTTTATTTCAAACTTTTTGTCAGTTTGCCTTTTTCCAGGTTTTCTAAAACTTAAATCCAACTTTGCACTGAATCTTGAGTATGAAATTTTAGTTTCCAGCTGCTCAGACATGGCTTGGTCTAACCTGAATCACCCTCCTGCTGCCTACGAGTATGATCGTACTACAGCTTCTTCACCGGGACGCAACGACCAAGGCACTTTGGAGACTCCTGAGCCCATCGAAGTCACGCTGATTTCCGCCTGCGTCATCAGTAGTCCCGGCCTTGAGTTCGGTTTTAGCGATAAGGGGTTCTCCAGCCTACAACTACAGGCAAGTATACATTTTATGTTGACCTTCCTCCTCGTGATGGACTCTCCCTTTCCAGTACACTGCGAGCCTATCAACGTGTTACGCCCACTAGTTCTTAGACACGCGCTTTCCCGAACCTTGAAAATGAAGCAACTTGTACTTGGCCTTCAGCACCGGGAAGCATCGTATCAGGTCTAACGGAGACCCATTTGCCCTTCGATTCCGTGTATACCTCTTACTCCCTGAACTCCACCTGGGGCCACAGACTTGGTTCCCACCTCGAACTGTTTAACACACTGTTTGCTTCAACAATGGGGGGTCTATTCGCGCTGGTACGTTCCAAGCGAATACTCATTAACGAGACCACTTTCAGCAAAATCTCTCATCCTGACCACTCGACGTCTGAACTCTCCTCGAACGGCTTGAGAACCGACATCTCTTCGCAATGGCTCGAGATTCCCAGATAAACCTCTCCTCTTCGCGAATCGAGGCCTGATCTCTCCTATAACGACTCGAGATCCGACCCTTGCTCGCATCGACTCGAGGTTGACCTCTCCTCTGCACGATTCAAGGCTCGATATCTCCTCTAGCGGCTCGAGATCTGACCTCTCCTCATAATGACTCGAGATGACCACTTATATCCCTTCTCTTATTGATTAAAGGCCTGATCTCTCCTCTTGACCACACAAACCTCTCCTATAACGACTCGAAGCACGACCTCTTATCTTCAGGAATCAACGTTTGTCACCTTTATGCCCGTCGTTTGTCGATCGAGAGCAGCTTATCCTAGATTCGCGCCTGGCACAGCACACGGGCAGCACTTAACGCAACTTCTCCAGTCTTTTTTTTTATTAGTTGATCACCCAGGTGGTAAATCCTTTTTACGGATTGTAATCCAAGGTGCAGCGAGCCACCGCGTTCCCCAAGTTTGCTACTCTGGGTCCATGGGTGCAATTGGACGCCTCATGATACTATGTACCCCTACACCATAAAGTCCACCTGGGGCCTCTGGCCATATTTCCCATCCGGACCTGCAACAAAGTCTATACCCATGATGGGAAGACCATACTCGCGCAAAGCGCTCCACGGTCATATTTATTCGTACTACACCAGAGATCATCATCCACTTTGCTGTCACGATTCACGACTCACGGGTCAGCTATCCGTTCGCCGCTACTCGTGACTCCAGTCCCACATTCGGTCTCTTGCCACAATTCTAGACGTCTTGACCCGCCTCTCCTCGTGAATCGAGACCCACTCACGCTCGTCCTCTCGACACAATTTGAGAAGTCTCTACCCGCCTCTGTTAGTGTCTTGAGAGCCCTCTTCTGTACGTCTCATGACCCAATTCGAGACGAGAGCCACTCGCCTCTCCTCGGGTCTGGAGATATCCACACATCCAACCATTTCTCCGTCTCGACTCATCGAGACTCATCCTGAGGCCCATCCACTGGGCGCCACATGTTACTGTCCGTGGTGAGTCGATCGTATCCGCTAATCGGGGCCAGGAACCTCCCCAAAAGGCAGATCGATCAAAACCCGCACGAACATTTGGTCGTCCCGCATATCGGGGTCCCAACTACCCGAAACACGTTACGAACCCTCCCTCTTGCAACTGAGCACTGGTACCAAGGTACCCAGTCGCACCACGATTGTGCCACACTCGGCACGCAGCTCGTCGGCGGGCTGGCTGCACCGAGTGTGACGTGTAGTTCTCTCAGCCGTACGCCTACAGGTGACAAGTCTGTAGACACGTTTCCACTCTGCACCACGGGGAGGTGGAACTACTCCAGTCTGTGAACTCAGGCAAGAATGGCACTCCCGACCGGTACTCTCTTTTCCAGTGTTTGGGAATCTGAGCTCGACATATCTGATCCCAATGCTGCGGCAAAAACTTCTCTTGAATAGGCAATGGAAGCGGTGCCGAATTTGGGTGATGGTTTTCCACTAGTGTAAGTGGGATGCAGATAAAATATCACCCAACTTTTGACAGATATTACCTACGGGTTTTTCTTAAGGAGAGAAAGAATAACTTTTCGATTCCATCGCCCATTACGATTTCGATCGCCACGTACCAAAACACACTACTGAAGAGAATATACGGACTACTTGGATCACGACAGAATCATGACGACTAAAGACGGCAAAGAGATGCGCCCTTAAAACTTATAATAAGTCAAGATCCTCCTACACTAAGGTAGGACATTTATCGTAGACTAAATTCTGCTTACAAAATAGTCAGCAAACGTTGTCCCCAAAACTATCTACTTCGAGTTCAACGTGATCTCAAGATCAAAATTGTTTTGAAAACGTGCTAAAAGTTAGCGGAATCAACCAGGTCTGCCAACCCAAATGTTTCTGCATGACAATACGACGGACTATGATCATAAAGTCTGTGCTCTCTTTGCCCAAACATACTCGTCTGTCTTACAGCTTCAACATCCCCTGAACATTTGGATAGAACTGTCAGGAATATTGCGCCACTGGGCTTATCCATAAACAACATTGTAGTAGAGGATGCAGTCATCTCTAAAGCAGCCGCTAAGCTCAATAATTCTTTCTCTACGGGTCCGGACGGAATACCTCCTACTTTTATTAAACATTTTTTGCCTGTTTTATTGATTGTTAGTCTTATTTTCCTAGCTTCGCTTGACAGAGCCATCTTCCCCTCACTGTGGAAGGAGGCTTACATGTTTCCGGTGCGTAAAAAAGGTAACAGGATAGATATCAACAACTACCAGGGAATCACGGCATTGTGCGTAGTAGTAATACTATTCAAATTGTTGGTCTTGGATCCGATTTTTTTGTCCTGTAAGAATATTTTTTGCCGATGATCAACACGGATTCAAGCCCAAGCCCTCCACGACAACTAACCTTCTGACTTTTACTTCTTACGTGCACAAAAATTTTGCTGCGAAGTCTCAAACTGATGCTATTTACACCGGTTTGTCAGCGGCATTCGACAAAGTCCTTCTTGGCTGGTCCGGAGATACCTATCTGGACGTAAATTAACAGTCCGCAGGAAGACTTTTTCTTCAGTCAATTATTTGCTTCTACTGGTGTGCCTCAGGGATTCCATTTAGGGCCGATTATCTTCATTATCTACTCTATGCTATGCGGAAGACTTAGAACTATTTTACAACATCAACGGCCAGGACGACCTCTTCGCACACTGCTGTGATATAAATTGTCTGCCGTTGAATCGCAGTAAGTGTGCAGTCATTAGTTTTTCAAGAAAGCGGCAGCCTTTTCCCGCTGAGTACTTTCTCGGAGATGAGCCAACCGTACGTGTTCTACGTGTTCAATGATCTGGGCGTAATTCTAGACCGAAAGCTGGAATTCAGGACGACGTTGTCGACAAAGCCTCGAAAAGTCATTGATTCTTATTTCGAGAGTCCAAGGACTTCAAGGATGTGCATTGCCTTAAAAGTTTGTATTGCAGTATTATTTGCTCTATTCTTGAATATACATCAGCTGTTTGGTGTCCCTACTCCCAGAGTGGAGCCGCATAGATCGAGGCTACACAACAGAGCTTCTAGTGATTCGCCCTTAGACACATGCCTTGGCAAGACCCGTTTTCTTGCCAACATCGTTGCCGTCTCATAGACATGGACACTAAACTGAGTCGATTTGGGATCATTTTGGAATTTCTCAAACACTGGGGCCTAAAAAGCTTTGCTCTGCTTCGAAACTCACTCATGATTTTTTTCGCAGAAAGACGTTTACATGAGTAAATTTTAACTTTTAGAATTGTATTAGAAATTTGAATATTATATACCTACTGAAAACTCAACATCATTTTTGTTTCTTTTGTGGAACTGAGCCTGGGTTTGGTGTTAATTTATAAATTCTCTAAAGAAAATTTCTCGCTGAACAACTTTGTAGCAGATCGTAACTTCTAATCTAATGAGGGGAAAAAGTTATTAGCTTTAAAACAGGCGTATGTTTTTTAGGCATTGAAAAACAATAAATTAAATTGACATCACTGCTGGTACCTCGAGAGGTATTGCATAAAAAAAAGTCAAGCAATACCTCGCTATAGGCACCCAGCAGTGATGTCAATTGATTTTTTTTTCTTAGAGCCAAAAGTCATGCCTCCATTCAAAACCTAATAACTCATTTGTCTAATAAGATACGAAGTTACCGTCTTGGACAAATTTGTTCAGCAAGAAATTTCCTTTAGTAAAATTGATAAACCCATAAGCAGGCTCAGTTCCACAGAAGAAACAAAAATGATGTTAATTTTTCAGAACAACATATATTGTATTTTATGCAAACCTAAAACTTCAAATTTACTCATGTAAACTTAACTTAAAATCATGGATAAGTTTTGAAGCAAAGCAAAGTATTTGAGACCCCAGGGTTTGAGAAATTCAAAAATGACCCCAAATCGACTCAGTCTAATGGACACTCTTCAAGCCCGCAGAAACACAGCACGAGCTTCCTTTGTCACCGATCTCTTGACATTTCTCTAAGTGTGCGACCCCGTGGACTTAGAAACAAAGATCTTCGATTGTATGTTCCCTTCGGATTGGACAGCTAGTAGCGCTATCATCGGTGTTATGAAAACATTCAACCGTTTTTCTGAGAACTTCGACTTCAACGTTTCGAGAAATGTTTTCCGAAATGATGTTTTAAGTGTATTGAGAACCCTGTAATTATTTAGAATTAGTACTCCTTTGATATCAACACATATTGGTCCAAATGATGATTTCCATTTGCACCAATATGTATTTCGTCGATTTGAAAGGAAAAAATTAAACAATAATTGCATGTCAATGACTAAAAGTTTCTGATCAAGAAGGTCGTGGACTGTACATTTGCAACCAAAAAAAAACAGGATCGAAAAGAAGCGCTTTTCAATACCATTTTCAGTGTCGAAAAGTTTAATTTTTAGCTCAGAAATGAAAATTTATTTCTAGAACAACAGAAATTAAGAATAAATTATACCGCAATCCAATTTAACATGGTGCCCTTTACATGAATGCAGCCCCAAGGTTCTAATTTTGAGACATATCGGTTTGGACTACCCAAATGTTTGTTTGATTTACTAAGATCCTTTCACTGACGTCTGAATCCAGATGTAATAACCTGCTCAGATTCTCGAGAGAGAAAAAAAAATACTCGTGTAACCTCTTCAACAAAGCTATAAACAGTCTAAATAGAAACCGGTTAAATTGATAATTCCTTCTTCCGCAAACGAGATATGTATGTTAGAAGGAAAGCCACAAAAAACTGATTCTGCTAAATGAAAGTTTCTCTAGGCATGCACAAGGTCATTCTAGATAAACATTACCAGCCTGCTCGATTATGGTCTGTGCTGGTTGATTCTCGGACTTAACATTAAGAGCATAAACGCCCAGAGACTTTGTGGTAGAATAAGCGACGAACTTCTAAGCTGGGTAAAACACACCCAAACAAGTATCATATATAGGTTTGCCACTCAGTTTGTGCGGTAAAAACTTAACGATAGTTGCTAGAATAAAAGGTACCAAAATAAATCGTTATCGATAATTATTTGTCTGAAAAGTTTCTTTTGATTTCTTGCTCGTTCACATTTGCTTTTAAGATTCTAAATAAAAATGTTGTGGATCATCAAGCTGTACCCATTTTTAAATCACTGTAATTAATTGTATCAATTTGACAATCGAGAGGTCCCAAAATTTCAAATGATACTTGCTCCAAACAAAAAAAAAACAAACGCAAACTGAACATCGTTTTTTAACAACTCTCAGGCAAACGCATCAGCCGTATAGAAGATTGACCGAAATTCAAAAGAAAAACAAAACAACTATCACATGCACGACAGCCACGCAATTACACCCGCAATATTTTTTCGCCAATTTTAAACCCATTATCTCGAACGTAAACAGCTTCGACACCCTGAATGAATTTTTTCGTGCATCAAAAAGTCACAGCCATGGACGGTGTGCGATTTGTTTTGGATTTCTGTTTATAAATTTATTTAATAAAATCTATATATCAGCCCCTCGAAACAGGCCTCTATAGGGGATGGGTGATATCAAGCTGCGGTTCGGCCTATTCGGTGAGACGCCAAACAAATGTCGAAAGTGGTAAACTTGTGGACAACATAAATGCATTATAGACCGGTTCGGTGAATGCTTCTTCTTTCATTGAGTGCGGGAATGGCAAAAGTCGATCCATTGTCAGAAAACAGCAGCGGTTCCAAATGATCATTTGTCACTCTAGAATTGCACTATTGGTTGTGGTTTGCGCAAGTCAAGGTCGGGAGTGAAGATTGAAGGCCGTAGAGAATGTTTTAAGGCATCTGCTGATGGTGATGTATTGAAATCTCACTGAACAATTTTTAGAATGGAACTTGGATAGATCTTATCTACAGATATGAATAATAAGTAGAATGAAAAAAACAAAATCTGTAGATAGAAATAATAATTACTGTTGATTAAGTGTATAATATTTTAATGGCATTGCAACAAAATGAATTCTCGAAATTATGCGAAAAATTTTGTAAAGTAACTTTTTTCATTAAAGATAAAAACTTGACAACCAAATTTCAAATTTTCAGGTAAACTCTTTCAACCAATAGGATAATGAGACGAATAACTCAAGCCTTGAATAACGTCCATCCATTGTTCGTCATCATGACGAACGTTCTCCCCGTCTAGCCCAAACTACCAAACCAACTTCACAGAATGACACAAGTCGGATAACAAGGGCAATCAAATTCAAACTTGGCCTAATCAGCCGAAAAATTTTCATCGAATAGAACAAGATGACCTTTCGGCGAAGACGACGACAGCGATCAAGATGATCCAAATTGTGTTGCCTACTATTGTTGGTCTCTCACAATCCGCAACAAAGACACATTGAGCAATTTGAGCATGCCTTTCAAGTTTTTCAAAATCAACAACACCTCCTCCGAAGTTCTAATTATAATAAAGTTGAAGTCATATTCTGACGTGTTTAATAAACTGAAATCGTAAATAGAGTATCACAATTTCAAGTTTAATCATTCAAGACCTTTTCAAAATTTATGATTGGAAGCTTCGCAAAATACCACAGATCGAGTCGGGTTTGGTTTCATCAATCTTTGTAATTGAGGACCAAGGCTCGAAAAGTTGCGCTTGCAGAGATCGCAAAATTTATGCACGAATCTTCCAACGTTATTCAGCGAGGTACCTAATCGAATTATGTATTCTCAGGCGTTGGGATTACACCATGTCAGATTTGCATCGCCTTATGAAATATCCCATTTGACATGGTTGTACCGTTGCGTTGGAGTTTCTGAGAAGAAATTTTTGCCTAAAGCCGTAGGATTCGGAGAAGAGAGAAAGGCAAAATTAAAAGGAGTTTTTGACTCTCGATCCACGCGCCTTTCGCCAATTTAATTTATCGGTTAAACAGGATTACTTATCGATTAAGCACATAAAAGATACTGATGTATCCGCTCTCAGCGTGTAGAACGCTTTCGACATCATGGGCTTAACCCCTTTCGAACAAGAGAGGAAATTCTCTCAGAGTATTAGAAGGTGATGATTGAGGGACCTAGACTTGTATAATGTAGGATTAATACAAACTCTTTGATTCTATCCTCCAACCGAACAAGGTGTTTTTATTTGGTTCCTGAAATTGGCTATCCCTTATAATAATTTATTAATTCCCCTTCGTTGAAGATATAAAAAGTGGCGACGAGGATTAAGCGGAACTTTTAAGTTTTATTTTACATTTTGCCTGGCAGTAAGTTTTTTGTTTTAAAAAAAAAGATATTTACAAGGATTAAGCGTGAGTTAAAGAAAACCCAAATTTGCCGAAATTTATCAAAAATTGGATTGACTCCATAAGTGTGGTTTCTCCAGCACGTGGTGAATATTCATTTGGAAAAACGAAGTTTTTGAAGAAATGCTTAAGTTTAATGATATAAACAATAATTGAAGAACTCAATGAGAATCGGATTTCGCTTTTAAAAGATTAGTGATTTTTATTCTTTATCATCGGTGTTGACCACGTTTTTTTTGGTTATGCAGTTACCACGTTATTTTCAACAAAAGAGTTTAAGCATTGAAGAAGAAGAAGTTTGACAAAGAGTAGCGTGTTTTTCGTGTTCAACTCATCGACTCATCAACTCATCTATAATAGATTTGAGAAGGAAACGGAACACACCAACACTGTTGGAAAATTTTTCGTGGAGTTGCTGAACTGCTGAACAGCTGTTTAAGAAATTCTTGCGACTTTTTGATGTTACTAGCTGTACTGCGGTATTCCGTAGGATTGGATGCTGCTGAGTTTGTTGCTGCTGCAGTTGTTGCTGAATGCTGAGTTTTTGTTGTTGTTTGCTGTTGATGTGCTAGATAGGAAATCTAATTGTTAGCCGGTTTTTTATATTGAAAAGGTGATTTTTGAAAACTAGCAAGAGGATTTTCAGGTATGTGATTTTTTATGATTTTTTCTATATAACTATATTTTTACCGTATTCATTTTTCAACATATTTTATTGAATCACTAATTAATTTTTTTTCTTTTAATTTTTTTTGTGATTGTTTTTTTGTGTTTTTTTTTTTCTTTATCGCAATTTGTTGATTATACAAACGTCTATTGATTGATTTTAAAGTATGGCTCTTTCAACAACTACGGAGCAGTTTATTCCTGGTTTAATTTCATTTGGGCAGTATGTTGAACAACTAGAATGGTTGTTCACCCACAATAGTTATGCTGAAGCGAGGTATAAAACTTCGTTTTTAGCTGTTTGCGGTACGGAAGTTTATTCCCGAATCAAAATGTTATTTCCGGGCAGGAACGTAAAAGATCTAACTTATAATGAGATTATTGAGTCACTTAAAAAGTACTACGATAAATCTGATTCCGAGGTTATTTCTCGAAACGATTTTTGGACTATGAGACAAAGACACGATCAAAAGGCAATAGATTTTTTATTAGCAGTCAAGTTAGCAGCAGAAGACTGTAACTTTGGAGTAATGAAAGAAAGTTTTATTAGGGACCTACTGGTGATTGCAGTTTATGACAAAAATCTTCAAAGTAGGTTTTTTGCAGAAGAGAATTTAACTGCTTCAAAAGCGGAAAAAATGCTTTTGAGCAATGAACTAGCTTTGGAAAAATCGCGTCGACTGAATGGTTCAGAGGAAAAATTAAACGTTATTGCCAGACTAGGACGAAGGGAAGATAGACAACCAAATCGAACTGACTACAGGTACCGCAACAGGAGTGGCAGCAGGGAAAGGACTTCGAGATTCAGAGAAAGAAGCTATAGCAGGGATGGAAGAAGAAATTTTAAATCTGTTTTTATTTGTTCATATTGTGACAAAAAAGGTCATACTCGAGATTATTGCTACTTGCTAAAAAGGCGCAATCAATCTCCAAGAAGGCGACAATTTAATCAGCAATCAGCAGTTAGATTTTTGGATTCTCCTAAACCAGAAGCTTCCACATCGACATTATTTAAAAGATTAAAACAAGACAATTCTTCAGATTCAGAAGAAGAAGAAGAAGAAGATTTTTGTCTAATGATTTCAACGATTAAAAAAATAAATAATCCATGTTACATTCAAGCTATTGTTGGGAAGCAAAATTTGATATTGGAAATAGATTCGGGATCGGCAGAAAGCGTGATTTCAGAAAATTTATTTCTCAGAAAATTTCATGATTACAATTTGACTCCTTGCACTAAGCGACTGGTTGTGATTGACGGTAAACGATTGAATATTTTGGGTAAATTTGAAATCAAGGTACAGCTCAATGGAATCAAGGAAATGGTACATATGGTGGTGCTACAATGTGACAACGACTTCGTCCCTCTATTAGGACGAACATGGTTGGATATCTTCTGTGCTGATTGGAGAGCTGCGTTTGTAAAGCCAAGGATCCCAGAAGAAAACGTCAACTTACTGATTGAACAAAAAATGATTGACAATGTGAAGAGTAAGTTTCCTAGTGTTTTTGACAACAATAGGTCTAAGCCAATAGTTGGTTTTGAGGGGAATTTGGTTTTACGAGATAGCACTCCAATTTTTAAAAAGGCTTATGAAGTTCCTTTACGACTACGTGAAAGAGTTTTAAAACATTTAATGGATCTTGAAAAGGATAACATCATAACACCAGTTGAAGTGAGTGAGTGGGCTTCGCCAGTAGTCGTAGTCATAAAAAAAGATCAGGGTATCAGGCTAGTAATTGACTGCAAGGTTTCCATTAATAAGGTGATAGTACCGAACACGTATCCACTTCCTTTGGCTCAAGATATTTTTTCGAAGATTTCGGGTTCCAGTTATTTTTGTTCCTTAGATTTAGCGGGGGCGTACATCCAGTTGCTGCTTTCGGAAAGCTCAAAAAAGTTTATGATTATCAATACAATAAAAGGCCTTTATTCATATAACAGATTACCCCAAGGAGCGGCTTCTAGTGCATCGATTTTCCAAAAAGTAATGGACACGGTGCTACAAGGTTTAGAAGGTGTTTGCTGTTATCTGGATGACGTATTAATAGCAGGGAAGAATTTCAGCGACTGTAAAAATAAACTTTTTTTGGTTTTGGAAAGGCTAGAGAAAGCGAATATTAAAGTAAATTATAAAAAATGCAAATTTTTTGTTAACAAATTACCGTACTTAGGACACATATTAACGGACAAAGGTATTTTACCGTGCCCAGATAAGGTAGAAACAATTCGTGAGGCAAAATCTCCTAAGAATGTTTCAGAATTGAAGGCTTTCCTGGGTCTAATAACATTTTATTCCAAGTTTATTCCGAAACTATCTTCTCGCTTGTATTGTTTGTATTCTCTTTTAAAAAAAGATGTGAAATTTAACTGGACTGATGAATGTGAAGAAGTATTTAAGAATTGCAAACATTATTTACTGAAACCAAATCTTTTGGAATATTTTGACCCGGCTAAACCGGTGGTGATTGTTACGGATGCAAGTTCATATGGTTTGGGAGGTGTGATTGCACATTTGGTTGATGGAGAGGAGAGACCAATTAGTTTTACTTCATTTTCTCTAAATTCGGCACAAAAGAACTATCCGATATTACATCTGGAGGCTTTGGCAATTGTTACTACAGTAAAAAAAATTCATAAATTTCTCTATGGTCAAAAATTTACGATATTTACAGACCATAAACCTTTGATAGGTATTTTTGGAAAACAGGGTAAAAATGCGATCTCAGTAACAAGGCTACAACGATATCTTTTGGAATTGTCGATTTATGACTACGATATTTTCTATCGTCAATCATCAAAAATGGGAAATGCAGATTTCTGCTCAAGGTACCCTCTAGACCAGCCTGTGCCAAAGGATTTGGATAGAGAATACATAAAAAGTCTAAATTTTTCGTCGGAGTTTCCTTTAGACCAGGGGTGAGCAACCTTTTGAACTCACGGGCCAATTGAAATTTGAAATTTTGTCGGCGGGCCGCACTTATAATAGCTTTTTTTTTTCAATAATAAGCAGAGCTTCTTGGCATTTTCATAACCGAAAGTTTTTTGGGGAAAACAAATCTGAAAAAGGAAAGATAAATTGAATTCACTTTTTTAACATCAGAAATTCAATACGCCTTTTTGAATACCCGATATTGAGAAGGTGCATCATTAAATCTTTGTCATTTTTCAATTCTCTCAATTTTTTTAAGTACTGCTTGGCAAACATTCGTTCATAAAACATTCTTGTTAAAACCGATGGTACTATTATTCGTCATCACTTCCATTTAAAAATTTCCTGGAGACTTCCACAATGATAAATAAGAGTGTGAAAAATATGAATTCAAAGAAATCGCCGTCTTCTTAGCGTTGGACGTTGAATCGCTGAATGACTTTGTGGGATTTTTTTCAACAATTAAAACTTGTCCTCAAAGCCTAGATTTTTTTTCTTCAAACGGTAAAACCCCCGTTTCTTAAATTGAAATTGAACAAGGTGGTTGAGATCAGAGAAAAATGTTCAATTTCACATATTTTTAAGCAGTTATCTACAAAACTACATTCTTAATTCTAGAATTTTTATGCAAATTTTTTAATCTTTTCTATCTTATTTAGATATTATTTCTTTAGTAATATAATGACTTTGGTAATGGGGAATGCGATTTAAAAGTGAAATAACTCAATATACCGATGTTTGTTATAAATTTTCTATCAAATTTCTGAAGAAAAAAAAACATCGCAGATAATTGTCAAAGACCTTTTGGGTCGAATCACAGAATTTCAGACATCTATTGCTTTTATCAAAAACTTTCATTTTTGTCGGTATCTTTGATGCCGGATAATTCAAGTTGATAAAAAAATCCAAAAGGTTCACCCAGTCATTATTATTAAAATTTCGTAATTTTCGTCAATATTCAGGAATAAAAAATATTTTACAGGGTTTTGGTTTTAATTTTTTCCAGTATTTTAATGCTAACCTTTATTTATTAATTTAAAAATATTATTTGCTGAGCATATTTTTTATCATAAAACTTTATTTTTGCTTGAAACGGAAATAATGTCTTGAATAACAGACTTCGAAATTCGATCATGTGTAGCTTCCGATTTTTAACTACTCTTCCTCTCTTTACACAGAAAAAAATATTTGCTGTAAGATTACAGCAAATATCCTGTAACAAAAAGGAGCAGGACATTTGCCGTAATTTTACAAGTCGAAAAAATATTACAGGTCCTTTGTTTTACAGTAAGCATATCAATTAATGGTTCCTTTGAAATTACAGGCCTGTAAATTTGGTTCATTTTTTTTTATTCTTTGTATATATTCCAATTGGATTTTTCAAAAATAATAAAACGTTCATATAAACAGTTTTTGAATTATCCTTTTTATTTTCTTCTCAAAATGAAGGCAGATAAAAAAATACAATTTTCACTACACTTCCTGCATTGGCAAAACACAATCCACAAGCACTATTCTGTGTTTCGTTTTAGTCGGCAAACCGAATTTTGTATTACTTTTTCTGCCAGTTTGAAACCCGCAAACGGCTGCTTGTGGAATAGAGGGACGAAACCTAGTCCAAAGGTCATCTTGGTTTGGATGTGGATGTTTTGGAGAAGAATCATTTGGGCAAACCCTTGAGCTGGAGGATATTATACTTCGCTCTTATTTGCTGTAAATAAAAGGAAAACATTAGATTTCTTATCAGGTCTTAATTGTATTTAAGAAAAAAAAGCTTAATGTTGATGATTTGTTATTTTCTTTCAAATACTATCAATTTCAAATAGCACAAATTAATTAAATCCATGCATGCACAAAAAAATCTGTAACTGGTAAATAAAAAAAACGATTCCTCACTCACCTGGAAAGCTACGTCTTCTGGATGAAAATCTGATACTGTTCCACCCTGAGACTGGCGGAAAATTCTGGCTTCCGTACAACTTTTGCGAAGCTTTTCGGAACCGACAGCTTAAAATGTTTTCCGACTGGCGATGATATTTCACAGATCTCCGGCGCTTGCGAAAACTCACCAGTTTAACCTCCTCCGTGTGCCCACTGATACATGTGGGAAGTCGTGGCAGCTCTGGACGTTGCTGCTGCTAAAGATGCGGCGAATGAACAAGAAACGGATGTTAGTTTCTGGATGGTGGCAATTTTTTTTAAATATTACTTACGGCATAATTGCGGACATGATAATCTGCTTTGCCCGGACGGCGGCCGTCCGAACTGTGCTGCATATGCTTCTGAACAGCATGATCCGGATGATTTTTGCATCTTCCGCTTCGAGATCCGTGGAATCCTTGTAACTGCAAAACACTGTTTTGCCATTACAGTTGATGGTCGCAAAATTAACAACATTGTTGTCTCCCGAATCTGCGAAAACGATAAAGCACCTAACCGATCGCCTCGACGTTATTATTTTGTTGTTTGTGGAGCAACTTCTGGATTTGCTCCGGCACGAAACAAACACGCGAATCAAAACAAAATAAAACGATACGCACTCTCGTTTTGACGTTTATGGACAACTGGGATGCCAGGCACACTTTTCTTAATGAATAATTGAAAATATTGGAAGACACGTATAAATCGACGACAAGTAATTTTGGTTCGACCTGTAAAACTACAGTGCATGTCCTGCTCCTTTTTGTTACAGGACAATTGCTGTAACATTAAATGATTTTTCATTAACGTTTAAACTAACCAACTGAAAGTTACGTGTTTTTCAAATTACAGGATGTTTTATTTTAAAGGCAACCATTTTCAATGACACGTAATATTCATTATTTTTTTCTGTGTAATGGATTTTGCTTTTCAAAGTTGTAGGAGTTGAATTATTAGGAAAAATGTATCCTGATTCCTAAATAATAAAAAAAACTCCAATATTACATTATGCCAATAAACAGTATTGCATTTATTCCTTGAACAGAACATAATAAATGCTTTAAAAGCTAGGGAAAAGGTTAACAATCTGAATGATTGTTGGGAAAATGCAGATTAGCGCATATTTGACCATGTCATATTCATTTTTCCTAATAATCCATTGTAGAAAAAAGTTTAGGCATGAACATTTAAAAAAAGCTTCGTGGGCCGCACATAAGGGTCTCGCGGGCCACATGCGGCCCGCGGGCCGCGGCTTGCTCACCCCTGCTTTAGACTATAAAGAGATTGCCAAGGAAACAAAAATTGATAGATTTACTGCACAAATTTTACAATATTTGGTTTAAGGATGGCCTGAGCGAATAAATGGAGAATTTAAAGATGTTTATTCAGCTCACCAAGAATTGGAAGAGATTGATGGTTGTTTACTATTTCAAGATCGTGTTATTATTCCTTCAAAAATGAAGCAACCAATTTTAAAAATGTTGCATGCCAATCACTCGGGCATTACAAAATTTAAACAACTTGCAAGAAAAACTGTCTACTGGTTCAGTATGAACAAAGACATTGAGGAGTTTGTAAAATCTTGTAGAATATGTAATGAAATGAATTCTGTTTCGAAGCCAGCAAGCTATTCTAGCTGGATACCGACAAACAAGCCATTTAGTAGGATACATGCAGATTTTTTTCATTTAGAAAAAAAAGACTTATCTAGTTATTGTAGATAGCCATAGCAAGTGGATTGAATTAGAACATATGAAAAATGGAACTGATTGTGCCAAGGTAATCAAAGTATTTATCAATATGTTTGCACGTTTTGGTCTTCCGGACGTGTTGGTCACGGATGGGGGTCCTCCATTTAATTCAGAAAATTTTATAAATTTCTTTCAAAAACAAGGTATAATTGTAATGAAAAGTCCACCTTACCATCCTGAAAGTAACGGTCAAGCAGAGCGTATGGTGCGATTAGTTAAAGAGGTACTGAAAAAGTTTATTTTGGAGCCTAAGATAAGAAAATTAGATACAGAGGAACAAATAGCATTATTCTTATTCAACTATAGAAATACTTGTGTTGGGAAAGATCAAGAGTATCCCTCAGAGATAATATTTAATTATAAACCAAAAGGATTAATTGATCTCATAAATCCCAAACATAATTTCAAATCAAATCTTACGAAACCTCATGTTCTTTTTAAATGTGATGATACATATCTTGAAGGCGTACAACCGGAAACAACATGCCAAGATGATTTTAAGAATCTGACTAAAGGAGATACAATTTATTATAAAAATAATAATAAAAATTCTATTCAAAAATGGGTGCAAGCACAGTTTTTAAAACAGCTTTCTACGACTATTTCTCAGGTGATGGTAGGCGGAAGGATTGTTCTGGCCCATAGGCGCCAGCTGAAATTGATGCCAGCTTCTCAACGAAGGACATCGGTACATTTTACAATCCAAGAAGAAGAAGATGATGATTTATTACAAAACCGTGAATTTGGCAATGGCAAAAGGCGACGCAGCGTAGATGAAACAGCTCAGTTTTTGTCCGATTCAGATTCTGACTTTTATGGATATCCAGCTGATTCGTTTATCTACATGGAAACAGATCAACCAGATGATACTGCACCGACCATGGATTTAAATGCTTTGAAGGCAATTCGAATAAGAAGATCTGATCGAAGATCAAAGAGAAGACGCAAAGAAGATTATATTTACTACTAAACAACGAACATTATAAGTGAATCAAAATATCGATTGAATTATTGGTTACGTTTTAATAAGTGCATTCAAATATCATTTAAATAGTTAAAGTTTGGTTGTTACATTTATACTATAATATTTAAGTAAGTCTTCGCTTAAAAGGGTGGAAAAGTTGATGTATCCGCTCTCAGCGTGTAGAACGCTTTCGACATCATGGGCTTAACCCCTTTCGAACAAGAGAGGAAATTCTCTCAGAGTATTAGAAGGTGATGATTGAGGGACCTAGACTTGTATAATGTAGGATTAATACAAACTCTTTGATTCTATCCTCCAACTGAACAAGGTGTTTTTATTTGGTTCCTGAAATTGGCTATCCCTTATAATAATTTATTAATTCCCCTTCGTTGAAGATATAAAAGATACAAAAAAGGTTGAAAGTAAATTTTGCAATGGCGTTATCCTCTTACGAGGCTGTATTCGGTAAATGACATTCTTAACGTAAACCTGACAGACACTATAATATCCTCCGAAAAGTGTATATATTACCGTTTATACATTTTTTTTTAGCTGAGATGTTATGAATTTAACGCCCGAAAGCATGGGAATTTGAGACAAGCTGGTACCATACCACCTTTGAAGCTTTCCGTAAAAATATGCTCTTGGCTCAATTTTCAACACCTATAAATTTTCTTCTAATTAGCATCTGCTTTATCTATCCGTCATTTCTTTCCTATCTGTAATTCTTCTATCAAGAATTTTTCATTATAACATTCACCGCAATGCCATTAACCTAGCATATAATAAATTTCATATTCCAAGATCATTAAAAGACGTAAACATAAAAAAAATCAGGCCTAACTTCAGATTTCAATTCAGAATAAAAAAGGCAGGTGAATTTCCAAAACAGAATTCAGGATTACAACTATACCCACAAATCAGACTCTACTCCAATAATGATCTTCTCTGGAGGTGAAACTATCGACATAAGATTATATGCCGGACCGGCACTAGCAAGCTTTTTCATCGCTGGCATTGTCCTACCAGAGCAACCGGATTGCATATGTCTGAGAAAAGCCAAATAAAAAAAATCCTATATCCCATCACAAGACAAAGCAAGATGGAAAAAATCAGCCAGCAAGGATATCGCCAAATGATGTACCGAGCGCTATGTGAGTATCACCAGCAGTAGAAAAAGAGCATTCTGCGTTCTCAACCACCGACTAAGATGTCCGGCCGTAAGCAGCTATACGTGTGCATGTAAACTGACAATAGAAAACAGTTTCTCGTTTTCCATTCCCTTCTCATTCCCATCTCATACCCATCCAATTTCCATCTCATTCCCATCAAAGACAAATGAGGATAAAGACAGACGGCCAAAGTAGGTACAAAATTTATAAGAATAATCTATTTTTCTTGATATAGGCATTTAACCTGCCTTGATATGGGCATTCAGAACCTGTCTCGTATTCCAATATCTTATCATCTACAACTTTGCAAAAAGCTTCAATTTGTTGAATTTCCGATTTCCAGATGAATAAGAAAGAAAAACCATTAAAATTTTTGTTCACAGAATCTGTACGCACGATAATTAAAATTAAATATATTATATCAAAACTGTCAAAAATCTTGTTTGAATTTTTAAATTTTTTCGACTTTATATAACAATGAAATTTTTTCATGCCATGTGTTAAAAGCGTATTACCCTCAAACTGCACTGATTAGATATGATGAATCTCTAGCCATATCGTCAATCGGCTGTATGCGCATATTACCCAACATGCGCATTTAGGAACACTTCCCCCTATTGCGTATTTTTGTGAACAGACCTGGGAGAAGGGCTATGACAATAAACCTTTGTTTACTAACTGACCCATTTGGTGCACTGGTCAATTTATCGAACTACCAAGTCGAAATAAGAATGTTGCATTGGTTTCGATTTTCACTTTTTTTATTCTGGGATCAATTATCCAATAGGTTGAAAACCTAAAAAATTGTTTTTCTTGTTTTGCTTCAATAACTACGGTTATGCTTCATTTTGATCGTGGAACTCGAAGTGATTGTTATCATAATTTCATTTTGGAACAAGTCATTCATACACTTTCTTCAACCATACATTTCGGGTTTTAAGGTTTAAGGTGGATGTGAGTAGTTAATCAAGCTAAGCTAAGCTAATAACTACGGTTATGCTTCATTTTGTTTGAAAGCACGATTCCTTATGCAAATAATGCTTTTACAATCATATCATCTTTGGCACAGTACTCTTTTAAGCGTAAGGTCCATCCCGACTCAAACGAAAAAAAACGCTGTAAAAAACAAAACTAATTGATCGATCCTTTTAAATTTTCAGACAACGAACTATAACGAATTAGTGAGCTCTATTCATTTCATTTAAATTAAATACAATCGCTTTTTCAGCCTGACACTGTTCAATAAATTTTGTACACATTTTGCTACAGCTTCCTACAGCAATAAACTTTTTTTTATTTCTTTCTCAGGACCAGGGTTGGTCGGCTCTTCTCAAACAACAAAGAGCCGGGAACAACACTGTTTTCAGTTCGGCTTCCGAGTGTAATCCTCTTTCGCTGATCGTGCTCCACTCGTAACCCGAGTTTACACGAGCTGTAAGTGTGAGGGATGGCAAGTGTGAGGGCATTTGCATCTGAGTGGGAGATTGAGAATTCTAAACAAAGAGCATACACCTCAGAGTAAATGAAGAAAAAAATTATTCAGACTCCCACCACACAACGTAGAAAAAATAACATCAATTTATCCCCCGCTACCATGCAGTTTGCTGTTTTGGATTCTTTTTTCTTGCAAAAGGTAGCGTTCGAAGAAGAGGTGCAAGATGGTTTCGTCAAAAAATAAGGACACCGCGATGAACAAAAAACAGGATTTTTCAGGACACCATTAGACACCTATGGGACCTTTGATTAGGAGAGCAGCATCTTTTCTCGTGAACATACAAGAATGAGCTGAGTTAGCTCTCAGACTCTTCTCAACACAATGCGCAACAGATTTTTCCGGAGAAGGGAATTCTCTTCATCAGCGGATGTGAATGCTCTTGCTCACTCTTATGTTTAGACAATCTCACTCTTGATGAAAAGAAATGCACTCTCTTTCACTGGACAAGCCAATCTGAGGAGTTTTGCCATCCATGCTCAGAACTGAACTCCTAGTAGTGTTTGCTTAAAAAAACCCCAGTATTTTTAATGGGTCTTTACCGGGCATTGAGAGACTTCCTGTCCTTAGGTACAAAAGTTACCATCTACAGCATTTCAAAGTTCAGCGGAAGCCGCAATCTTTGATTTAACTGACGCCATCGATCCAAATTCGACTCGTTGATCGCTTGTATCAACACACATATTGTGAGGGTTTTATGCGATTTTCGGTCATTTACAGCATTTTTAAATTCAGCTGATGCCGCCATTTCAGATTTCAAGATGGCGTCAGAAAGCAGGTCAGGTTTCATGTTTTATAGCATTTTTAAAGTTAATCGAAAGCCGCCATCTTGGATTTCAAGATGGCCTCGGATAGCGAAAATCGAATTCTACTCGTTGATCCCTTTCACCTAATAACCCTTATTGTGGATGTTTCATAAGACTTTCAGTAATTTATTGCTTTGAAAAGAAAGGCGAAATCCTCCATCTTGGATTAATGATGGCGTCAAGCAACAAATTTGTTTCCCTTCTATTTGGGTCCTTTCACTCAATACTCATATTGTAGAGATATTCATACCACTTCCGGTGATTTTAAGTTTTCTATTTCAACTTAATTTTTTTTTTCAATTTTAACTTGAAACCAAAACACAAAACTTATCAAAAATTTGTAAAATGGGAATTCCAATTCAAATATGTGTAATATAACCTGAGCGTGTCCTGTTTTGATATCTTGATCGAGAACTGTCACTGAGTTTTATGGCGATAATAATCAAGCACTGAGTGTTATTATAAAACATTATAAACAGTTTTGACAGAGCACTCATAACTCTTTAAAAATGCTTCACACAAATGCTTCCTACACAGCAAAAAATTTCTAAAAGTATACGCAATCTAAAATACGAGTGATCTACTTTTTGACCAGTGTAATTCAAAACTGATGTAATTTTACATTCTTTTTTATCTATTTTTGAATCGTTGGTATAAACTTAATTTTGTATGATGTATGTTTACACGCCCTGATCTAAAAAATATATCTGAATATAAAATTACATCGAAAACAATGTAAAACACGACAGATCCTTTGTTTTCTTTTTTTCGCGGCATAAATTGTCTGTTTTTATCCGAGATGGTAATTTATTATGCGAAAAGAAAAAAAATCGCTTCCGCAGTTTATTTTGTATTGAAACCGAACCAAATTCTTTCAGAATTGAATTAAAAAATGGTAGGTTATAGTTATAGACGAAATGAAAAAAATGGAACTTCAAATTCTCTTTCGATTGCAGGAATTGCAGTTTTATAAATGGATCAAAAGCCGAATCAATGGGGTTTATTCTGCGACGCAAGTGACGTGACTTACGAAATTTCATATCGTTTTGCTGGCTTAAATAGCCTCTCTAGCCTCAAAATTTTCGTTCGGATGAGCTGTTATTGGTTTTCAAAGCTCATAGATACACAAGTTTCTTTTCTGAAGCTTTTTTTGTAGTCAGGACGAAGAAGTGAAATTTCCTAAGTTGCGTCACTCGAGTTGCAGAATAAGCCCCAATGTTGAATGTTTCTAATGTTTAGGGGATTCCGATTACTATGCTGTTCCGGAATGATTCAAGAATGCTGCCTGACGCTGATCCGCAAAACATCGCCCTGCTGGGGATCATCGGACACAACCACAATTCTAGCTGCCAGTGATGGTGGGTGTTTTTTGAGTTTGCAGTGTATCGGAAATATATGTTAAATAAAATGACACATGTGGCGTATTTATTCATAAACAACACCCAAAATCTGATTATTTAAAAAAGATTTGTAATATTAACGGTAATATGTTTTGAAATTTACATCATTGTGTATTTTTACACGACGGTTTATGTCATCCGTTTTCGTGCATTGTTTTCGATCTAAATTTACACGCCTCGAAAATTACATTGTTGAGAAAAATACACCGTGGTAGAATATTATATCAAAATCGATGTTCCGTTTTCGTGCATCGTTTTCGATCTAAATTTACACGATTTTTTCTTGCTGTGTAGTGCTAGTTGGGTTAATCTGTGTTGCTTGGGTAACTAAACATCTATTTTGACTGTATTTATGCTTCATTTCAATACTCAGAGTTCCAAATAACATTTAATATCAAAACTCGCTGTTAACAGCGTGATTTCAAGTTGTTTTGCAACGTCTAGTTAGAAAGTTGAGGATTTCTCTGAATTGTGTAATGGCCTTAGAGTTGGCGCCGTGAGGCATTGAAATTTATCAACCCGTTCTTTGGGTGTACATGCCAGCACAATCATTTTAATTTACCCTAGTGTTGTCAAAATTTCTCAATTAAATGTTTTCTTCACTTGTATTTGTTAGACACTTTAAATATTTAAAGTTTTAACAAGAATATAAAAATTTATAATCTGTTGTGTTGTGAGCCTACTCAATTGAATGATTCAACTGAATCAAAGCAATCGAAAGATTCCTTTTTCAATCCTATTTCAATCAGATGTATAATTCTAACCTAAAAAAATTACTGGAATTTGAAGAAAACACTTATCTAACACAAGCACTAGTTTTTTACTGAAAATGTACATGGATAACATGGCAAAGAGGCTTAGCCTGGGCGTATTAGAGCATCTTACCCTTAAAAGAATAAAAATTAAAATGTATTATCACATTCTAATGTTTATTCTTTTTAAGGGTAAGATGCTCTAATACGCCCTGGCAAAGCCTTGCGAAGCTGGTTGAGCAAGGCCGTGCGAAGAGGGTGGGCTTTGGAATTTGAACCCCTCACCCGTGATGATTTTTTTAAATAAAATTTTAAGTTCAAGAAATGAATTTCCCGTTGTGACGAGAATCTGCTCGATTTCAAAAGGTATTTAAAAAAAGGTTAACAAAATTATCAAAAAGTTGACTCGCCTCTGGTGGAATTTAGTCCTATTTAACAAGGCACAGTATTACCCGGACATGCTAGTAAAAATTTAAAGACAACTCCGGACCGCCCCGACCTGGGAGCCCGGTTTTTGTGAAAAACTATCTGGTGTTCGCCGAATTTTTTAAATTTTTTTAGCAACACGATTTTTTCAAAAGTTATCGACATCCAAATAATAAAATCAAAATTATGTGTAATGAATTGAAAATGAAGCTGATGTGCCTCCACAACAAAAAAAATTAAATTTAAGATGATTTTCTTACATGTTTCTCTTTTCTTTTCTTCGAATTTAGATTAGATTTGCAGGGCATTTTAAAGCAAATGGACGGTTTTTGTCAGGTTTTTGAAAAAATACCCGGAATAACTCGGCTCGGATGTTACAAACAAAAGTCTGAATGCCTTCATATCACTCCCTAAGACATTTCATCTTACGACCTTATTGAACCTTATTTTTATTTGTCAATTCCAAATTGCAATTCCACAAACCTTTTGTTTTGAAACTCAAATCATAAAAAGCTTAATCGTACAAGTTCAGAATTTAAAATCAATCATTTTAAATTTAAATTTAAACATCAAATACCAAATAAACAACAACAATCTAGTAGCCATGTTTCTTACTCATGATACTCAACAGAATTTGCAAAAAAACATGTAAAACTTAGTCTATTACATCTATTACTTTATTACTTATCACTTTGATCACTGATATGTAATACACTTCAAAAGTATTTCAATCAAAATTTTATTTTATGTTTCTTGTTCATCTAAATGCTCAATTCTACATTCAATAGAGATTGGTAAATTAGACAAGTCTGTAAAATTAATTTTTGTTCAAGTTGAATAAACATTTAGGAGCAAATTCTGATTTATTTTGGTGTCCTGAATCCAAATATGATTCTATCAATTTTTGTTTTTTAGAATAACTTTTGAAAATAGGTTGAAAATCAGTTAAAAAATTTCTGCACTTATTTTTCAAAACTGTAAAAAATTACCAAAATTTAAAAAAAGTTTAAAAGCAACGGTCAACTTCCCAAAACCTCAAGCAATTTAGACTTCTGCGAAAAAAGTTATAGAAATTTGTGTGTTTACTTTTCCCCATTTTGTAATATTCAAGGGGAAAATTACAAAGTTATAAAGAAGTTTTAAACCAAATTTTCAGATGTTTTTTAAGGCAAAAGTCGAATCGTTTTGCAGTCTTCAACAAATTTATAGAAATGTCGGAAATACTTGTTATGATATTCTTCCAATTTAAAAAATATTGTGAAAATAAAGTTTTCACAATATTAGAATATCTAATAAAATTATTTTTTGATTGAATGGAGGATAATAACCAAGTTAAGAATCACGACGTTCATAAAGGTTTGTGTTCATCAGTTTTCAATTATGATTTCACTCAAATCTGACTCAAATTTTAACTTATAAACGCCAAATAAAAAAAAATAGAGGTAATAGATGAAAGCTGACAAAAGATTCGAGTCCATAACACCAACACCAACCATTTTATAGTTCAGTTTTTTAAATGGATAAGTAAATGATTTAATTGATTTTTTTAGAATGTTTAATGACTAATCTTTTTCATCTGTGCGTCCCTTGCCTTGCCAGATAATTTCGGTCATTTTAACTCAAAAACCAGTCAAAATCCGTGTGTTGGGTTTTAAATTTTAAACCCAATAACCATGCACTATCAGAGCAAATTCAGGTATTTTCAATAATAAGCGAAAGAAAGGGTGAATAATAAACACATGAAAAATGATTTTTCTCCAAGGCACATCAGCGGCATTGAAATATGATCTTACAATTCAAAAGAAATTTATGCAAATTTATTTCGCTAAAACAAGTTGAAAACACATTTGTTATCTGACGCAAAAATAATAAATTTCGTAAGCTAAATTGAGTTTTGAGTTTAAATTTTCTAAAATTGTGAAAAAATCCGATATTCGGGCAAGCAGACTAGACCAGCAAATTCCCATTTTTTTTCTTAAAAGCACTGGGTAAGCCCGGGTAAACCCAGAAAATTTGGAACACTTACTTTTAAGGATACAGTATTTTAATTGACGGTAACAAAAATTCAGAGCTTGATATTTAAAACTATAACATAAGCGCATGAACTCAACTCATTGATTTTTCAAGCGACAAAATTTCTCAACATAAATTTTGTCAGTTTAAGCTTTCAGTGACGAATTGAGCATGTTGTGTTATAAATATGTGAGTGATCTTCAAAAATGAACTTTTAAGCATTTTATTTTGATAACTGGAAGAATTTTAACTCTAGCTTTGATTACTGCCACTCCTGAAAGAAATGTGAATATGTTCTTCTTTTTATCAATTTAAATTAATAAAAATTTTACAATTGATGATTTGTACGTCCTCGGTGGTCGAGTGGTTAGCGTGGTAAGACGGTAATCGCTGATCCACTGATGGCATGGGTTCGAATCCCATCTCGGTACTGGGTGTTTAAATGTTAATCTTAAGTTGTCCACGTCATTTATTCAGTCTATAAAGCCTAAATCGGCTAAGACGGTGTATGTCTTTTGAAATTCAATCATGAACTTTGTGTTTTGAATAAATTCTTATGTTCATAGTTTAAATTTTGGTTTGATTGGAAAGTTTAATTCGTATCAATTTTCTGGTGTTTCGAAAATAGGGATTTCAAATTTGTAACCTACAAATTTGCTTAAAAATTACTTTCAAGCACATTTCTTATTCAGAAAAAGGTACCTCATTTAGAGTAACTTATTAATGACTCACAATGATTTGAAATTTTGAATATGAATTATTTTGAATCAAAACATTAATTTTTATTCAAGTTTGTGTGTTTTTTTAATTTTTACATTTTAAAGCTGTTTCACCGAAAGATTCGTCAAACACAAAAAAAAAACAGCTTTGCAAAGCCAATCAGTTTGTTGATTTATATAACCTTGACAAAAACATATCATAAAATTATTGAAAGTTCTAACATGTGATTGTCATCACAAAGTCAAAGTTTTTTTTGGTTTCTCAAATTATGGGATGAATAGGAATAATCTTTCGTTAAATAGGAATAGGAAATCTATCTTGTATGACCAAGTTCAATGTTTTTGGATTTATTCATCTTATTTTCGACAATATTGGTTAAAGATCAAGTTTAAGAATTAAATTAAATAAATTTAGAATTATAGTTAGATAACCTTGAAATCTTATCACGAATAAGTAAAAGAAATGAACATGTGAGTCAATATTTATTCTTACACTTAAAACATGCTTAAATCGTTATCAGATATCATGGTAGTTAATTCATGAAACTTCGTTCCTTTACTTTTCAAAAGCTTTTTCATAAAAAAAAACAATTAGAACAATTAGATGCAGATCTTTTCACTGAACACTTAAAAATAAATTTGGAAGACAAAATTGTTAGAAGTTCATCCAAATAAATTACCGGTAAGAAACTTCATCTTTAAAGGGCGGAGAACTTCCTAAAATCGAATGCAATAAAAAAACTGAAACCATCAATTTAATTCATTACTGAAAATCAGTAGAATAGCTGCCAATTCAGGATTCAGCTGCCGAAACCTCAAATCGCTTACCAATACTGATACAAACAAAATAGTTCTTCACTGCACAGTTGAAGTCTCTACGAGGAAGGAAGCGACGAACTCGATCTCCTTGTTATCTTTATATTCTTTGGCCACGATTTCTCAGGACACCCACGCCGGCAAACTGGAAATACCACGTTCCAATGCTCTAACTGTTCAAGTCACTATTTTTTCACCCAACCCATCCACTAGATTAGTAAACAACTCCACTGCTAAGTACAATTCTACCGCAGAATGCGCACTACCCCGGTTCCCCCTACTGAGAATATAGTTCAAATCACTGGGATCTTACTGCTTATGGTAAGTCTCGCTTAAAGTCTTTCCCTACCTGATCTGATAGCACACACTTTTCTAGATGACTGAAATTCGACTCAATTTCGCGACCACGTTCGCTCAACTAAACGAACGATCTGCCCGAAGGTAACTTTTATACGCCATCCAAAACGACCAACTGACCAGAACCGGACCACATAGTTTTCTGGGGCCACCGGCTTTGCTCCATCCAACTTCGGCTCCAGCTCAGCATCAGAGAAAAGTGAGTGAGATCGATGGCTCCCAAAGAGAGCGTGGAGGGACCTCCTTTCTTGGGTGCTTTTTCGTCGGGAGCTACACCAACAAAAGGTTCAAACACCTTAGAGCTCAATCCTGGCTGTAATTTGTTCGTTGGTTGGTAAATTTTAAAGGTAATATTGTTGTGTAAAGATTATGTTTTGCTTAAAAATAGAGACATTCAGGGAAACTTGGACAAAAATACAAACAAATTTTTAATACATTTTTTTCATACGCTCAACAGCAATTTATCAGTGGCAGCACTATGATGGTTTTATATAAATATACTCATTCAAAGCATATCTAATTTCAAAAACACGTAAATAAGTTTGAATCTCTTCTTTGAGTGATTTTATGATTTACCTAGAAAACTAAAAAAAAAAAAAACATTAAAAATATATTCCTACATTGTGGCAAACTGTGTTAAAAACTAAAGATAGATTTCTTATCCTACAGTTACTTCTGCATTAGACCGACTTTGGACTGAAGCACGATCTGACATAAGGAACTTTAAATATGTATGAAGACTTTCGACAAAATAAAAGAAAACTCAAAATACGTTCACTCCTTATGTATGTATGTATGTTGGTTATGATGGCATGGGTGCACGGATTCACCGCAGTTTAGATTATTAAGTTCGACAAATTTTTCAATGCAACGCTTACACCATACCCGGATCCCATGGCTTCGCATGAACTGTTATGGTGTGGAAGTTTTGTGTTGATGTAGGCTAATTTTGGAAGAACGAGACAATCATGTGGGCTAGTTTAGTTAAAGGTATTCTGGCATCCGTGGCCAGCTGGCAACTGATTGAACATTCTTATTAAATAGTCATTTATAATATATCTTACCTGTCGGCCACATAGGGGATTCAAACCCAAAAGTTTTCTTGCCGATACCGGGAATCGAACCCAGTACGTCTGACATACAAAACCAGGTTCCAGTGTGCTATAAAGCTCAGGATTGCAGAATTTACAATGAGGACCAAGTTCTGGAATAGTTAAGGGGAGAACATTATCCTCTCATTTAATAACTGTTTTCGAAGATGTGTTGACCTTCATCTAATTCGAAGTGAAGTAAGCAATTTAAACTGGCTTGGTAACGATTTCGACATCATTATAATATTGGTTATTTTATTTCGAACGTTTTACCAACTAGTTAGCATCAGTGTCCAACCATTTTCGACATGTTTTGTCCAAATATCACTAGAACCCAATCTTTTTTTTTGTTAAACACTCTTAAAGCGACAAATTGATCATCTTCGATAGATGACAATCCCATATGGGAGGACCTAGGTCAGGCAAATAGAAATTTTGCTGCAGCACTTTTGCAGCATTTTTTACCTTTCGACAATAAATGAGCACTATTTGAAAAGATTTGTAATCGTTTATGATGAAAATTCGTGCCGGAACCAAACAAAATCAACAAAGTTATTGTTTCATAGATGAGGCATGCTCAGTTTGGTGAAACTTGTAAATTTATCCAATGCAAAACTCTCTCAACGACTTAAAACAAAAGTATTAAGAATAATCATTCTAATGAAACAAAATTTGTAGCCTGCTCACTGGTCGGTTATTTAACCAGATCAATTTGACATTTGAGCGCTTTTTTTGTTTTTTTCATCTGTTTTCACCCCGAGGACGAACTGTGAGTTTTATCTTTAGAATGTGACTTTGACACATGTTTCATAAGGAAAAACTTATGGAACGCACGGAATCTTCAGCGCAGTTACGGCGAATAGTTTCCTCAAACCTACTTGACTAAACCTATACTGAATCTATGAAATTCATCTCATTAGAGTAGGGTTGCCAGATTTTTCCCGACGTATCCGTACCGGGCAGATCCGGTAAATTTTATCTAAAGACCTGGCAAAATTCGGGCATTTTACTTCAAAGTACTAAACCCAAAATCCGTATAATATCCGGGCAAATTTAGTCAAAACCACGGAATTATTCAGTAACACTCAAGATGAAAGCACTTGAACTATTTTTTTTCTATCAAAACACAACAGCAGATTTTAAATCGTATTTTAGGCTTCGAAAACACCATTACATTTATACAATTTGCCATAAAATATTCGTTTGGACGTAACAATGAAAAATTCTAAAAACTTAATTGAGTTTTTTGTTAGATTTTACAAATAAAGTGTATAAATCCAGTTAAAATTCCGGCCTTTCTCGACGAAATTCTGGTAACCGGGCCGGACCGAACTTTCCTCAAATTGTGTGTCAAATATCCGGTTAAGTCCAGATAAATCCTGACAACCTTACATTGGAGGCATTTAGAGGCAATTTTGATGTGTTTTTTGTGAATTCTTTATTTGAAATGGCTCATACCTTTAAGCTTTGAGAAGCCAAACTCGTTTTGTTTGATTGCAAATGTGTGCTTATATCTAGTCCACTTTTTGAAAAAGAACATAAAAGATAGGGAAATATGGAAATAAAAAGAATTACAGTTGAAGATCTAACTCTAATTCTAATTTTCTTTATTTATAGAGGATTTTAACCATCGCACAAATGTAGATCAATAGCTTTTAGGAAAAGGTATATTTCGAACATGTAGTCCAAGTCTATCACAGCCAGCACATCTCTCACTGGAACATAGGTTGGTTTTTCTCGGGCCCGAAGGGAGTCTAAAACATGGATCTTCTTAAATCTGGACGCACTGTTTATTATACCACAGTGCTCCTAGGTGTCGGATCTGGAATGTTTTGAAAGAACTTTGTTCGGAAATGTTTCCTCTATCAGTGCTGAAAATTTCATCACGATTCGTTTTGTTTCAAAAAAGTTACACATGATGGATGCCGCGAGACGAAAATAAACCTTGGACATCCAACTCAAAAACCCGACGTGTCGCGTTCAAAAATCGCGAAATCGTTAAAAATGGTCAGATCGACCGTGTGCAGCGTTCTTAAGCGTTTCTGTGAGATGCATACTATCAATCGGCAGGTTCATACCAAGCGTTATAGTGGACCTAAGGATCGGAAACCGCATTTGAAGGTGTTGAGAACGATCAAGGTGAACCCAGGGCAGATGAACTATGACATTGCCAAGAAATTCAATGCCGACCGGTGCACCGTCAGAAGGATTCGTCTGCGCGAAGGAATACGATCTTATCGGGCCAGTAAGCAACCAAACCGGAAATTGAAGAAGAATGTAGAAACCAAAGGACGGGCCCGGAAGTTATACAACAAGGTTCTAACGAAGTACGACGGATGCATCCGGCATCCTCATGGATGACGAAACGTACGATGAATTTTGGGCTGCTTCCTGGCCATTGATCTGGCTAGGAAACAAACCCCGGATTTTGTTAAAAACAAGACCATCGGGACAACGGGGTGGACCCAACCAACTGTCCTCAATTCCGCCATATCGAAAAATGTTGGGCAATTGTCAAGCAGAAGATGGAGGAGAATGGTAGGACGACTCGGAATGCAACAGAGATGTAGAGATGGTGGAACAGAATGGTCGCTGACGTTCGAAATTTAATCAAAACGAAATTTAATCAAAAATTGCGTGTAAATCGATTATTTGTTAAGCAAAAAATTCAAAGTACCTTTCTTTTATAAAAAAAAGGAAGAAAAACTCAGTGAAGATTCCGGTCGACCTAGTCCAAATTGGCGAGACTTTCGTTTGACGTTTGACAATATTCCTCCTATTCACTCTGTTCATGGCACAGTTCTCAAACTTCTCGGGCATCCCACATTCACCAGATCACGCTCCACTTGGTCTAGCCACCTTGCTCGTTGCGCCCCTGCTAGTCTCGTTCCTACCAGATTGGCAGCGAACACTTGTTTTGCAGGACAGTCGTCCGGCATTCTCGTAACATGCCCTGCCCGGCGTATCCGCCCAACCTTCACCACCTTCTGGATACTGGGTTCGCCATATAGTCGCGCGAGCTCGTGGTTCATCCTTCGCCTCCACACTCCGTTCTCCTGCCCGACGCCAAAGATGGTTCTTAACACTCGTCGCTCGAATACTCCGAGTGTACGCTGGTCCTCCTCGAGCAATATCTATCCCAGCAAACATAAAATTGCATTAAAAATGATAACTCAAGTCATTAAAACCGTTACTGCAAATCATGCCATGTTTGCAGACTTTGAAGACGATTTCGTTCCTTTTTTTCTCCCGCTTCATGGGTCAAGTGAGAGAACAACTCTCTGCGGCCACCAGTGCAACCAGATTGCTAAAAATCAGATGGTGTATTTGCAAGAATTGCCCAATGACAGACGCAGCAAATATTGTCGCTGGCAACGGTTCGCATGCGTTGAGAGAAAAACTTGTGCTCTCTTGCATTCTTTCCGTGTGTATGAATATGGTGTCGAATATCGTCCAAATCGTATGCTCTTATCGCTTTAGCCAGAAGTTGAAAATATGTATGTACAATTGCCTCCACTTTGGTAAGTAAATGTAATATAATTTTTATGAAACGTACAACAAAATTGTTGAGAAATAAACCTACAAAAATGTTTGCTGGGATGTCTCCTGCCCGTAGAGGAAACCGATCTTATGAGCATCATCTACAGGTTACACTTCGTGCGAGGGCTAAATCTTCTCGATCGCAGTGGCATGTGGAGATAAGATTGACTGGATCTGTGGATAATCGTGCCCAGTATTTCGCCTACACACGCGTCGAGTGACATCCTCTAGCGCCACGTTGAACATCATGCTGGAAGCCCCCTGGCGATTCGAGTAAACTTGACAACTACCCGAAATCAGCACACAGCACTGCGTTCTATCCACCGTTACCTTGATCAGTCTGGTCAGCTTCCCGGAAATGCCGTTCTTAAACATGATTTTCCATAGCTCATCGCGGTCGATGGTGTCGTATGCGGTTTTGTAGTCGATGAATAGATGGTGCGTAGGGACTTGGTATTCACGGCATTTTTGGAGGATTTGCCATAGTGTGAAGATCTGGTCCATCGTTGATCGCCCCTACATGAAGCCGGCCTGATGACTTCCCACGAATCTGGAATCACTTTGTAGCGGGCATTGAGGACAGTGATCCCTCGGTAGTTCTCACAGTCCAATGTTTAGCCCTTCTTGTAAATGGGGCATATTACCACCACCTTCCATTCCTCCGGTAGCTGTTTTGTGTCCCAGATCTGGACCATCAACCGGTCTAGGCAATCGGCCAACTTGTCCGGGCCAATTGCGATGCCGTCCTTCCCAGCCGATTTGTTACTATACAGTTGACGAATGGCTTCCTTGACTTCGCTCATCGTTGGGAGCTCGCCCTCTGCTGGAAGCGCTGCTTCGAGCGATTGCGCGTAGTTTGCCACGACTTCAGATTGCTTCATTCGTGCGATATTTAACAGAGGCGCGCATCGGTTACGTATGTTGTTCACTACGGAGAGTTTTAGGCGCATCTTCGACATCACCAGTTAGTGGCCTGACTCGATGTCTATCGAAACGTGGCCAATCTGTGATTGCGTTTGGTACGGTGATCTCCAGGTGTACTTGTGTGAGAGGCGATGCTGGAAAAATGGTACAACGTACGGCCATTCGTTTGAAGGTAGTGAAATCTATAAGTCTAAGCCCGTCGCGTCGGTTTGAATTCCTCCTCCTAGCCGAGTTGAACGTTAAAATTCTTGATGATGACCTTGATAGCATATTTCGGGCAGCACGACGGTCGTATTCACGTTCCAGCTGCGCGTAGAATTTGTCTTTGTCGTCACCGGTACTTCCGAGGTTAGGGCTGTGCACGTTGATGATGCTGATGTTGAAGAACCGGCCTTTGATTCTCAACCGGAACATTTGTAGATCGATCGTTCACCACCCGATCACGCGCTTTCTCATCTCCCCCATCACTATAAAAGCTGTTCTGAGCTCGTGTGTGTTGCCGCAGCTCTGATAGATGGCACGACCATCTGGGTACGTTCGTACCGTGGTTTCCTTCCAGCTTACCTCTTGCAACGCTACGATGTCGAATTTGCAGCAGTTCCATGTTCCAAGTTTCCAATCGCTAATCCCTTTTCGTCGCGTGGGTCTTTGCCGATTTCCATCCGAAATTTTTTATTCGTTGTTCGTTGCTTATGTTTTTGTAGTCACGGGCTCGCAAGGCCCGCAGCTTACTCCACTATCTCGCAGGATGACCGTCGTGATGTTGCTGTTTTGGGTCCCGAACACCACCAGGACGTTGTTGCACTCCGCACGCCGCCCCTGACATGGAGAACAGACGCATACGGAGCCCCCTAACTCAGTCTGCATGCGACCAAAGCATCACCCGGCGTTGGGCACCCGATCTCCGCTAAGGTTGCTCGCACCCCAGCAAGCACCACGGGGAGGTAGAGAATCGGAGTTGCAGACAAGATGTGATATGACCACTACCCGAAGGTTGGGTGTATGGGGTCTAAAGTTGCACATTGTCTACCGTTCACTATTAGTATGAATCAACACGATCTTTTCAAATCGTTACCCACTTTGCAATGATCAAAAACAATAAAAATGGTTACAAACAAAATTATGTTTGTGTAAAACTACACAGCAGGACTTTACATTTTCACTAAAAGCATGCATTCAGCACATTGTGATGTGAAGATGCAATAGAAATACGATTAAATGTAAGGTTTCTCAAAACTTTATATAATGAATTTCACTGGATTGCTTGCTCTTAAACCACTGACCATACTGACTGGACACTCGATTTCGTTTTCTGGTTAATTTGTCCAACAGTACGCGCAGTCGTTCATAAATTGTACGACTTGGAACGAGCCAATCAACTGAACGGAAGCTCATCGATGGCACTTCACGAGGTTCTTGTCTGAGTGCGCTTCTTTTCTGCCTGTACATCAATAGTCTACCGAACGCTCTGATGAAATGCCAATACCATCTCTACGCTGATGATTTACAGCTGTACATCTCTGGCTCTGTTAGCGAAGTATTTAAACCACCTCAACGAGAAGTTAATCAAGATCTGAAAAGAATCGTGCAATGGTCCAATAACAACTGTCTCGTACCCAACCCGAAAAAGACCCTAGCTATTGTGTTCAGTAAAACCGGAACAATTATGCCTAACGTGGCATTAGTTTTTAGAGGAGAATGGTGCCACTTCTCCTTTAAAAATTAATGCTACGTTAGGCATAATTTTTCCGGTTTTACTGAGCACAATAGCTAGAGTCTTTTTCGGGTTGGGTACGAGACAGTTGTTATTGGACCTCAATCTCAGTCAAGAACCTTGGAATTTACATGGACGTCAACCTCTCATGGACCCAGGAAGTGAATGACGTCGTAGCAAAGGTTTTCGGTACTCTCAGAACCTTTCGTCGTTTCTCTTCCGTACTATCTCGACCTACTCGTCTCAAACTGATTTAATCCGTGATAGTTCCTTTGCTGACTTACTGTCGCAGTAATCTTATCTATTATCTATTATCCTGGATTAAGAGGTGCTCTCAAGAAGCGACTAAATATGTGTTTTAACTTTTAAGTCAGCTGTACCACTGACCACACTGACATGACACTTAGAATTTAACCATTTTCTGTCTAATTTTTTGTTGTCAGATTTTGCAGGTTCGCAATACCGACGGCAGGTGGCGAACCTGAAAAATTTAACAAAAAATGCCCTGTAGGAAAAATGGTCCTGTTTAGCCCGATTTTATCGTAGAAATTGCGTGTTTTATGTTGAAAGTTGGGTGGCATTTCCTAACTGGGATAGCATTTCTTCAAATCGATCGATGCGCACTCTGTAATCGACATTGCGTACTGTTGGAAAAATTATCCAGAAAACGAAATCGAGTGTCCAGTCAGTATGGTCAGTGGCTGTACTGCCTGTTTTCAGCCTCCGGGACAGAGACTCGACTCAACGCGTTCGGAAATTCATCCTTGGTCACGAGCTGGACTCCAATTATCAACTGCGAATACCTATGCTGTTTTATGCGACAAGTTTCTCACAACATTCTTCCAAGATATGTTACCCAACATTTGCAAAGAGGACGTCAAGAGAGGACCCAATGTTTCATCATTTCGAAGCATGGTACATCTGGAAGGAAAAGCGTGCTTGTTTTTGAGGTGTCGCTTTGGCATGAAACACCTATCTCCGTCAAGAAAAAGCTCTCATATAACACATTCAAAACCACATACAAAGTCTTGCTGCAATAATCATCTTTTTTTTCGTTTCGTTTGTTATTTTAACCCTCCAAAGCTGTTCGGGTCAATATGACCCGAAGCGCACATTTCAAACATCTTTATCATCATTCCAATATACTGAAGAACTGGGAATTTTGACAGATCAAGTATGTTCTATGAATAATGATAAAATTAACGACCAAAAATTAAAACTTGAGTTTTGAAAATCGGTTCATTGGGAAATGAAAAACAGCTAAGCAAAGCCAAAATTGGATGTCGTTTTTTTTAAGTAAGATTTTTTTTTCTACCGGAAGATCTGAGATAGCAGTAAAAACTTTCATTGGACCCCAATATATCTAAACATTGTCGGATAGATGGATTCTTGACGATTTCAAACATCAATGAAACACTTAAATACAGAAAAGTTGCCAGAAGTTATGAGCATTTTAAAAATAAAATTGATTTTTTGGACTTTTTAGTTTCTGAACCAGTTTCTGATAACCTGGTAATATATATCGACTTAATTTTGAAATATTGAGTAATAAGAATAAATTACCTATACAATGAATATAACATCATCAAAATCGGTTAACATTTACAGCCAGGAGAACGAAATTAAACCACAACTCAATTTTCTCCGAAACGAATATTTAGCGAACGGCTTTGGAAGGTTAAATTAGATATATCATACGTACTCTTTCAAGAGTACTTGTACTCTTTTCGATCGCGAAATGGGTGTACTCTTCTTTTTGTGAAATTTTACCAAATTCAATAAACATGCGTTTTTAATCGTTTAAATTGTGAGCGCGATAAGCGCCTTTGACTATGCAAACAGTAATTAATATCCAATAAATTTAGGTATAGAACAAGAATATTTTAAAAGAAAATTCATAATTGTCATTTAAGTCACATAACATCCAAGATATTAACAGTATTCGATAAAATTGAAATATCTCGGTGCCGCCTCAGATAGCACAAAATATGTACAGTTGAACACCGCTTATCCGAGCTGCGTAATCCGAGCCACCATTTTAATCAAAATCCATGTAAAAATGTGTCTTATCATCGCGATATATTATTAAGCTATTAATATGACGTTTTTGCAAGTTTGAAATATAAATTTGACAGAAACTTCGAATAAATAGAATAATATAATCCATGTAAGAACCAGAGCAATTATGGATAGGGTTTGTCATATTTCGATTAATTAAAGGTTTTACTTATCCGAGGTGGTCCCTCCTCCGACAACCTCGGGTAAACGGGGTTTGGATAAATCATCGCAATATACTCTTTTTGGTGTCGCGGGATATGGTAACCCTAGGTTAAATTACCTCCAATACTTAGTTTTTGTTTGATTTGGTTTTAATTCATTATTAGTTAAAAATACTGTTTATTCATTCCATTGTTCTTTTTTCTTTCCAAATGAAATCTCCTTGACCTGATACAATTTAATTTTACAAAAAGGTTATCGTCACTGAATAAAGAAACAATTACAATTACAAATACAATTACATTTATATGTAAAGGTTTCAGCTAGAAAAAAAAGTCGATGTGTCATATGAGGATGTGAAAATAATCTGTAATTAATCGATGTGAGAAGTTAATGTACTCATATAAAAAAAAACATTTTAAATCGCTATCTCCACTAGAAAAACTAACGAATATTAACAAATTCGTTTTCTTAATGTTGTTATTGTTTTCAAAATTTCCGCAGATGCTTCGTGGATCGAGGCGAATAAGGAACTCATAAATCTTGCGAATCTCGTTTTACAGCACCCATTTTTAGCGGACATCCAGCTGCCTGTCAAAAAACCCGCCCCACAATCAGTAATCGAAGAAATTAAGTTATCTCGAAGAACCAAACCGCTACTCTGGGACACGCTTTCCATCAGCCTGATGCTCGTGTGTTGTTTGTGATGAATGCTGGATGTTGTGATCTGCAGTCCTGTCTGAATTGCGTTGCGACTTTTGGCGAAATGTGCTATAAAGAATAGGCGACTTTCTCATTGTAAATTCAAGAAATTTATTGATGCGAAAAAGTTTCTGACTGATTGCGGATTGATTGCTGGTAGTTCGAACAAAAGAGCTCAATCTTTCGAAATAGGTCAAGCGACGAACCCTGATTGAGCTTCCTGCCGGAGTTTCGCAGTTCAAAATCCGGTTTTGTGGCATATCAAAATTCTTGAGTGTCTGTAGCTCCGACTGATTTACAACCATCTGCTTAATTAACAAAAACCGTATACTTGAAACGATATAAATCGGAAGTGGGGCATTTTGATAAAATCCGTTAAAAGATCTGTAGACCGATAGTTTATAAAAATAAACTTCTTACGTAATGAACTTGTAATATGATCTTAAAACTCGTTTGATTAAAAATATCTGATTCAAATTTTAATTATTGTTTCCTTCTGCTTCACATGAGCAGGAACGAACATCCAATGGGTGCTGGTCAAAAAACCCGATCAACGTCTCCCAGCTCCCAGAATACAAGCATGAACAAGAGTTGTATAAATTATTGAAACAAATCGCTGACCAGCAAATGTACAGTTAAGTTACAAATATCCTCGCTCCCCGTGATCAGAACACATTTATTAACTCAACATGCGCCAAGAAGCAAACAACCAAAATTCCTAATTTTAAGTTATAGGGCTTACATTGATCACTGCCGCAATTTTCGTGCACATTATTTATATTTGCTCCCCTCCTTGTGCCCAATTTCCGATTACTTTTCGAAAACCCAAAAATAAGAAAAATAAATAAACAAAACTACCATTTATGGTTGCCGCGAGAAAAATAGCATCCTGTAAAGACGAAACCAAAACCTCCTTTTTCATTAAAATTTATGACACTCTTCCTGGGCCGTGCACGCAGAGCTTTTTTTCTGGCTCTGGTAAAATGTTCTTAATTATAAAGAAGTGTTTGAACTGTGTTATTTCTAGCCATCATTTATGAGAGGGCGTAAGTGATCAAAACCCTTTGTTTGAGCAACCCAAGCTGATATTTGCTTACATGAGTACTTTTGAACCTTTGGTCTTCATTTTTTTCGTCGTTCTGGATTCCGAAGCCTCATTCGCGAATTAACGGAGATTCGTATAGAATGTACTGGCGAATGAGAAAAAAAATCGGGAAATAATTCTGCTGGACCAGTGAGTTCAGATGAGGATTATCATTGTGCCAGAAATACGAAATCGATAAATTCTAGCATTGACCCGCTTGGAGGCTCGTTGCTTTCTTGCGTGTTCCTGTTGAGGATATTTTTCATTTATTTTCGTCCGAATTTGGCCGTCGCCCGTCGTTTAACTTTTGAGCCCCAAGCATGATCTTGAGAAACCATCAAGATAACTCGAGATATTCGAGGCATTATGATATTTGTTTCGGACAAGCTGGAACAAGTTCTGGTGGCGTTGTTGAATTTTGCAGTTTTAATTAGTCCGACTTTGTGTCGGCGAAGTATTGTACAGTTACAATTTTTGAGGCAAAGCTGAAGACACTTTCTTCACGGAGAATAAAGTATAGTATTTCCAACAATAATCCACTTATATTCAATCATATTTCTGATTAATTCTCGGCTAACTATAAATATTAAACTTTCAACTACAAGAACAATTGATTATCTGAAAGTCTTTGTGCGTTCAACTACATGTAATAGATGTAAATAAAGTTGTATGATAGATTTTACGCATTTGATTATAAATATAATAGATTCCACTGTAGTGATATGATTGATTTTATGCATTTAACTATTAATATAATATATTCAACTATAATCGTATGATTGATTTTATAATAAGTATAATAATTTCAATTATGTTTTTCTGATTGCTCTAACTATAAATATATTAGATTAAATTATATTCATATGATTGATTTCGCGGTGAACAAATATATTCATGGTAGAAATTAAGTTTTTGGAAGTGTGATACATATTTATTTTTCAGCATAATTTTATGTTTTTAAAAATATTTTTTATTCCAGGCAAATACTACATTTCAACAATTAAAAAGCGTTAATACTGTACGTGGTTCATTCCTCCATGTCTACCAATAAATTTAACTCTGTAGGTTGATGCAGTTTGGATGGCGTAAGGATTGAATGGCAATCACTAAGTAAGACTTGTGTCTTTACCGGCATCATTTGTTTCTCCCACGTCTTTATCAGAACTTGATGTTGCCACCTTTATGTCATCCGATTAAGAAATTGTTCCCTGTGAGCGAGCCGCAAGGTATTAGATGATAAACCTGTGGTAAATAAATATTCAATCGTATTAAAATAGTCATTCAGTAGAACGCTTTCAATTTAAACCAACCTCTCGAAGAACGGTTCTGGCAATCAAGAAAGACGGATTGGCCATCAACCGATGTCCACTTCTTTCCCATGCAACCCCATGCGTTAACGAATTTGCTTTGACTTTTCCGTAGCCATCTATCACCTGCAGAGGTTTCCCGTTGAATCGACTAATTCTGCGTTCCGTGCCTCGACCTAGAATAATCAAAACACAAGCAATTAAATAATATTGGACTTCGGGAAATAAATTAACTCACCATGCAGAGACACTCGACTTAATTTCTATAAATCTGGATTCGCTTCAGCGAGAGGTAATTCTGTTCTTCGACAGAATGTCACAGAGCTCGACTTTCTCCAGATTCGGGGACAATTCGTTTTAGTGCCGAAGTGCATTCTTCGCGGCTTGGAATAGCAGTGGTGCCAACGATGAAATACCCTTAAATTAAAAATATCCTTTATATTAAAAAAAAATATATACAAATTAATTCTTACCTGCTGCTTGACGAGCAGCTTTTCATTCTCCGACCCGCTGGACTTTCAGTCCGGATGGTTAAAGGTTGCATACTGGAATCGTTGATAGGGTTGAAACTTATTCCTGTGGAAGCAACAGTATAGTGATTTCCTGTTTCCTAACAAGCATTCAGTGGTCTCTTCCCATGGCCAAATAATCGTATCACTGCTGGTTGAAATCCTTCTGGGGGTATTTCAATTTTTGCAGCAGATTTTACCCCCCTGCAAGTCCTCCTGCTGGCAATTATGATTGTCCGGATGTTTGGCAATGTAATGTTACGCCACTTATAGATATATTTATTTTCCACGTCAACTATAAACCACTATTGTCGCCAGACTTTTGATGATGCCTAGCGTTTCCCCTTGCCGTTCTTTTAAATTTCTACATAATCCAGGTTCCGTAGAGAAAAATTGAGGGTTCCTGTAGATGGCCGTTTGCGGAAGATAATAGACGTGCACATTTAGACCCACCAATCAGCTCTCGTTGAAATGCACGTCGATTCCACATACTCCGTGAAAGATCCTTTGGTCTCGGAACCCAAAAATTCTTGAAAGGCACGATTTCGTTCCCGTCGCAAACAAAAAAAATGGTGGTATGTTCTGTTTCGATTCGGAGAAAAATAATTCTTTGGTGGTGCTTGGTTGTGGTGGTGGCATTGATTTTGGTCGTTAAAAATGATCAACAGTGGTGCCATTAAATTCAAATTTATATATTGTTAAAATATTTTGGAGATACTGTCAATTTATCAATTATACCATTACAGTTTAATCTTTCATATTTATGGTTAGATGGAAGAAATCAACTAGAAATGTATAGTACAATCTATTATATTTATCGTTGAATCAATTACAGTTGAATCTATTATCTTCATAGTTGATTGCGTAAAGTCAATCAGCAGTTTGTAGTTGTGTTTATTTTATTTATAGTTAAATGCGAAAAAATCAACTACATTGTGATGATAGGTGTAACTAGCTGAAATAATTGGAACAACAGTCGTCTTTTTTCTCCGTGTTAGCAGAGCGAAAATAATTATTTTGAATCGCGCCATATAGTCTTCCGACAGTTAAATTTTTAACTTGTAAAATATATGTTCTAAAAGATGTCAAAATGTATCGCGTTTATGTAGTAGGGATTTTATTTTTACTACAGAATAATAAATTTTATTTCAACTTGGAAACTCGTTCTAAAGGGTGATACGGTCAAAATTTGGTCAAGGGAAAATGCGTGTAAATCGGTGGAATCGTTTATTTAAAAAATAAAATTAAATTTCTTTTTCAAGTTTAATTAGTACAAAATTCAGGAAAAATAATCAGTTAGGCTTCCGCTTTTCCAAATCCGAATTGCCGGGTCTTACGTTTAACCTCTGCCATCAGATTTTGTACAGCCACCTTGTCCATCTTCTTCGCCGCAGAAAGCCAGTTTGCCTTGAACTGCTGCTCGTCTTTAGCAGTTTTTTTGGTCTTCTTCAGGTTCCGCTTGACAATAGCCCATTTTTTCTCAATTGGGCGGAGCTCTGGCGTGTTGGGAGGGTTCTTGTCCTTGGGAACCACCTGCACGTTGTTGGCGGCGTACCACTCCATGGCCTTTTTACCGTAATGGCAAGATGCCAAATCCGGCCAAAACAGTACGGAACAACCGTGTTTCTTCAGGAAAGGCAGCAGACGTTTATTCAAACACTCTTTCACGTAAATTTCTTGGTTGACAGTCCCGGAAGCTATGAAAATGCTGCTTTTCAAGTCACAGGTACAGATGGCTTGCCAACCAGATATTTTTTCGCGAACTTTGACAGTTTGTGCTTGAAAATATCTGCTACCTTTCCCCTTCCTTTTGCCGTATAAAACTCTTGTCCCGGAAGCTGCTTGTAGTCGGCTTTGACGTAGGTTTCGTCGTCCATTACCACGCAGTCAAACTTCGTCAGCATCGTCGTGTACAGTCTCCGGGATCGCGCTTTGGTCGTCCTATTTTGTTTATCATCGCGATTTGGAGTCACTACCTTCTTGTAAGTCGATAGTCCGGCTCCTTTTATTGGCTCGATGCACGGTTGTGGCGATACACCCAGCTTATTTGCGGCATCTCGGAGAGAGAGGTTAGGGTTTCGCTTGAAACTACCGGCAACTCTCTTTGTCGTTTCAGCGGCTTCCGGTTTTCGATTTCCCCTCGATCCAGACTTCCTGGCTGTCGACAAACGTTCCCCCGACATTTGTAACGGTTGATTTGGCAACTTTTAGCGATTTTGCCAGCTTTGCGTGCGAGTAGCTCGGATTTTCACGATGCGCGAGCAAAATCTTGATACGCTGCTCTTCTTCCCTGGACGGCTTTTTGACAACTGAAGAGTGAGTTCCAAAATCAAAATAGGAGCAACATCCCAATAAACATGAATCGGCAGAGAGGTAACTCAAATCGACAGAGGGATCGTATCGATCTCTCTTGCGATTTTGCATCATCTAATCGGCAGAGAGGAACACGCCATACGCGTGCCTTGGGTGAGTGACACGAAATAATCTAAGACACGCCCTCCAGAGAAACACACGAAAACAATCCGAATCGTGTTTGTATGTTTCTCTTTGAGACGCGTGTTTGCCTGCCTGAGAAGTCGACTGCTACGATTGAAAGCACGCATATAAAAAAGACGGGGATAAAGTGCGAGCACACCGTACGAGTGTACGATTCAAACTGATTTCGCATGTACGCATTCGTATTCGTTGCCTCTAGCTATCTCAGCAGGACAAACTGAATGAGAATATTTGCGTTCTCGGAGTGTCGCCGAAATGAACCGTTTTATTCTAAGTCCGGTGACTCAACACTCAATTTTTTGCATGCTATGACGATTTCTGAGAGGACGCGCTTACCGGGATTCTACACACACACACACACCTTCCAAATGAGGGGTGTTCAGGTTTTTTAAATGCAAAATTGAAAGAAATACGTCAAGTTGATATTGAAAGAAAATCGGCTTTCTGGGACTTTTTTTTCCTGCTACTCAGTGGCTTACGATATGCGGAGCTGGAAAAGGCAGTTAAACGAGCTTGTAGACGAGACAAGAGAGCCTGGACAAACTCCCTAGCCGAAGAGGGAGAAAGAGCCGCCGCCAATGGAGATATCCGATTACATTATGACATTTCTCGCCGCCTCAGTGGTTCAAGGACTAATGCAAGAATGCCGCTGAAAGACCGAGCAGGTCAGTTATTGACCGATCGAACAGATCAGCTCAAACGATGGACTGAGCACTTCGAACAACTCTTCCGAGTCACGAATAGCGATGGCCAACAGAATCCGCAGCTCGAAGCGCCAACAGTAAGTCGCATAAATGGCGTCAACTCGGAAGCGCGTTCGCTGGCTGAAATAGAAGCGGCAATCAAAAACATGAAATCCAACAAAGCACCTAGGATCGATTGCATCCCTGCTGAAACGCTGAAAGCCGACCCTGCCCTGTAAGCACAAATGTTGCACCGTCTTTTCGCTGACATCTGGGATACTGCAACATTCCCGGCCGACTGGATGCAGGGTATCCTCGTAAAGGTCCCGAAGAAAGGAGACCTGACAGAGTGCGGTAACTGGCGAGGCATAAAGTTGATCTGTACAACCCTCAAAGTACTCTGCAAAGTGATCCTGAACAGGATCCAGGAGAAAATTGACGCTACACTCCGACGGCAACAAGCTGGATTCCAATCCGGACGATCATGTGTGGACCACATCACAACGCTACGAATCATACTGGAACAAATCAACGAATTCCTGGACTCTCTTTTGCTGGTTTTCGTTGGTTTCGAAAAAGCATTCGACCGACTTAACCATGAAAACATCTGGGCGGCTCTAAGGCGACGAGGGGTCCCAGAGAAACTAGTCCATCTCATCGAAGCACAATACGAGGCATTTTCGTGCAAAGTCTTGCACGATGGTGTCTTGTCCGAACCAATCCCGGTAACTGCTGGAGTGAGACAAAGATGTATCTTATCGCCGCTACTTTTTCTCATCGTAATGGATGAGATTCTGACTGGATCAATCGACTGTGCACCGAACCGAGGTTTGCCGTGGAATCCTTCAACAATGGAGCAACTGAACGACCTTGACCTGGCTGACGATATTGTTTTGCTCGCTCAAACACAACCGGATATGCAGAGCAAACTTGACGACCTCACCGAAAGTTCCAAGGCAGCAGGTCTCAAAGTCAATGTGGGAAAGACCAAGTCGATGGAGATCAACACAGGAAATCCCTTTAGTTTCATGATAGCTGGGCAACAAATTGAGAAAGTGGAGTGCTTCCAGTATCTTGGTAGCCAGATAACGCCTGATGGTGATACCAGGAAAGACATCGAAACCCGGATCAGAAAGGCCCGATTTGCGTTTGTGAGTCTCCGAAACATCTGGCGGTCACGCCAGATCTCTCTACGAACGAAAATCCGAATCTTCAACTCAAACGTCAAATCCGTATTGCTGTACGGGTGTGAAACTTGGTGCACATATGCGGTAACGACGCGAAAACTGCAAGTATTTGTAAACCGCTGCCTGCGGAACACCATCCGCGCTTGGTGGCCTGGCAACTGGATCTCAAATGAGGAACTACATCGCCGGTGTTATCAAAGGGCGCTAGAAATCGAGATTCGGGAACGTAAGTGGAGATGGATTGGGCACACGCTGCGGAAAGACGAAAACGAGATTTGCAGAGAGGCGCTAGATTGGAATCCAGAAGGTCATCGAAGAAGAGGCAGGCCCAGAAATTCGTGGCGGCGAAGCCTAGCCGCTGAAATCCGAATTGTCGACGAGAATCTTGACTGGGACCAGGTGAAGACGCTGGCTCCGGATCGTCAACAGTGGAGGTCTTTTACCACGGCCCTATGCACCGGTGGATCGGCGCGGTATCATTAAGTAAGTAAGTACTCAGTGGCTTTGTATGTATGGAACATTCCAGAGTTTGTTAATAACATAAATAAAAAATCGCTTTAAATGACATGTTAATCAAAAAACATAACACTAGTTTACAGAATTTTTGAACTGAAAATAAAAATTTCTAGTGTAAAATCGTCCGCTGAATTCAAAAATGAAATTGAAAAAGTCTCGGCAGAACAGTTTTCGAGTAAGATTTACTTTAATAATGATATTTTTCTTAAAAAATCTTTTACATAAATCAATAAAAACTCTCGGGCTATATCAAATCAATTTTAGGTTTATTTTCATCATATTGAAGGCAAATAAATTTGCTATCGAGCATCTGAACTTCACATTTGTATAAATAAGATAATGTAAATCTGAAATAAATAAGACAGAATTTCTATCATCAGTGAACATTCATGGTCTATATTTGTGACTAGACCGATCACTGTCTACTGCATGAACTATGAATGCATTGAGAAAAAAAATTGTTTATGAAAATAATAACATTATGTTAGAAATGGAATTAATGCTTAACTGCGATCTAACTGTCTACGTCGCGTGAACTTTCTCAACCCGACAACATCGTTCAATGACCCCGACAACCCAGGAGCAACAAAATTGAAACGAAACGAGCCCAAAAGCGATTTTAGCAATAAAATTTCGCAATTCTAAACCGTCCCATCTCCCCCTGCCCGAAGATGTCCGCAGAAGCATCCGGTTGATCTTGAACTTGTTGAACAGATTCATTTCTTCTCCCGATCTCTAGTCACGAAATGGAAGCAATTTATGCAAACGACGATGTTGCCAATCGAACGGGTGGAGCGTCTGTCTGAAAATCGAGCATCATGTGTAAACAGCGATAAAAACGAGATACGTAACGCAGTTGGTGGTAGAGTTTTGATAAAACATGAGGCCTTCCTTTGGAATTAGGAAATCTGATTGTTTGGTACAAATGATAACATGGAAGAATGCAAGAAAATAATAAGCGATAAATTTATACAAATTATTGGCAATTAGAAGCAATTTGAACTGCCGTACAAATTCAAGTTCAGCCTTAATCTTAGATAAGATAGTACTCTAAAAAATATATATCTTTATTTTGAGACAAATTTGCTGAACTTTCTCTCTAAAAATTTAATAGAAAAACTCCCACAATAATCTTCAATTTTTTTTTACCGATATTAACAGGCTATCGTTAAATGAAAATTTGACATCACGCGGATCAAGCTAGTTGCCTTGCTTTAGAGATTTTTAGACTAAGCTGAGTCCTAATACTTGAGTTGAGAATACAAGACACAGTCTATGCAAGTCTTGCTTTATTCTGGCATTCGAGGAGAATGTGCGAGCCGACTACACAGTAAACGAAAATTACCGAGTTCGGTTTTTTTTTTTACCGAAATCATAACATGTGTTTATCGTTGAACTGTTCGGTAATTTTTTCGGTGAAAAATAAACGAACATCGGTAAATGAAGAATCGATTTACCGATGTTCGTTTATTTTTTACCGAAAAAATTACCGAACAGTTTAACGATTTTCACATGTTAGGATTTCGGTAAAAAAAAATTACCGAACTCGGTAATTTTCGTTTACTGTGTATAAAGAGTTAATTTCCTGTTAACTTGCGGGTCCACGTGAAGTTTTAAACATGAACCATTTAAGGAGAGAATAATGGTAGCTGGATTCAGAACACGGGTTAGAAACTATGTGATATTCTAGTAGACTGAGTCGATTTGGGGTCATTTTCGAATTTCTCAAACCCAGGGGTCTTAAAAGTTTTGTTTTGGTGTAAAACTGACCCATGATTTTTTGCAGAATTTTTAAGTAACGTTTACATGAATAAATTTGAACCTTCATGTTTGTATGGGGAAATTGAATATTTTGTTTTGAAAAATCAACATCATTTTTATTCCTTCTGTGGAATCGAGCCTGATAATGATTTTTGTACCAATTATAAATTCTTTAAAGCGCGTAATTTTTCTTCTAGCAATAGTGGTGTACAAAGGGCTATTGTTCCATGCAATTACAATACCCAATCGCTGAATTTCGATGGTCGGCCAAAAGCGTCCAAATCACGGTTAACGTCTTAGATGTCCACCGTATATCCGACTCGAAGGACCAATGCTCGGGAGGTACCAACCAAAAATTTCCTCGGGTCGGGTCGGGACAGATGAGGTCGTTGCCACTCATGATGCACGTTCACAGAGTGATGTTCACTGAAAAATAGGTTTTTACGTTTTGCAAGTTTCGGATTTCTATCACTATAAATAACAACGTGTTTTAAGGGAAACAGCTAACAACACTAACAACATGTAACACGTTTTATTCTTAGATCCGAATCTAACTGCCGAATATCGCCGAATACTGCTGTCGCGTGGTAGAACTCTCCAGAGTTATGGAACTCCTCCGCCTTCCTACTCTGGGTAATTCGAATGGAAAAAAATGGAAATTGGGTGCCAAGACTTTTTTTTACTTACTTATTCGATGTTCCCGCGCCGATCCTCTGGTGCATAGGGCCGTGGTAAAAGACTTCCACTGTTGACGATCCAGAGCCAGCGTCTTCACTTGGTCTCAGTCAAGATTCTCGTCGACAGTTCGGATTTCGGCGTGTAGGCTTCGCCGCCACAAGTTTCTGATGGCACTGGCGATGTAGTTCTTCATTTGAGATCCAGTTGCCAGGCCATCAAGCGTGGATGATATTCCGCATATGTGCACCAAGTTTCGCACCCGTACAGCAATACGGATTTGACGTTTGAGTTAAAGATTCGAATTTTCTTCGTAGAGATATCTGACGTGAGCGCCAGATGTTCCGGAGACTCGCAAATGCAAATCGGGCTTTTCTGATCCGGGTTTCGATGTCTTTCCTGGTACAACCATCAGGCGTTATCTAACAACCAAGATACTGGAAGCATTCCACTTCCTCAACTTGTTGCCCAGCTACCATGAAACTGGAGGGATTTCCTGTGTTGATCTCCATCGAATTGGTCTTTCCGACATTGACTTTGAGACCTGCTGCCTTTGAACTTTCGGTGAGGTCGTCGAGTTTGCCATGCATATCAGGTTGTGTTTGGGCAAGCGAAACAATTTCGTCAGCTAGGTCAAGGTCTTTCAGTTGCTCCATTGTTGAAGGATTCCACGGCAATCCTCGGTTCGGTGCACAGTCGATCGATCCAGTCAGAATCTCATTCATTACGATTAGAAAAAGAAGCGGTGATAAGATACATCCCTGTCTCACTCCAGCAGTTACCGGAATTGGATCGGACAAGACACCGTCGTACAAGACCTTGCACGGAAATGCCTCGTATTGTGCTTCGATGAAATGGTCTAGTTTGTCTGGGACCCTCGACGCCTTAGAGCCGCCCAGATGTTTTCATGGTTAAGTCGGTCGAATGCTTTTTCGAAACCAACGAAAACCAGCAAAAGAGAGTCCAGGAATTCGTTGATTTGTTCCAGTATGATTCGTAGCGTTGTGATGTGGTCCACACATGATCGTCCGGATTGGAATCCAGCTTGTTGCCGTCGGAGTGTAGCGTCAATTTTCTCCTGGATCCTGTTCAGGATCACTTTGCAGAGTACTTTAAGGGTTGTACAGATCAACTTTATGCCTCGCCAGTTACCGCACTCTGTCAGGTCTCCATTCTTCGGGACCTTTACGTAGATACCCTGCACCCAGTCGGCCGGAAATGTTGCAGTATCCCAAATATCAGTGAATAGACGGTGCAACATATGTGCTGACAAAGCAGGGTCGGCTTTCAGCATTCAGCAGGGATGCAATCGATCTCAGGTGCTTTGTTGGATTTTTTATTGGTCTTCTATTCCAACCAGCAAGGGCGCTTCCGAGTTGATGCCATTCATGCGACTTACTGCGGGTTCTGTTGGCCATCGCTATTCGTGACTCGGAATAGTTGTTCAAAGTGCTCAGTCAATCGTTTGAGCTGATCTGTTCGATCAGTCAATAACTGACCTGCTCGGTCTTTAAGCGGCATTCTAGCATTAGTCCTTGCACCACTAAGGCGGCGAGAAATGTCATAAAGTAATCGGATATCTCCATTGCTGGCTGCTCTTTCTCCCTCTTCGGCTAGGGAGTTTGTCCAAGCTCTCTTGTCTCGTTTATCTGCCATTTCCAGCTCCGCATGTTGTGAGCGAGCGGCTTCTTTGGCTGAGCTTGTACAAGCTTGCTCAATTCCGACTTTCGCCTTTCTCCGATCATCGACCATCCTCCAAGTTTCATCCGACATCCATTCACTCCTTCTTCCACAAACTTTACCGAGAGTACCATGGCTCGTCGTGGTTAAGGTATTCTTGATTCCACACCACTGTTCTCCGACTGTTCCGTCTGTCGGCAGCTCCTCGAGATTCAAGCTGTTCAACGTATGCCATTTTCACCTCTGGATTTTCTAACCGGCAAACGTCGTATCGACGCGCGCCGTTGAACATGCGCAACTCTTAGTCAGATGAAATGTCTGACTGAACTACGTTTGTTGCGGACATCAAGAAGACTCCTTCTCCATTTTCGGCTGATGCAGATGTGGTTCTTTGATTTTCTGTTCGGCCATCTCTTGATACCCAAGTGACCTTATATGCTGGTCGATGGGGAAAGAGCAATCCGCCGATCACCATGTTGTTGTATGTATGTATGGTTCCCCCATCGGTAGCAAGGTTCTGCCTGTCTGTGTGGCTTGGCCTTCGAATTTCTTCTAGGGCCTTCACGGTCCGATGCTTCGTCGAAAGAAGGCATCCAACCCTCAGAAACCTACAATCCACCGATCACCATGTTGTTGTTGCCACAAAATTCTACAAACAGCTCTCCGTTTTCGCTCATCTATCCTAGGCCATGGCGCCCTATGATGCGCTCAAGGTCCTGATTGTCGGAAACAATCTTTGCGTTGAAGTCGCCCAAATGGATTTGAATGTTACCCTTTGGAATTTTCTCAACCAAGCTATTCAGTTGACTGTAAAACTGCTCTTTCTCCTGCAAATCGGCAACGTCAGTTGGCGCATAACACTGGACCATTGTAAGGTTTCTAACCCGTGCTCTGAATCTGGCTCCGATTATTCTTTCGTTTATCGGTTCCCATTTTATGAGGCCGCATGGGCCTGCTGGCTTAATAGGACCCCAACTCTTTGTTCCCGAGTAGCGTGTTCTCCTCGTATGCCACAGTAAAGCAGTACTTGCCCGGACTGTGTCTTGTGTTCTCCAGTGTTAGGCCAACGGACTTCGCTTAGTCTCAGAGTTTCAAGCTTGAGGCGGCTAACTTCTCTAGCAAGTTGAGCCAGCTTGCCGTGTTGGGCAGGGGTTAAAACGTTCCAAGTTAGAATTCGTGTCTATGTCGCCAAAGTTCCAGTTCGGTAATTTCTTTCTGATTCCGTAACAATTTAATAAATCGGGAGCAGTAGGTTGTTAGCCTAAGGTTCCTATCCCTCGATGGGGCTGCCATCTTGGACTTAGCTGGCGGGAGCCGCATTTCATAAATCCGGCCACTCGCTGCGAGACAGACGCTCTTTGAGCAGCCCCTGATCTGGAGAACAAACGCTCGGTTGTTGTTGAGATAGGAGTTGTGAATAAGATTAAGAGGTGATATGACCACTACGGGGCCTCGTGTTGCACAATATCCACACAATTTGCCAGCCGAATGGTGATGAACATGAAAACTTAAAATTAATTAAGAATCAAATTCCACAGAACCATTTTTGAAATTATCTCTCGGTTGTCAGTATTTGTGAATTACTGCCTGATGAATATCGTCCGCGCTTGGTGGCCAGCCAACTGATAACTTGAATTGTAGAAAGACGCTTGACTGGTATCAAGACGGGCATTGAAGAGAATCCGGCCCAGAAGCTCATAGCGTCGTATTTTATCCGCTAAAAACGCACACTTTTATGTCGGCCCTAGGCCGATCGTCGTGCCGGACTCCTAAATTGATAAATGAAGGTTAACAGGATTTATTTTCGAAGGCAGAAAATGCTACCTGAATCCATTTTTAGTAATATAATAATCAGATGCCTGATCGCTTACGTTTATTGGTACAATTATTGTTTTTTTTATTTAAATATTTTGTTCGTGATACTTTTACAGCCTACGGATAATAGGAATACGCCTCGACAATGATCTTTGCCCGTACGTGCAGGGAAGAGATAATGGTTCTGAAAAAATGGATCGGTGTATAAAGAGAAGACTTGAGATGATTAAGCACTAATCTCCTTCTGTCAACAGAACAGAAAATTTAGAAAATAAGTTACTAAACGGGCACATCTAGCCTAATACAGGTAACACTGCTGCAGAGCGCGTTCAGGTTTCGCATAAATATTTTGTCGAAATTTTGCATATTACAATAAAATGCATACAGCAAGAATGTGCCTTAATCACGGAAACGCATTAAGTAGTACCTAATTGTTAAAATTAAAAGGGAATTACAAAAGTGGAAAATTAAAATTCGTCTTCTTCTTTAGCTTTTTTAGGTGATTCATTAGCCAGAATTGTCTCAGCCTTGTTTTCGTCCATGCCAAGTGCCAACGTTAATAATCGCACCATGCATTTGTGTTCTTCCTTTTTGTCGACACCTGTTATTTAGAAAATATTTTGTGAAAATGCGCATAGTTGTAGACAACATCTTACGCTTACCTTCTTCCGTGACGTCTTTCTCCAGTTTCAGCTTGTCTTGAGCTATCGCCAGCATACCTTCTTCTATCGACCCTTCTGAAACCAGTTTGTAGATTGTAACAGGCTTCGTTTGACCCATTCGATGGCTCCGATCCTCAGCTTGTTTGTCGTTGTACGGATTGAAGTCGATATCATGTATAATAACCTGGAAGCGAGTGACATATATGAAGAATTTCTAATATTCCTAGCCTAAGCAAACAAATACTAACGGTGTCAGCAGCAGTGAGATTAATACCCAATCCACCAGCCCTAGTGGAGAGCAGAAACACGAAGATGTTCTTGTCGTTGGTATAGAGATCAATCATTTCCTGTCGATCAGTCACCACCGTTTGACCGTCCAATCTCAGGTATTCGTGTTTCCGAATTGACAGGTACTTTTCCATTATGTCTAGGATCATGACAAACTGGCTGAAAATAAGCACCCGGTGGCCTTCACTCTTGAGCTTAGGCAGCAGCTCGTCTAGCTGCCGAAACTTGCCGGATGCCAAAATCAATTGATCCGGTAGATGAAGATCATACAAACTCTAAAAGTATAATGAGAAAAATATTTGAAAGATTGAACTGATGAAAGGGATGTTAAGTTAAACGAACCGTGTATTTTTCCTTCAGCTGATATAACTTGAAGTCTGATAAATAGGCAATATCCAAAAAAATATCATCCGGATTGGTACACTTGTAATCGGAATCTCCAGCGAGCTTGCGAGCCATTTTGCGAACGTCCGCATCCGAGAAATAGTACCTGTGAATCAAACAAATTTTAACAAAATATGATGTATTTTATTCAGCAAGCAAAAACAATTAAAAAATACTACCTTAGAAGTAGAGGATGGTTGGCCAACTTTCGCATGTCCATCATAACCGACATTCCACTGATTTCGCTGCCGGATTTGAACACTCCGGTTGCGTTGGAATAATCCTGAACCATCGACATATATTTTTCCCTCTGCGAGTCCAGCATTGGTACTTTTATCTATAAAATAAAGATAATGTAGTATTGGTTTTCCAATAACGTTTGAAATTTACGACTTAACATACAATTTCTTCCGTTTTGGGTGGCAAGAAACTCAAAACATCTCGCTTAAGACGCCGCAGAATGAAAGGTTTCATAATCTGTTTTGCTCTCTCAATTTGTTTCTTTTCGAACGAACCTTGATCCTCTCCTTCTTTGGTTTTCTGAAAAGTGTAAACAATTTTTATTACATAGTTGCAACAATTTCGTATTAAAAAAATATTTAAACTTACATTCGCTTTGAACAGTGCCTTGACGTCTTCCACCTTGCCACCGAAAAGTTTCGGCATTACAAAACACAACAGCGACATCAATTCCAGAAGATTGTTTTGAAGAGGAGTTCCGGTCAGAAGGATTCGGCGTTCGGCACGGATTCTTAGCAAATTTTCGTACCTCTGGGTGGTCATATTCTTCAACATGTGAGCCTCGTCGAAGATAACATACTGGAACGGTGTAACACGCCACATCTTTTTCTCTTCTCCAGAGGCGCCCATCATGTGATAAGTTGTAAGAACCACATCCACATCGTCAATTCCGTTTTTGGCCCAATCTATCCGGATCGCACGGCGCTCCTCCTGACTGCCGTAGTATTTCATTACTATCAAATCGGGGCACCATTTTTTAAGCTCATTATCCCAATTGTCCAGGGTAGAGGATGGAACCACGATCAGTTCCGGATGCTCGATCAGATCGTTTTCTTTTAGCCAAGCTAGGAAAGCAATCACCTGAATGGTTTTGCCCAGACCCATCTCATCTGCCAATATTCCATTCATATCGTTCCTATGCATGACCGACAGCCAGTTCAATCCGACCATCTGATATTCGGCCAATTTGAAACCGTCTGGAATGTTGGAAGGTTGATCGACCAATCCTCCGCCAGCAGCAATGGCAGATTCAAGCTTTTGTACCATTTTTCGGCATTTGTTCATTATCGTTACAAGATTGTTCCGACGATTAAGGTATTCCTGGGCGTAATTTAAAATATCGGTCTGCAGAGATTTATGAGATTTCAATTTGTCCACCATATCATCCCAACCGTCAAACGGTCTTAATTCTGTAAGAAGGTCGATTTTCTTTGTGGACAATGTTTTAACTGCCGACAGTTCATTTACCGTAGATTTGTTCAAAAATTCAAAAACTTCTTTCCGATCGCGCGACATTCCATAGTTGGTGCCCTCATCGCTATCGTCGTCGCTGTCAAAAACGCGCTCTTGGGGTCGATCATCGTCGTCACTGTCACTGCCATCATTGATGGGCTGTAGGCGACGCTTCTTAGTCGGACGTTGCGCCAAATTGTTCAGTTCAGCTGCTTTCTGGATAATAGTTTGTTGGACTGTGGGTGCCGATGCCGGCGATGGGATGAACCGTCTTTTATTCGTTCCAGTGTAGCAGCTATCTTTAAGGGTCTCCAAAGATTTTTCTACGTCCCAGCCATTCTTCACCAGAACGTCCTGAACAGTCATGGTGTCAACGTCGGGACGCTCTGCCCGCACACGCTGCAGACAAAGCTCTTTCTGTTTGACCGTTAAAACCGGAGCTGGTGCCGGGTTGCTATTCGTTGAACTATTGGACGTCGCATTGGTGTCAGCTGGGGGAGTCGGGGAGGACCGAGACGACGAAATGGCCCCAACCGCCGGAATAGGAATAGGTGCAACTAGCAGTTTGTTGGCCGAAATATTGGGCGATTCCGGTTCGCTTTCACTGTCATCCATAACTTGAATGCGACTGCGACCCGTTGCTAGCGTGAGTTTGACACCATCTGGAAAATATGAAATTTGCTCTGAATTATTATAGGCAGTTGGCGTTCAGCTGCTAATTCACATGGTTCTTTGAACAGTTGCTGTTCTTAAGATTTTTGCGTAATGTTTCCGTATTTTGGTAAAAAAAGTATTCAGTAAAACTCCATGGTTTATCGGTTGAAATGAACTACAATAAATTTGATGCCCACGTTTTTTTTACATGGGACAGTCTTGCTTGGAATGGCAGCGGAGATCTTTAAAGCTCCATTTTGGTTCAAAACTTGTCCATGTTTTTTGCAGAATTTTAAAGTAACGTTTACATGAGTTAATCTACAATTTTAGGTTTGTATGGGAAAATTTTATGTTTTGTCATGAAAAATCGAAGTGATTTTTTATTTTCTGGGATGTATTTCCTATCAAGTTAGTCATTATTTATTTTATTTATTTATTTATTATACCATTTTTAATTTATATCACTATTCTCAAAATTAGCCCCACGGTGTTACGTTTCTCATGATTCCAGTACATAACCTCAAATTAAAGTCTCAACAAAAAGCTGGTCGGATTACGAATGAATACCACAAAATGAAATAAACCAAAACAAGCCAGAATTTTGAAAAAAAAAAAACCTCAAAATTCATACAAAAAAGTAGGTTATACACAGACTAAAAATTATTTTTTGTTTTAAATCAAAATTAGATTCCTAATTGCTTTCTACGTCTGAGATTTTGCGAATTGAAACTTATTTTAAAAAAATTGAACCAATCCTGCCAAAAATTGTTGTATTCGTCCTTGAATGTACAAGGATATCTTTCGCCAATAAATTTTGACGGAAAAACATTGGTTATTCCTAAAATACCTGTTCCTTCCGGTAGTGATCCGTTGACGCCACTATGCGTTGGCTTCCGGAACTGGCGCAGAGACATTTTTGCGAGCTAGTGAAGCAAAGTTTCACGTAAAAACTTGTAATTGAAGAATCACTTTCACGAACGACGCCGTCCAACAGCAGCAGAAGCAATTCTGGGAAAATTCACAATTATCGAAGGCGGAATTTCTTTCTCCGGGCAATTCTTTGCGATGCACGATTTTCAAATGTTCGAATCACTCGCGGAACCGATTTTAAAACAGTTAAATAACATCAAACATAACAAATTTGGAGCAAATTTCGCAACATGGAGCTTTTGTTTCCGAAAACCGCGAACAGATCCACGAGAAAGCGGTCGTTCAAAGCAAAACGAAGCAGAGGGCAAACGGAGACAAAAAAAGAGAAGGCAAAAACGCGATTGACGTTCGGAATTTTCGACCGGATTCGGAACGGCTGATCGAATTTCAATGACGAACACGCCGCAGACGAATTTTCAACCAATTCTACTCAATTATGAGTCAGTTCAGCTTCACGACGTACATGAATGAAATTTATTTGCTATTCCATCAAGTGGAAATTCTCTCTGACCAAAAACCATCCACTCTTTTTTAAAATTTTGAAAATAGCAATTTAATGCCACCTTACTGTAAAATTTAAACTATAAGAAAAAAAGGGTTTGTCATATTTTAAAACTTTGCTACCTTCAGAATGAAACACAACAAAAATTGATGAAGATGTCAAAGTTTTGTAATAATTAGTAAAGTATAAGACCATTTAGACGTTTTGTATTCATTTAAGTATTAATTATTTTCCTCTCATTGATTTTTTAATTTCGTTCCGCACTGAGGATCTCACACAGCAAAACACAAATTTGAGTTTTCTTTATCCTCCATTGCACAACTACCAGAACTGGACTAGTTTCATTTTTCAGTGTGAGTGGCGATTCGATGATTGTCGGTGATTTTCATTCTGCGTTCTGATTCTAGTCGATGATGGCTGCAGTTGTGTTCTAAAATACGCAGCCCTCCATCTGGAGAAAATCGGAATTAGTTAATTCGGGCTATTGTTAGACGAAATCCCTAATACTCGTTAGTAAATTAGAGAGTTGGTCGGTTCCAGTACCAACTATACATCAATGCGCCGGAGGAAGTGTCGCGAAGTGAATTCCGTGAATACGTAATATCGAGCGGTCAGTGAAAGAAGAAAAAACAACAAACGCCATTCCGACTTCCGGTGAAATACGCCGAGCAATCCTGGAGCTTTCGGTAGGTCATCGCTAGTGATGTCTGCGTTCCGTTGGCCTTTGAAGTATGGTTACTCCTCATGTTAATTATTAGGGGCATGGAAACGGGTAAGTGTTGATTGAAACATCTTGAAGACGGAGTAGTTATTATCTCTTAAAATCCCGTCCGAAGACGTTGTACAATGATGTTTTTTTTTTTGTTTTGCTAATTAATAAGCATGCAGTCCGTTGTCGATATCAATGTATGTAATGTTTATTTAATTTTAAAATAAGTTTAGGCAGCTATACTATTTTGTTGAGAGAAATTGGATTCATTCCAGCCAGGCATTCAAAAAAAAAAAATCGACCCCTTTATACTGCAACTAGTGATTTAAGTTCTGAGCTTCTGTCAATCTGTACAATAAGTTATTTGGGAGAAATTTCAATTGAACTAATACAAATTTGATTTTATGATTTTTAATGCTCTGTAATCATCACTTCTTTCAGATAATTGTTGCAACAAAACCTGTAAAAAACTAACTAATCAAACTTAACTTTCTTTTAAAATCTATTAGCACTCTATACTCGATGGTAAATACGAATCGTCGTATTTGTCGTAACCGGCCATTTCCATTCGGCTAAATAATGGCCTACTTAGTTGACCACGAAAAGGATATTCACGGGTTCAAGGTGCGAAATGGCCGGTTACGACAGTATTGTTTCCTTATACCGTTTGAAAACGCGCCATACGAAATTTCTTCAACTGTTTAGTTAGCCTAGATGCAGAGCACAATGGATTTTACAAATAACTTATCTGAATAACATTGTAACATAACGTTACATTCCTTTAAAAGAACAATTACCTACTTGCTCACTAAGAATGCTATATCATGAATTCACTAACTGATGCCTTAAATAAATCCAAATCTAAAACTGTGTTCAACTTTTTCTCTTCTTTCGCCTTCTATGTTGATTGTTTACAAAGTACGGTCGATTTGCGGAATGTCGAAAACACGTACATGAAGCTGACAAAATTTCCGACACGTGGACACCAAGAACTTCCGAATCCGTCCACCAGGAGCGCCACAATAAGGCTATGATCATTTAGAATCCGGGCAGTTACAAACGTGTGTATTTCATTTGATCGAAAAACTTTCTATGGAGGAAATGAAGGTGTTATTATGACATTTAATGTAAAAATATAATATATATTTATCAAGGATTTCAAGAAATACTCTAACTTTTTCATAAAATCTCTTTTTATCTTTGCACACTTTTTTCAATCATGTATTGATTTATATTTTTTACCGGAGCAAAACCTTTGCAAAATCATGATATTTTACACAAACTCACCTGGAAAAGGCAATTGGAATCTGGTTGGAACCTTTTCATGAGTAGACATCTCGAAGAATTTGATCTCTTAAATCCGGTTTTAACATTTTTTTTTTTTCAATCAGAACACATCTGTCATATTGCGTAAAAACCGGATGCACAGATTGCGATCTTTGGAACTGATCATATTTAGTTATTTACTTGGTGTCTTCTAGTCAGCCAACACTTTTTGCCGGTCCGAAATGGATTTTTGCACTATTTAAAGAGTCTGCATTCAGTTATCCCCAATAACCATAAACTTTTAACCATATTTAGGATCAAGGGTTGCACTCCTATGGTTGGTTTGAACTTCGTGGGGATCCTAGAGTGGCTCCTTATACTTCTTAATTATTTGGTCCGAAAAAAAAAAATCAGAAAAAATCAACAGTTTATGAGCTTTCAAGTCAACAATGAAGAATTTTCGAGGCGCAAAATGCGTAAAAGGAGCAAATTTGTGCAAAATTATTCTTATCATGTCTTTTTGCATCGTAAATATCTCAAACACATGTTAACTTAAAAATCAATCAAAAATAGTCAAGATAGTTCTTTTCATAACCAACACAACGCTACTAAAAGTTTTGCATATCCGAGTTCTAGTAACGTAGCTATCACCGAAATAAAGTGTCCGGATACTAAATGATCATAGCCTTATGAGCAAAAGTTTGTTCCAATTCTAAATGAAGCAAACTTCATCAGCACAATCTCTCAAAGTTTAAACAAGGAGAAATAACAGTCATTTGTATAAGTATGTAATTCTATCACAGATGAATTTCTATGAAATTGAAAGTATTATTTTTTCATTGATTCGCAGGACAAATACATAGTAATTTTTACAACGAGTTTAAAAGAACTCAAATCAATGTTATTGATAGAATAGGCAAACCAGATAGAAAATTTCCGTACCCTAAGTTGCAATGGGTTAACGGCTGCGGTGTGTATGTTTGTGAAAATGATGGATCAACCCATCATTTTCCTGACAGTGTCGTTACACACAATCTTGTTAAACATGGTGTCATAATATGGCCTAAATTAGAAGAGGAGCTGGACATCTTTATTTAGTTTAAATTCAGCAGTAGGTTCAAAGATGTCTATTTTTTTTTTCATGATCCATGTTGATAAGATGAATGGGAGTTGAAACACTTGCCCTCCCTTCCGCAGAACAATCGCAACATTTGGTAGTGAAAGTATCACAATTTACCATAATAAAAGTTGATACTTTCAATAGGGCATAATTCGTTTGGTTAGGTAGTTAGATGGTTTAGTCTTGTAGAATTAAAAATAGAGAAAACGTGTGAAAAGTATTACGATGTTAGGTAAAGGTTATGGTATTCGCCTCCCCAATGCTCTAGTAAGTGTGTATTTGCGGTTTATGAATTTCGTTGGCTTATTCTTAAATCAAGCATTTTACAAGAACTAGAGGCTCATTGGATGGGAATGCTGTTGTTGGAAAATGTTATATTTCATTTGGTAAGACGTTTTTTTGCTTTTTATTTAATTATTCATTTTTAGCAAATCTTTACGTTTTTCGGTTTAGTTTGAAATTCATCTATGGAAGTATATATTAGAATGTACGGTTTTGAAGAATAACAATGAGTAGGTAGTCCTAATTACTGATTTCGGGCATTTTACAATAGGCATGCGGTATATTTTAATAGAACCCCTATGTAGATTTTTTGTAAATTATGATGGATTTTAACATTCAACTATGTGAGGTAGGTAGGGTACGGTAAGATGTGCTCTTATATCCATATTCTGGTAAATTTTCATGATTTTGTGATGTTGTGATAGGAATAAGGTAGCTTACTTCTACTATTAATTTGAGCTAGAATTTTTATTAGTTTGAAATAGGCTTGCTCCAAAAAGCAAAACAAACTCTCACATCCATATTTTGGTAAAATAGTACTCTCTAAATTTGAAATACTCAGAGCCCGCCTACCTTTTACTCAGACGTCGCCACATGTATGAAGCAGCCGACGGCTGATCTTAATGAACTCAGATATCAGCGGAAAAATTACTCAGATGTCAGAAAATTCGGCACTCAGAGAACTCGAGTGCTTGACGGCGACAACTGAGTAAATGTTGATCAGTTTGTGCGAAGTGGTCAGACTTGGTTGGTTTTGTGCAGCAAAAACTTGAAATTTTACATGGTGAATATATTGATTTTAAAGGTAATTTCTAGATGTTGATACGGTTTTATTTATATTACAGAATTCTGCGACGAAGTAATGATGGTTCAAATAGATTTGTCATCTTGTTCGGTCCCGGCCCGGGAGACGGAACCCGACGGGCCAAAAAAAAATCAAAAAGTTTGTGGATTTTTTTTTTAAATAAAGGTGTAATATTTGGACTTTTATTATTCATCAACCAACAAATCCATCATTTGTCTGAATAATAATACAAGTTTTCGTTATTCTAGCATGAAAAAAGCGGCCAAAAACCGCTTCAGAATTATTCGCGCATTCTGAGTAACCATGACTCAGTTGTCGTGAAAAGGGCTGTTAGTCAGTTCTGAGTAAAGGCCGTTTAGTCAGAACTGAGTAGGTGCGGTTTTGGCGACAACTGAGTAACCGCCACTCTGAACTGAGTAGCTGAAAGTTAGCGAGTATGATTAGCAATGAAATGGAAAAACTCTAAAAAGAAAAACAAAAATTTCAAAATTTAGAAAATGAAAGACAAAAAATTAGGGAAAAACAGCAAATAACACTTCAATTACTTCATGCAAGAACTAATTCCTTCCTTTATATTTCTCTTTCCTCTCCTTTTCTCTTTCTTTTATTTTCATATACCCCTGCGCATACGATTCGGAGTCATATGATGACTGGACCCCGAGACAACTATCACGAAACCCATCACACATACCAGTGGAATTGGGGCGGAGACACGAAGCAGACGTTCAACAGACGACGATGAAGGAAGGAAAAACATATAAGATAAGTTAAAATGATTCCTTTAATAACACAAAAATTAAATGTAGTTAGATGCGTGGGGAGTATGTAGAGGCCAGTCTCGAACCCGCCCATGTCCTTCCTCCAACTGGTATCGGGAGGGGTTGGTTTATTATCTTGAACTGCATTTTATCCATATTCCATGGATATAATGAAGTGCTTGATGGTTTAACCAACGTCTCAAGATCGCTTACTATTCTACGCTGCCTTCTCTAAACTTTAAATTTTCTTCTCCAAACTATTCTAATTTTCATTTCCAGCGTCAGCTCCCCGAGCTATTTAAACGCCATAAAAAAAAAAAAAAAAAAAAAAATAGGCAAACCAGATAGAAAATTTGATTTAAAACTTGTGTAGGTATTGATTGCACCAGAGAACATGATAGGAGTTTCACTGAATAATATTTAGGAGCTAAGGAGCATAAGTTTTACTTGGCCACATTACTTACCAAGGTGATCTCCATTGCCACATTTCCTTTTCCCCGAAAAATCAACGTGAGATTTGTGGAGGGCGCACAGCCGGTCTGCGCAAAACAATTCAAGATTCCCGTCCTCTATCGACTACACGGACTTGGCCGGCTTCGTTATTGGTTCATTTGAAAGGAAGAGATCCTCAAAATTGTACAGAGAGATTGTATTGCTTGTTCCCAGCAATCTGTCAGTTGGTTCAGACAATGGTGCAATGTTGATTATCTCATTATCTCGAACCATCACGAAGTGCAACCATTATGCTATTGGCTAGGAGGGGCCGCAGCTAATAGCAAGCTCAAATCTAAGCTCGAACTCAATATAATATGTACGAATCGTGCTGAAAAACTAAAAAAAAACTTGTTTTTGCAATTTGGAAACAAATTACTGAAACTGATTAGAATGGTAGCTTACCAAACCACTTATTATTTTCCGCTGCAATTAATGGTAGAACAATTGAATTTATGGAGTTATTATTAAAAATGCTGATAAGACGCGGTGGTTCCGTACTCTAGGAGGTTGCAATGGATCCAGGCTGTAGATAATGTGCTTGTTTGCAAGAAATATGATGCACGAAATTGTCATTTACCTGACAGGCTCGTTCCACTCAATCTAATTAAACATGGTTCCATAAAATGTTATCCGGAAAATGTTGAAAAATTACCTACGACACTGTGCAGGATTTGAATTAATAATCCGCTGCACAACTGCACTGATTTTGTAGGTCACAAACAGTAGCAAAATCAATTTCTCACGCTCAAGAGCTTCAAAACTTAATTAAGAAGATATGAAGGGAATATGCACTATGTCAGTATCAATAGAAAGATCATAATGGTTTCTTTGGTTTGTGTGACTATGTAATTGTTTTGTAAATTATTTTATTTATTTCTGGTTTCGATTATAGCCTTTTACCATCTTTATGACATTCGCGACTTTAAAGAAAATCAAACATTTTTAGAATATCATGATATTTTTTTCAGTGCATGTTTTGTATTTTATATTGATTTGTACTCCTCCAGTTTAAAATGTTAAATAATTTCAATACAATAAATAATCTTGTAATGTCGATTTTTTTGCATTGGTTTGCTACGGAGATCACGTTTTCTTAAATGGACTGGAAATCATCTAGCCATGCAACTTTCAGTTAAAGCTGTTTATGTTAGGCTTGCCAGACACTTTCAGAAAAAAGCGGGACATTTCACAAAAAAGCGGGACACAGCCGAAAAGAGCGGGACGTTTAAAAAACTTAAATTTTTTTTTTAAATTAAAAACAGCTCAATTATATAGCCAATCATCATCCAACGTTGTTCTTAGAAAATACGCTAAAGTTTTTTTTCACGAGCATTGATGTTGTTCAGTTTTCTCTAACATGACTTCTATTTTCACTGGTTTTTGCCATGAGCACTTTTAATTTCGACGGATCTCACGAATTAGAGAAAATATTTCAAGTCCTACATTTAAACGGTGGATTTGATAACCCATCGTGTAATAAAAAATTGATATCAAATTTGTTTTAAAAATTTAGAAACTCAAGAAAACTTCCATCATTGTAATATTGTTTAATTAAGATTCTGGCGAAAAATTAAGATGTAAACTTAAACAGTATTTTCTTCATACCAAAGTTTTTTACATTGCATTGGTTGAACGTGCTCCGAGAACGATTAACTAAATAAGAATCTTTCTGTAATGCCTAGAACATTAGAGTTATTCAGTATTGTCTTCTATGAAATATGAAAAATGCCGTTTATTTTGAAAAAAAAAAAACGTTTTTGGAAGCTTTTCTGTGTTGAACCAATAATTTCAAATTGAGGCTAAAGTTTGATTTTTTGTAGTGTAAGTTAGTGACCTCTGTAAAAGTTCTCCAAGAAAAAAAGCGGGACATTTTGAGAAAAAACGGGAGAGCGGGTCGTTCAATAAAAAAGCGGGACATGTCCCGCTTTTGTCGCACGGATGGAGACCCTGGTTTATGTTGAATTTGCTTTTTTTAAGAAATTTGATTAATATCAGTCGATTTGTGCCGTATTTTACAGCGAGTTACTAAAAATATTCATTGCAAAATATCAAATCGTTATGTCCAAACTAACATTTGTGTCAAATTTTATGAAAATTAGCTCAAATTTGTTTCAGTTGAGTCTTATTTGCCTTGATTCTGTATACTTCTCATCCCAGTTTGAATATCTTAGAGCAAAAGTTCGTTTATGTTCTAAAAGAGAACGCGCAATTTGTTTTTCGAATGTAGGGGAGATGGGGGCATAATGGCCACCTTAAGGAAAACGGTTGTTTAACCATAGAAAAGAGCTATAATATGGAGGTTACATTATTGTTTCGTGTTCAGACACTTGAAAAGCCTATTCCCTAACGGGCTGAAACGTGAAAAACTAGATGAAAACGTTAAAAAATGCATTTTAAATAAATTTGCCAAAAGCTGAAAACCAGCCACTGTGGAGGCATAATGAGAACCCCCCCTGAGGCAGTATGAGCACCATTAATCAGGGCAAGATGTGCGATTTCTGCCGGGGAATCTAGCAGCGAATTCAATTCGATGAAGTCAGGTGAGTCGTAGAATCATCAAACAAAGCAATAACAAAATAATCTAGGTCTGTTTGTAGAATACAAACAATTCACGCACGGTCATACATTATGTGCTTTGTTCGGAGGATGATGCTGCTAGCCGTATAATGTAACAATAAAAAAATCGATCATGAATTGTAAATGGAAAATAATCACCTCGAACAGAAATCTAACGCTAGTCTTTTGATTACTTCTCCGACACCTTACCAATAGGCTAAATCGTCGGATGAAAACTAGTCAAGATGTGGCGCTAAAAATCAATTTTAATTCGCTGCTAGATTCTACGGCAGAAAATGCTCATTATGCCTCGATAATATGGTGCTCTATATGCCCCCAGTCAATAAATTTAAGTAAAAACGTGTTTTAAAATTGATAAAAGTGAAAAATCAAAAATTTTATGATGGTAAAAATTGAGAAACAATGTGTACATCGTAATGCAGTGCGTACATTATAGATCAAGATAATTTTAAGATCATAAGAGCTTATTTCGTGGTGCTCAAAAATTATAATATTTTCGTAACTTGAGAACCAAGCTAGTTTTTTTTAAATATCTCTGTAAAGATGATAAGGAGATTCCTTTTTTGTGAAAAATTAATACTATAGGAAGTACGAAACAAATCCTCATGAAAATTTATTTAAGAAAATACGTACTTTCGTAGAAAAGAGTAGTGCTCATTATGCCCTGGGTGCTCGTTATGCCCTCATCTCCCCTACATGGATGAAATTTACTCAGAAGCGAGCTGATTTTTATCCACCCTTATTTTTCGGTAAATTTTACCTTTTTCGCATTCACCTAGCCAAATTGTAAATAATACCATGTTCCCATTCACTGATTTGAAAGGTAAATGCTAGTTGGTTTGATTCGATTCTTCAATAAAAATAAAACAAAACAAAATTTATTCAAAAATGTATATTCATTTGAGATGAATAGACTTTATTGTTGAGGCAAGTCCTTTTTTCGCCAGGCTCGAGGCAATTCGACTTCGGGTTCTTCCGAGCCACCATAGCCACTGAATCCTTCTGCATTGCGTTAACACATTCATGCCCTTCTCCGGCCCGGCCGAATAATCCGGTCAGGTCCGGCTTTTCCAGAATGATATATAGAGGATGACGTGGAATACACCTCGAAGCTTCAAATTGCCTATTTTCTCCAATCAGCTTCGAGCTGATTTTTTACTAAAACCAACTTCTTTGTTTCATAACTTTTTTCTCCCACGCTAGATTTTTTCGGCCCTATACCTAGTGTTTTTTTGCTCGTCTCGTCAAGATCTTTCAAACTGTTGATGCACGTCCGTGTACACGAGAAAACCAAGTTTCATATTTTTTTGCCCAGTCTCTTTTGATAAAAAATGCTAAAAAATATTTGATTTTTGTCGTATGTTACATAGATGATGTGTAGTAGCCCGTTGTGGGAGGGTTCGTTTAACCCTCATCCGCATTAGATTTCATTACCCTAATCAGCACTAGGAGCGTCAATTTGACACTCCAAGCTAAAACCGTCGTAACTCTTTTAATATCTAACCGATTACAATGAAACTTATATCAATAAAAACCTTGTAATGTCAGGGAAATATGTTTTGAACATTTATATAGCTAAACCTTATTGTTTTCTCGTTATTCAGCATGAAAGAAAAAAAAATCCGAAAAAAAACATGCCTCAGGAAAAGTGTTGTAGTTCATATATTACACGTCCAAAAAATATTTGCTTTATGCATATGAAAGCTAAAGTTAATGTCTACATCATGAAGCCAAGAAATATTTTTTAAATTTTTTTTTAATGAAATGGTCACAAAAAGTTCAAAAAAGTGGTCTGAAAAACCTACTTTTCATTGGATTGCTAGTAGAAACTGTTTGAGCGGTGGTAGAGCTTATGTAAAAATATCATTACAAATTTTATTCTAATTCTTTAGATTTTTGATGCAACAAAAATGAATTTAACGGAAGTTTTTCAAAGTTGACCACTTTGCGCGATTTTTTCACAAGTTGAAATTTCATCTGTTTTAGTGGTCCTCCGTCAGGTTGTACCCGGATTTTCAGTGCTTTTACTATGCTTGGACCAATAAAAAGTATATTCATTGGATATCACATTTAATCTACATTCTAGTGAGGTGCAACAGTTCACGCTGTGAGATTTCACAAAAATATGAAAATTATAATCGTAAAATCATTCCTGAATTTCTAGAACCACAAGCAGCACGTCCAGCAAAACGTGTTTGTTTGCTCTCCGAGTAGGTACGGTGGATGGTGATTTGGGCAGAGAGTAAAGCCGAGAGCCGAAATAATGATGCGTGTCGAGCGTTTCTTGGTTGGAAATTTTCTATTGATAGTAGTTCGAGTTTGCTCTCAATTGATTCAATTCAGAACCCAGACAAACTTTTGAATCTATCAGTTTCTGATTAGGATATTATTCTTCCATTACAAAATTTTGAGTTTTATTTAAAATAAACATTTTTGGAGGAAGAAATCGTTTCCCGTTTCAACGTGGAGTCTTCTTTTCAGATAAATTGAACATCAGTTTCCATCAAATTCTTTCAATATTTAGAAAGTATTTCAACCAAGACGAAAAATATCGGGACATGCGAAATTGATTGATATTTTCGAAATCTGTCAGTCACAATAAAATATTCTGACTGACCTTCGAAGGTCTCGCTAGCGAAGTGACAAAAATGGAAAGCGATGGTCACTGTTCGAAAAAATTATTGACTGCACATGTTCATGAATCATGATCAAGAGAAAACTGGAAGTATCATGGAAAGCGTGGTCGGTAAGCGTCTTTCTATGATAAAAGCCATCGTTCTGATAATACGATATCGACAAACATGCTGAAAAGTGACAAAGGTTGCTGGGTCAATTTCAATAATTTCTTTTCGTTCTACGGGAGCAATCGCAGCTCTGACAGACCTTTCTTTGTTGAATGAACTCACTCACTCACTCAATTTCATAAAACATTAACAAAGTGGACTGTATTTTGACCGAAACTTAATTGGCGATTTGCAGCAAAGCTGTTTGACATGCAACGCCAACTGGATCTCACTTATGGAACCAACAAAAGGGTGACGATAGCTGTTTTTTAACACGGCTGTGAATACAAATTGTTCCTAAAAATGAGAATTTTGAAAAAATTGGTAAGTTACAAAAAATAAAAATTACCGGATCTTGTAAGAAAATCATCAATTTAGTAGTTTCAATGCTTTTTGCGTTTACAAGTATAGTTTTTCGGGATTTTTCTAATAAAATTCAACTGAGATTTTGATTTCGAACCAAGAAGAAGCTTGTATAAAATAAAATCGGTCTTATTCCAGAGGAATACACTTTTTTTCCAAAACAAACATGTTTATTGATCTGAAAACGTTACGAAGACGGAACAATATATTAAATCGGTGGTCTATACAATTCCTACATTCAGCACAAGAGAGGACAGCATAAAAAGCCAAAGGATTTTCGTCTAGTCGGAAAGACGAGTATTTGGCCAGCAAAATCGACCAAAAAGACTAAGTGGTATGGCGATTCGAATAATTCGAATAATGATTTATAATAAACTCTTTCTGGGTATTTAATATATTTCGGATTCGTTTGAATTTGTGACCTTATAAGGATTTTTGAAACTTGCGTAACTAATTTTAAATACGCGTATCCCTTTTAAATTAAAAGTTTATTTCTTGAATTTGTTCTCAAAATTTTAACAACTTTCCATAAAATAATCATTTTTAAAAAAATCAACAAGATGAAAATAAATGATTTGATATTTCAATGTACAGGTTGAAATTTTCGAATTTTGTTTTCCTCCTTCGCTATTTTTTCTGGAAAGTTTGATGATTTTTTTGACCTACGGATAGAAATTACGTGTTAAACTCAACTACAGATATAAGTACATAAAAATTTAAGAAATTAGTTTACCTTTGTAGGAATCACGCGCTTAACAAAATTCGAATGAATCGTGAGGTAGTTGGTATCCAGTTCTTTTTTTTTTTGTTTGTAATTTTGAACCTTTTTCATTTCGCCAGTAGCCGTTTGAATTTACGAAAGCAAAATAAGTTGCAATTCGAACGCGTTTGGCAGCAAATTCTTTTCCCATGAGTAATGTCTTCTAATAAACTCGGTGGAAAACTTTAAGTAAACGTTTGTGAAATAACAAAATGGTGTTTTTCCGAAATTTAAAGATGACCAGTGATGAAATCTGCGTCTCTGAAATGTTTCGCACTTATCAATTTCGTTTCAGTTGTTCCTTTTAACCCTCATCCGCATTAGATTTCATTACCCTAATCAGCACTTGTGGTGTCAATTTGACACCATAAGCTCAAATCGTTATAACTTTTGGCGTGTTAGACCGATTTAAACAAAACTTACATCAAAAGAAACCTTGTAATGTCAGTAAAATATGTTTAGAACATTATATACAGCTAAAGTTACAAGTTTTCTCATTATTCAGCATGAAAGAAAAAAAATCCGAAAAAACATGCCTCACGAAAACTGCTGTAGTTCATATGTTACACGTCCAAAAAAATATTTGCCTTATGCATATGAAAGCTGAAGTTAATGCCTACATCATGGAGACAAGAAATATTTTTTTAAATTTTTTTTAATGAAATGGTCACAAAAAGTTTAAAAAAGTGGTCTAAAAAACCTACTTTTCATTCGATTGCTAGTAAATACTGTTTGAGCGATGGTAGAGTTTTGAAAAAAATATGACTACAAAATGTACTAAAATTCCAACATTTTGCTGTCTTTAGATTTTTGATGCAACAAAAATTGAATTTACTGGAATTTTTTAAAGTTCACTACTTTGCGTGTTTTTTTAAAACAAATTGAAATTTCATCTGTTTTTGTGGTCCACCGTCAGGTTGTACCCGGATTTTCAGTGCTTTTACTTTGTTTGGACCAATCAAATGTATATTCATTGGAAAGCAAATTTAATCTACATTCTAGTGAGGTGCAACAATTCACGCTTTGAGATTTCACAAAAATATGAAAATTATAAACGTAAAATAATTCCTGAATTTCTAGCCTCATTATTTCATTATTTCTTGTTTGTTTTCTCTCTGAGTAGGTACGGTGGGTGATGATTTGGGCAGAGAGCCAAGCTAAAAGAAGAAATAATGAAATAATGAGGCTAGAAATTCAGGAATGATTTAACGTTTATAATTTTCATATTTTTATGAAATCTCACAGCGTGAATTGTTGCACCTCACTAGAATGTAGATTAAATTTGCTTTCCAATGAATATACATTTGATTGGTCCAAACAAAGTAAAAGCACTGAAAATCCGGGTACAACCTGACAGTGGACCACAAAAACAGATGAAATTTCAATTTGTAAAAAAATCGCGCAAAGTAGTGAACTTTAAAAAATTCCAGTAAATTCAATTTTTGTTGCATGGAAAATCTAAAGACAGCTAAATGTTTGAATTGTAATAGATTTTGTAGTCATATTTTTTCAAAAACTCTAGCATCGCTCAAACAGTATTTACAAGCAATCGATTGAAAAGTAGGGTTTTCAGACCACTTTTTTGAACTTTTTGTGAGCATTTCATAAAAAAAAATTTGTTTTCTTGGCTTCATGATGTAGACATTAACTTCAGCTTTCATATGCATAAGACAAATATTTTTTTGGACGTGTAATATATGAACTACAGCAGTTTTTCGTGAGGCATGTTTTTTCGGATGTTTTTCTTTCATGCTGAATAACGAGAAAACTAGAAGCTTTAGCTATATATAATGTTCTAAACATATTTTACTGACATTAGAAGGTTTCTATTGATATAAGTTTTATACGAAATTCATAATTATTCAAACGACTTAAATAGATTTTACTTTTAGAGTGTCAAATCGACACTCTAAGTCGTAAAAGGGAGTTTTTTTGTCCAGGCTTCCAGGGTTCGTCCATAAAAAAGTAAAAATACAATATAAAAGAACTTTTGAATTCATTTAGGGTCCCCGAAGAAATTTTTGTATTTTGAAGCTTCTGAAAAAAGTAACAATAAGCCATCTAACTTGCAATAGTGTCAAAATGACACTCTGATGCGGATGAGGGTTAACTGAATTTTGACAAACTGCATTATCAAATTACTCCGAAAATCTCACAACTATTGTTTCGAGAACACGTTTTCCCAATTTGACATTTTTTTCCGAATTTTATATATTCTTATTTCTATATATTCTAAACAACTTTCCACGTGCCTGGAACTCACATCTCATTTTCAACCAGCTTACGAGGGGCTTCACCAACATCCGTCGTAGGGAGCGCGTTCTACTCAGATAAAGCATGGATCATCCTAAATGTAAGGTTTTTATTGCATTTAAAAAAAATAATAAAAAAAAATATTCCGATGTTGTTTTGATGAAATTTCGAACTTTTCGTCGAGTACCACTCATCATAGTTTGGACACCCTACTCGCTGACCTCAGACCTTATGAAATTTTTGGTAAGGAACAGTGATGGTAAATTTCGCCCGTCACGCTTGACCGACTAGTTTTGTTTCATCGAACGACTGGCACTGTTCTCAATTGACGGAGCCTCACTACTCGCATGACTGGCAAATCTCTTCACACTTCGATCGGCTGCTGACTTCATGTACAACTAATTGAACGACTTGCTGGCAGAGAGCAACAATAGCAATAAAAAACTGAAAACGAGCTTGCTGGCAGGAGCAACAATAATAATAAATGCTTTTCTTGTTCCTTTTCGGTCGTCTTCGGCTTGCTGGCAGGAGCAACAATAATAATAAATGCGTTTCTTTTTCGTCTTCGGTCGCTTGAATGCGATTGCTTGACTAGGTTATTATTTTAGCTTCAAATGAATGGGGAATGAATGACTGGCAAACGAAGTGACTGGTCGTTAAGGAACAGTCAATTGAGTTTGACGGACCAAATGCTTCACAGTCACAGCTTCACGCCTCATGACGATGACTTTTGCCAAGCCTGGTAAGGAAGCTGCCCAAAATCATCTTCACGTACGTTTCGTCATCCATGAGGATGCATCCGTCGAACTTCGTTGGAATCTTGTTGTATAACAAAAAAATTCCAGATCCGACAACTAGAAGCGCTTTGGTATAATAAACAGTGCGTCCAGATTTGTCGTGATCCATGCTTTATATAATCGAAACAAAATAAAACTTCATTTGAAAGAAAATTTTTTGTATTCACTTAAATAAGCAATCTTTTTTCAAACATTGCATTTGAAGCATTGATGGTGAAGCAATGTATCAAATATTCAGAAATGAGAGGAACAAATGAGGATTACGGTTCAAATAGGGTTAATTTTCTTCTCTTGTAAATTTGAATAAAATTTTAGTTTCAATTTTTTTAAGAATCTGAAATATAATTGATGTCAAATAAAATTTCCAGCTGAATTCCACCTGATGATTTAATACAAGTTCTTTCATCAACAAGAAATATCAATAGTCAATTTATATATCATAATAAATCCCCTGTGAATAGTTTTCAACTATTTCTAAATTTGTGATTTTCACCAGGTTTGTGTTTCTAAATAGAGACTAATTTTGATTACAAATAAAAGTTATGAAACAGCGATCTCCTTCAATTTGAATCTTTATTTAAATCCTCATATTGATATTTTAATCTTGATTACAAAACTTAATTTCGAGTTGAATTTGAATACAAATTTTAAATTTCTATCCCGAGTCTGTAATCTGTATCCGGGATATTTTATGTTAAACCTTGCATAAACCGGGCATATTTTCTCCAGAATCCAGCCAATACCCAGGAAAATTTTGTAAATATTTCATTTAGGGCTTCCAAAAAATTGTTGTTGTTTATTTTGACAAAAATTGTTCAAACATTTTTTTTGGAAATAATTCTAAAAACTCAATTTAAATTTTTGCAAGTTAAGTGAGAAAATCCGCGCAAAATCTAGGCAATCTGGCAAGCTAAGTCTAACTTTATGCAGTCTGTAAGACTTTTTGGAGTCTGTCTTTTGAAATTCAATATTCGGGACTTATTTACTATCAACAATATGGTTGAATATGGTGGAAGTTCTGAACCGAATTTGCTTCTCTATAGTTTTATAAATATTTGGCAGATTTTTGTGATTTTATTGTTTGTTTTTGTTATTATTTCATATTTGTAAATATTTTGTCAACAATTTGTCCTTATACACTGAGTTTTTTTTACGCGGTACTTTTTTACGCGACTTTTTTTACGCGGATTTTTTAACGTGGATTTTCGAATTAACGCGGCGAGAGAGATATTCTAAGACTTTTTCAAAAGAAAACACTTTAGAATCTTTTTGTAGTTGGGAAAATCTTAGCTCTGAGACTAAGAACGTGATACATGAGATTTGAGAACTGAGACCTGAGATATGAGACCTGAGACCTGAAATATGAGACTCGAGATCTGAGACACGAGACATGAGACATGAGACCTGAGACATGAGACATGAGACATGAGACATGAGACATGAGACATGAAACCTGAGACATGAGACATGAGACATGAGACATGAGACATGAGACCTGAGACATGAGACATGAGACATAAGATGTGAGACGTGAGACATGAGACTGAGACATATGAGACATGAGACATGAAACGTGAGACGTGAGACGTGAGACATGAGACATGAGACCTGAGACTTGAGACATGGGACATGAGACATGAGACATGAAACATGAGACATGAGACCTGAGGCATGAGACATGAGACCTGAGACATGAGACAAGAGACGTGGACATGAGACATGAGACCTTAGACAAGAGACATGAGACCTGAGACAAGAGACAAGAGACATGAGACATGAGACATGAGACATGAGACATGAGACGTAAGGCATGCATGAGACATGAGACATGAGACCTGAGACATGGGACATGAGACGAACTTAATTCCACACTGTGAAATAAGCCTCACTTTATTCTAGTATTCTATTTATCTAATTGATTTCGTTTTTTATCTTTAAAATAAACTATCATTGTACGAAAATTTTTAATAATCATGGTTCTTACGTGTTTTATTAGCAACGTACTTTTTTGCCAGGATTTTTTAATTAAAATGGTTTTTTTACGTAAATTTTCGAATTACGGGTTTTTTTACGCGGATTCTCGAATTAACGAGGTTTTTTTTTACGCGGATTTTCGAATTAACGCGGTTTTTTTACGCGGATTTTCGAATTAACGCGGTTTTTTTACGCGGATTTTTTTACGCGGTACGAATCCCCCGCGTAAAAAAAACTTCAGTGTACTAGTTATGTCAGGTTTCGTCATTTTATTGCCAAAGTTTTATCATAATTTTGTTAATTTTGTTATTAAGTCATGTTTGTAATTTTTTGTCAAATATTTGTCCTTATACTAGTTCTGTCAGGTTTTTGTCATTTTTTTTTTCAAATGTTGGTTATACCGTATTTTATTCAATGTTTTGTCTTTTTTCACTTTTTCGTTTGTCATCATTTTGTTTCCGATTTTTGTCATTTGATTTTAAAATTCTTGTAAAAGTTTTTCATATATTTTTGCCACAGTTTTGTCATTATTTTGTCTTTATTTTTAGTTTTTATAACATTAGTTATAAAACTTCTTCGCGCTCACTGTGTCTCCGACCTTAAACTTAACGAAAACAAAAACTCAAAACAGCTTATACCGCTGCCGCAACTCATAATATAAACTGCTTCGCAACAATTCAGAAATGTAAAATGCTGCTTAACGTATGGCTATCTACGCACATTTTTTGTGGAACCAAATTATCTTTTTTTAAATGAAAAATGCTATCTGTACTGTGATATTTTTTAAAATTTAATTCCAAATTTTTTTAGTTTAAAATTGTTATTATTTAAACAGGATTTTTTTTTAAATGTGAACTCTGAATTTGAAAATTAAATCTGAACCTGAATCTCGAGTTTGAGTCTATACTATTGGAATTTGAGCTGCAAATTCTGAATCTAAATTCCAAATATAAATTTAAAAACTCATTCTTTCATCTGAGTTGTGAATTTTGAACTCTGAGCTTTCATTCTTAAACGTTTTTATCCTATTGAGATTTCCAAATGACAACTATACCAGGTCCAAGAATAATAGATGATATTTATGTCAAATGAGCTTGTGTTCCATAAATTAATTCCATTCATCTTCTTTCATCTCATGCAATGCTTACTTTAGTTTTCAACCCTCATCCCAATTCATAAGCTTTACCAATCTTTCAACTGTAGAACAAAACGTCAATTAGTGACAGCTCCGGATAAGACCTTCGAATCTATTTCAATGTGTCTTCTTTTTCTATGTTTCAGGCTTGCTTACGGTTATTTGTACCTTTGGCAGGTGTCTTATCATCACCTAGTAAAACATCACTTCAAAACTTATCAGCAGAAGCGACGGTGAAATAAAAAGCTCAGCCCCGTGTATGTGTGCTTGTATAAAAACTCGCACACCCAAAAAGCCTCCACAACAGGCAGAACCAACAGCCCAATTTTCATTGGTTGGGACAGTACTCGGTGCGGCCAGGTCTTCCAGACGAAACTGAACTCGCGAGCAAAACAAGTGGCGCTAAACGAACCATATCGTATCATTTCGCTGATGCTGCATTTAAACAGCTGGTCATTGCTATTGACCAGTCGAATTAATGACACCGAACCGTGACTAAATTAAACCGCCCGGTGGCACCGCAGAGCCGCGAAAACCGATTTCCTATTAACTACAAGAGAGCTCTTTTTCTCTCGCGCTTCTTTGATGGCAGTAATTTCATTCTGATGTCAACGAGAAAAACAATGTAGGGCTATAGAGAAAATAATAGCCCGTGGCTTCTGGCAAAAACCGAACATTGTGGGTGGAGAACGCGTGTGATGATCAGCAAGGGCCCAGGAAGCTCACGTGCATTGAAACGAGTGATATGAAACCGATCATATAGAACTGGAGATTTTGTAGAATAACAGAAAAAAAAATTAAATGGAGCAGAGCTCTTCTGTGAGATTATAAATAATTCGTTTTCAATTAAGGTTTAATGTGTCTATAAGTTCCTGCGGAGCTTGGCAACGTAGCATAGAGCGCAGTCATCATCAGTGTTTGCAGGCGCCTAAACTGACACCGAGCAGAAATGAAAGTTATTGAGCTAGGTAAGTTACAAATTTATTGATAACAGTTCGTCAGAATGCTGAAAAAACATTAAACTCTAAGTATGTGTCACTAGATTCCGATTCATGGTATCTGTCGATTTTATCGACAGTATCGTCGTCGAGATAAGTCGGACATTGTGACACTCAACGCTTTACAGAATATGTACTTCCATTTTCTCAAGTTTTTAAACTAAATTTCCCGGATTTGCAAGGGCCGGATTAGCGAGAATCTGGAATACTTAGGATAAATGTCAGAAAAATATTTCAGGCTCCCCTTGCATTTTGCTTCTCAACAGCTTTACTATTTAAGAATGCATAACATTCTCTCAATAACCATGCATTGTGGTTCACGTCAACAATTTACCCTCAAATAGCAACAATCAAAACCCTCCTTTCACATCGAAGTCATAATATTCGTCAGTCCGATTTTCTATGACAAAGACAAAGACTGTACACTGTACTGTACACCAACGAAACAGGTTAGTTTTGACAAGATCTGGCGATAAAATGTATCACTTTCCATATTTTTGGCAAGAGCCAGAGTGGCCACAGAACCGGGAAAACCGGGAATTGAAAATCTAACCGGGAAAACCGGGAATTGAAAATCTAACCGGGAAAACCGGGAAAACCAGAAATCAGACCCAAAACCGGGAAAATTAAGAAAAGGAAACCGAAATTCAATTTTGGTTCTAAGATCAGGGATTCAATCCAGAATACAAAATTCAATTTCCAAGTCAGAATTTAACAGTTTGAAAATGTGTAAGAAGAATATCATAAGATTGGAAATTCTTAAACTACTCTCTGATTTCACTTTAAATTCCTCTGAATTGAAAAAAACTCACTAATTTCACCGAAAACTGAGAAATCCAAAAAGTCTCTTAAAATTTGTTCAAGTATCGCACATCATTACAATTATTTGAAAAAAAAAACTATCAATCATATAAAAGCAAGCAAATTGAAGTGAAATTTTGAATGGAAACGTAAAAAGATGCTAATATTATAATTTTCCAGTGATAGTGTTTAATTTTAGAGTTAAACACAAGACAATCATCTTTATGCACGACACGGTGTTTTTTTTTTGTAGCTTAATAATAATAATTTGACATCGCCGAAAATTTGCCTAGTTGCCATCTCCTACCAAACGCACTGATTGGAAAATTAACTTTTTTCGATCACTGGTCATAATTTATCCAGAAAATTTTAAATTACACTTTTTAAAGCTTGAATATGTTAAGATTCATTTGAAAATTAGCGAAAATTTCAAATGAACTTATTTCTAACCTGATGCGTGCCGAAAATTGAAATAAAATGTAGGAAAAACCGGAAAAAAAATTTCCTTTTTTCTTAAGGGTGTGTTTATGTCGATAGAAGACTCTATGCAAATTCTTCAAAAATCTAAAATGTTTCAACATTGTATGGTACTTTCCTCAAAATATACATATTTGTGTTAAGAAAAAAAAATCCTTGAATTTGAATGTTGGAAAATTATAGCAATAATATTGATAATTTTTAGTTTATTTCTTTTCGATAGCACAAGTCAACCAAATTTACGTTATTCCGTTTGCCCGGGGGGTTAACAGCGAATAGTTGAAACTTTTGAGAAAACTGTGGCGTGCCTTAAGTTTATTTTTCACAGTCTGGTGAATTATGAGAATTTAACGATATTTTGGAATAGTTTTCAATCAAAATAAATTAAAATTTTATTGAAAGCATAAGTCAAAACAAATTTGAAGTCTTCAACGAAGTTGTACATTGAATTTTAATCTTTGATGTCGAAAGCTCATAAATATTTTTCAATGATATCACAAATACATAGTTACATTTTTTCTATTGCTTTTTTAAACTTGGGGATTTCTAAACTTGAGGATTTTTAAACTTTAGGGTTCTTAGTTATCAATGATTTTTGAATTTCAAAACCCAATATCACCAGAACAAGAATTTACAGTATCTGATAAATGATTCGAATTCAGGACGGCACAATCAATTTGTGAAACAAAGGCTTTACAGATTTGAAAACATGTACATTAGACTGAGTCGATTTGGGGTAATTTTTTAATTTCTCGAACCCTGGGGTCTAAAAAGCTTCGTTACATATCATTTATTGTTACCTGCATTTTATAACTAAGCTCATAGTTTCTAAAAATGTTGAGTCTTCTTGATTTTTCAAATCTTATTTGTCCACTTATCAACTTGTTTTTGCATAAATCCTTAAAGTTAGTTTTAGCTTAGCATGTGTATGAAGAAATTTATAAGATTTGTTTTCTTGATACAGGGGTTGTTTCCATGCAAACATTACAAAATACATTATAACTCTATTATTAACCGGCACACTTATCTAATTTTACCTCGAGAAATTGACTCAACATAAAAATATATGTTGAACAATTAACTGTTACTTTTTTCACTGAAATCAAATCCACATTTTTCTGCATAACAAACCTAATCCTCTACTGAATGAAAATTGAAAACGTTGAGATTTTTATTTGATGGATACATTTTTACTGTCAGAAAATAGATCTGTTTTTCAATAATTTTTTACTGTTAAAATAATGTACGGAATCAGTTTTTTAAAGTTGTAAAAATAGTTTGTTTGACAGTACTGAATCATGCTAAAAATATTTTAAAAAAAGTTCGAAACCAAATATGAAGTAGTATGCAGCAGAGGATTTAGAAATGTTTTTTAACCTTTTTATGGCTACTACCAAAAGTTACATTTTTTTTAAATTTATTTCAAAATTTGCAATTTCAATGTATCAAAATGTTATCTTGAACTCATAATCTATGAGTCCTGAAGTTCAGTTTAAAAAAAAGGATAGGTAGTTTAATTCGAGTATCAATCAATTTAAACTGCAAAATTTAATTTTACTATGCTTTGAAAATCAAAAATAATTGTTTTTTTCTTTTTTTGATTGACAATACTTTTGATTTATTTTTAATAAATTTAGAAATTATAACTTTGAAATTCTTTTGCATTTTTTCCTATATTCATTTTAAAAATGAAATTCCTTAGTTTAAATAAAAAAAATCAATTGGTGCATCTGAATTGAATAAATAATTCAAATTTTGTCTAAATTTCGAACTTTGAAACTGCTGTTGAATATTCCCCAAAACGGTTTAATAAAGACTCTGTAACTTGTTGCCCTTATTTTTTTTAACTTTGTAAATCAGAATTCAAGATGCAAAAACAATGTCTGGTGAATGGTTTCTAACTAGTTTTTCATTGCAACAAGTGCAAAAAGTTTATTTTTTTAAGCTTTATTTTTATTTTTATTTACATAGTATTCCGTCTCACGACATAACTTGACGAACATAATTCCTAAAATTCACTCGGTTCATAGCAACCGTTCTCCAATTTCTCGGGCACCCCACGTTCGCCAGATCACGCTCCACTTGGTCTAACCACCTCGCTCGTTGCGCCCCCGCTCGTCTTGTTCCTACCGGATTCGTAGCGAACACCTGTTTTGCAGGACAGTCAACCTGCAATCTCCGCTTCAAGTCCTGCCGGTTAGCCGTTGTATCTTTTTCGAAAAATTCATGATATTCACGGCTTATGTTCTTTCGTTCTTTGATAGCTCATGTTTCTTTAATTCTTTCCATCATATACGAAAATGTGATTATTTTCAGGTACAAAGATGTACCAAACGATTTCATAACATCAATATTGATCTAAAACTAAAATTTTGTCGATTATTTTCTAAGATTATGAAGTGGGATAATTTTCTACCAATTATTTCTAGTAAACACCACAACACGACGCGTTCCTTTATTTATAACAACGGTTTATGATATTTTATCAACGGTTCTAAAAATTAAGAAAAACTTAGAATTTTATTTCACGTGGTTCTCCAACACATCTTTTATTTGCCTGCTGTTGACTGGTTCGTTCTAGATTCTAGCTAGAGCATGGGTGGCCAACATTTTTAACAGGTGGGCCAAATTTCAGAAATGAGATTGGCTGGCGGGCCAAAAAATTTTACTGGAGTATTAAAAAAAATTATCACATTTTTTAAATCGCTACAAAAACATTTGCCTAAGTCACATCGAGTAAAGATTAAGTAAGCTTGCCAGACTGCACGGATATTTAATACAAAACTTGGGAAAAGTCCGGTCCGGTTCGGTTGCCCAGATTTGATTAAAAAATTCAATTCAATTTAATTCAATTCGATTTATTCACCTTTTTTGCCAAATCGAACAAAAAAATCAAATTATATTGTAAAATTTTGTTATTTATTCATCCAAAACGAGAATTTTTAAGTAAGTTTTATGAAAATAATCATGAAAGGTTTCGTGGCAATCTAAAATGCGATTTAAAATCTGCTGATAACTTTTGATGGACATTTTTTTCAAGTTTTTTTTTGCTATTGATATTTCCTGGAATTTTGGTCGCTAATTTTGAAATCAAATTCCCGGATTTTGCCAAGTTTTTTGATGAAAATAGTCCGGATTTTTTCGGCCCGGAAACGTGCTGAAAATTTTTTGGGAACCTTCGTATAGATTCAATTTAATTTAATAAGTCGTTTTTATTACTTGCATATTTTTACAAATTTTACTACATTTAAAAAATATTAGAAATATTACACAATACGAAATGAATTATCCCTCCCAACTTATGTACGTCAATCTTTTCAAGGCATTTAAAATCTCGTTTGTTTTTTATACCAGAAATGTCAAATGGCGTGACAAAATACAATGGACCTAAAGTCAATTAGGTTCAATTTTCGCGTTTGTTTGGATAACGTGCCGCTATTAAGCCTATTCCCTTTTATGATGGTCTTCAAATACAATAAAAATGACCGCCCATTTTCCAAAGTTTTCAAGTTAACCAATTTTCTTTAAAAAAATTATATTTGAAATACATAAAAAAACGCAGAATGGTACTGTTGAAAAAAAGAAGCGTTCACAAGCTTTTGACAATTAAAAGATTTTTTTTGTAACAAACTCTATTTATAACATAAATAATTTTGATTTTTCAAAGTACGGACGCGGACATCAATCTCAATTCAATCGAACATTGTCTTCATTTTTCGATATCTCGATTTGACAAGTGGATTTGGAAAGCCTTCTATGAACAAATTGAATACGAATTTGAGTCTTTTTTAATCATTGCACCTTTTTCGAGTCAACATTTTGCTAAAATAAAGTCGTTCTAGTTGAATGCTACTACCCAACTGTAAATTCTGTCTAGTTTTTCATTATTGATGTTCATAAATACAGAGCAAGATGCCAATTAAAATGTGTTTGGATTTGGTTAAATCTTTACAAATATACCCTTTTCTGTTAAAGCTTAGCAAACAATAAAAATTGGAAAATTCACAGAGCAAACTTTCGATATTTCACATAATTTGCAAAAGTTATTTAATTTGGGTGGATGAACTGAATTGTTGAAAAAGAATTCACTTCAATGGATGTTCAGATCTTTGTTTTGAATTTCGTTAGAGTAGATTTAGATATATTTTTTCAAATGGTATAAGCAGACCAAGAAAATTGATCAATTTTTAGGATATGTCTTTTCCAAAAAGAGCTTCGCGGGCCACAAAAAGTTGTTCTCGGGCCACATGTGGCCCGTGGGCCATAGTTCGGCCACCCATGTTCTAGAGTATATTATAAAGTGATAAACAGGAAATTGCAAAAAGCGCTTGATACCGCGCAAACAATTGTGCATCGGATGCGTTTTTCTATGCAGGTTCTACCTAAATAACTAAAGCTAGAACCTATCATTACGAACACCTGAAATTCATATTTCAGGAACTAATGGCTATCGAAAATACAAATCAAATGATTTGAAAAATAATTCTAAACTCAAAAACGATTTTTCTAGAGGTCAACAAAGTCATATCTATCGACAAAAAAACTAATTAATAATTCATGCAGTATGCAGTTGAATGGAGGGTTAAAGGTATATTTTCAATCAAAGCCATCGATTCATGTTGATTTTCGTTCATTTTGTTTCCTAGGCACAATTTTGCCGTTTGTTTGGATAACGTGCCGCTATTAAGCCAACCTAGATTTAAGTTTTATTCATTCAGACACCCTCCTTTGCCAGACGATGTTAAGATAATAAACTAAACTACCCCCATTCTGATACCGGCTAACTACATTTTCTTTGAAGTGCATTTTAAACATTGAAAATTAATCACATTTCACAAGTATCTCTTGAGAGATAATACGAACCGCAGGATAAAAAAAAGCAAGAATGACTCATTGAATCGAATATGCAATCTATTTTTGCATCAATGTAATTTGTTTGTACGTTTTTTAGTATTTGTATGTACAGTGAACGAAAATTTATTCTATTATAATTTATAAACACACTACTTGCGAATTATTCAGTGACAAAAGTAAGTAACCAAGAATAAAATACACAATAATTTTGCTCATGCAAGCGAAACAAGAACAGTACTCTATGTTGCCACGGATTTAACCATGGATAAGGTTTTGGAAGTTGAGCGTGTAGAAGGTGGAAGGAAAGAAGTGTAAAAAAAAGGAAATAGAAGAGAGGAAAAGAAGCATAAATTAGAAAATTATCAGGCATAATGGCCACCTTAAGGAAAACGCTTATTAAACCATAGAGAACAGCTGTAATATGTGAATTACATCATTGTTTCGTGTTCAGACACTCAAATAGTCTATGGCCTAATTGGATGAAACTTGAATAAGTAGATAAAAATGTTTAAAAATGCATTTTAAAATTTTTTGCCGAAAGCTGAAAATCAGTCACTGTAGAGGCATAATGAGAAACCCCCCGAGGCAGTATGAGCACCATTAATGAAGGCATAATGAGCGTTTTCTGCCGGGAAATCTAGCAGCGAATTCGACTCGATGAAGTCAACTGAGTAATAGAGCTACAGCTTAACTTGTATCGTCTGACGATTTGGCCTATTGGTTAGATGTCGGAGAAGTAATCAGTAGGCTCGAGTTCGATTCCTGGTCGAGGTGATTTTTTTTTCATTTATTCATGATCACGATTGCACTAAACGGTCAGGCGTAGATTCATCAAACAAAGCAATAACAAAGTAACAAAGCAATAACAAAATAATCTAGGTCTGTTTGTAGAATTCAAAGAATTAACACATGCTCATACATTTTGTTTCTGGTGTTTTGTTTGACGGATGATGCTTTGATGCTATTAGCCGTATAATGTAACAATAAAAAAAATCAATCATGAATGGTATGTGCAAATTGTAATTGTATTTGTAATTTCGCCAAGAATCTTCAATTGCCACTGAAACTTATGAGTACAGAAACCTCTTTTATTATAAAAAATGCATCTAAACATTACATCGCTTTTACAGCTTGATAGCATAGTAAAACCACTGACCACACTGACTGGACATTCGATTTTGTTTTCTGGATAATTTTTCCAACAGTACCCAATATCGATTCCAGATCGCATCGATCGATTTGAAGAAATGCTATCCCAGTTAGGAAATGCCACCCAACTTTGAAATGAAAACAGGCAATTTCTACGATAAAATCGGGCTAAACAGGTTCATTTTTCCTACAGGGCATTTTTGTCGAATTTTCAGGTTCGCTATCTGCCGTCGATATTGTGAACCTACAAAATCTGACCAAAAAAAATTAGACAGAAAATGGTTGAATTTTTGTTCTAAGTGTCAAGTCAGTGTGGTCGAAACACAGTGTGGTTGGTAATTCGTACGATTAGTTTTATAATCAGAAGATACCCTAACAGTAGCATGTTTGAGTTGAGGAAAGTGATTATTGAATGGAGATGGAAGAATAAGGAGCAAGTTTTAAAAGAATTTGGAAACAGGTTATTTTTAATCTTTTAAATGTATTTGTAGTGTGAACTGGTAATTCCTTAGTTTTAATAAAAAAATACTCTCCAGGAACCCACAAAATAAAGTGTATGAGTAGATTAGCCACAAAAAAAGCGTGTTTTTTCGTATTTTTTTCTTAGACTTTGAATAACTTAAAAATAAATGATTGTAACTGAATATTATCTGGAAATCATATTTGAATCACGTTACCAGCTTCCCATAACTATAAATTTTGCAAAAATCAAGAACAAAAGAGTTTTAGCGGGTTTAGAGATCATTTGATCCCAGGCGGTCTAAATCGATATATTTTATACGTTCTTCAAAGTCTACAAACTTGAAAAAAAATTTTTTAATTATAAAATACGTGTAATTTTGAGAATAAAAAAAATAGTCATCCGTGTCGTGACTGGACGTTTTGCGTGTTTAGCTGCACAACCTTCTGTGTCAAAATTCGTTTCTAAACTGACTGGATGATGGAGCCTTTCCGACTTCGTTAAGCTACATTTTTCTCTTTTTCGCTCGTGCGGAATTCATCATCGTTTTTTTCTCTCTCTCTCTCTCGTTCTCACATAAACGAAACCCGAAAGCGAAGACGTGTGTGTATATACAGTTTCTACCTACCGTTCTGCAAATCTTACCAACACTTCTGCATTTACTTTTACCTGACTGTTGCACCGTGCCAAATGCGCAAGTTATATTTTCATAAATTTTCTTTTTATTATCTTTCTTTGCCTTATACTCTACATCCTTCCTCTCCCCTACTCTTGTTAATTGAAACTCATTTACTTAACAGTGACATAAAATTTGGCTCTAGGCTCACAATTTTAATATTTAATAATCTTATATTTCCAGAATAAAACATCGAAAATCACACACTCTCTACCAGATTTGTCTCTCGGAGCAAAATATTTTTCTTATTTTACTTGAATTACTCGTGATTCATTCAATTTTGCCTCTTAGAGTAAACGATATTTTCCAAAATTGACTGCTCGAGGTTTATTAGAATCACTCGGGAATTTGTTAAATTGGCCTATCAGAGCAATATATATATTTCATAGCCGCTCGAGGCCTACTAAAATCATTCCCAACTCTTCCAATTCAGCCTCTCAAATACATTTTATAATTTTCTTTCCTTTATCTAAAATGGCCTATTGAGCCCTATCATAGTCAGACCAGGCCCACCAATGGTTGCTAAACCTAGAATCGAGTACATTCAGCAACATATTTATCAACCCATCATTTTTGTCGAATTTTCAGGTTCGCTATCTGCCGTCGATATTGTGAACCTACAAAATCTGACCAAAAAAAATTAGACAGAAAATGGTTGAATTTTTGTTCTAAGTGTCAAGTCAGTGTGGTCAGTGGTAAAACTATCGCTAACGGAACGGTGGTTGTACTTTTTGGCGGTAACACTTTATGTGTTTTGCTTATTCAAATATGAACGATATAAAATCATCATTTTCTACAACTTGCTTTAAATTGTTCAACGGATAAATCAAGCATAAGTTTACTTTTTTGGGCGAAGAATTAGCGTTGAGGAACAAAAATATTGAAAAAAGTGCGAAATAAGAATAGTACTTTTCTACAAAAGTTAATATTACTCCCTAAAATTTACTGTGTAAATGTGAATAGTAATGCTTTTACAAACTATTTGAATACTCTCTGCCGTCAAGAATTCTGTGTTTCGTATTTTATAAACCTAAAAATGCCAAAATATCACAAATTACGTCCATTTTCGAGTTCACTTTACAAAATTTGTTTATTGTCTCTGAAACGGCTTTGGCGGTTGATTAATTAAAAAGTACTGTTTTTTACACCACTTTTTTACATTTTTTGTGACCATCATCTTAAGAAATCTATACAGATAAAAATGAATTTCTGTCTGTCTGTCTGTCTTTCTGTCTGTTCCCTATAGACTCAGAAACTACGGAACCGATTTACGTGAAACTTGGCAGGTGGGAGTATTGGAGGCCGAGGAAGGTTCCTATTATAGTTTGGGACCCCTCCCCCTAACATCAAGGGGGGGAGGGGCCTCCCAAACAAAAGACAATTTTTTGCATAACTCGAGAACCAATCAAGCAAATGGTACAAATTGGGCATGGGGCATGGGGTGGTATTTGGGAATGGAGAATATTTCAATGAATATAAGGTACCCCTCCCTTCTCTCGGTAGGGTGATAGAAAGGGGGGAGGGGGGCTACCTTACAATTTTTCATGTAACTTGAAAACTATTCAAGATATTGGATCCAAATTTGGAATGGGAAGGTATTTTGATACGAAAAATGTTTCAATGATTATTTGAGACCCCTCCCTTTTTGCAGTTGAAAGGGGAAGGGCCTCTTTAATATTTTTTTACATAACTCAAAAACTTATAAAGCAAATGGAACCAAATTTGTCATGGGAAGGTATTTGGATACGAAAAATATTTCTATGATTATTTGAAACCCCTCCCTCTTTTCAGTAAGGAGATATAAAGGGGAGAGGGGCCCTCTTTTTAATTTTCAAATAACTCAAATACTAATCAAGCAAATTGAATCAAATTGGGCATGGGCGTATATTTGGGAACGTGACATGTTCTAATGATTGTTTGAGACCCCTTCCTTCTTCCAGCGGGGAGAAAGGAAAGAGGGAGGGAAGTTCCATACAATTGTTATTGCATAACTCAAGAACTACAACAGCAAATGGAACCAAATTTGGCATGGAACGATATTTGGGTACGAGAAATGCTCCTTTGAATATTTGGTATCCCTTAATCCCTTAATCCTTCAAAAAGGTGGATGAAAAGGGGGAGGAGAGGTCTCCCTTACAATTTTTAGTATAACTGGAGATCTGATCGAGTATATTTGAACCATGTTTGGCATGTGAGGGTATTTGGATACGAGAAATGTTTCTATTGTAAATTGAAGCCCCACCTTTTTTGAGCGGACAGATATAAAGGGGAAAGGGGGGCTACCATACATTTTTGAGTACAAAAAATCTTATATATTAAAAATGGAAGCGTTTTCTTTGTAATAACATCACGTATAAACGGTTGGTCGGAATGAAGTAAAATTTGGTATCCGCGGTTTTTTTTTGGGTCAGAGATGGTTTGTATAATAGTTTCAAGAATCTCATTTTTTATGGAAGGGAGGGGGGTCCCCATACTAAATCAACTTTAAATGGGAAAGCCGTACAATTTAGTACGATTTTCAAAAAATTCGATTCGCGAGCACGATGAAGTTAAGGACGTGTGGATGAAACAAAACATTTATTACGATTTATTTATTAAAAGGTAAAACGAAGTTTACCGGGTCAGCTAGTAAAAAATAAAAATCCATATGTGCATTAGATTGAGTCGATTTGGGGTCATTTTGGAATTTCTTAAACCCTGGTGTCTAAAAAGCTTCGTTTTGGTTCAAAACTCATCCATGATTTTTTGCAAAATTTATAAGTAACGTTTGCATGAGTAAATTTGAAATTTTAGGTTTGTATGGAAAAATTGAATATTTTGTACTGAAAAATCAACATCATTTTTGTTTCGTCTGTGGAACCGAACCAGCTGATGGCTTTTGTGCCAATTTATAAAATTCCTAATGGAAATTTACCGCTGAATAACTTTGTCGAAGACCGTAACTTCGTATCTTATTAAGAAAAAAAGTTGTTAGCTGTTTGACAGGGGTATGTCTTTTTGCACTGATAAACAATAAATTCAATTGACATCCCTGCTTGAGCCTCGCGAAGTGTTGCATGGAAAATCATCACGCAATACCTCGCTAGGCACTCTGCAGGGATGTCAATTGAATTTATTGTTTATCAGTGCAAAAAGACATACCCCTGTTAAACAGCTAATAACTTTTTTTCTTAATAAGATACGAAGTTACGGTCTTCGACAAAGTTGTTTAGCGGTAAATTTCCTTTAGGAATTTTATAAATTGGCACAAAAGCCATCAGCTGACTTGGTTCCATAGACGAAACAAAAATGATGTTGATTTTTCAGTACAAAATATTCAATTTTCCCATACAAACCTAAAAGTTCAAATTTACTCATGTAAACGTAACTTAAAAATTCTGCAAAAAATCATGGATGAGTTTTGGACCAAGACGAAGCTTTTAAGACCCCAGGGTTTGCGAAATTCAAAAATGACCCCAAATCGACTCAGTCTAATGTGCATGACTTTTCTCGAAGCGTTTGAGGATGAATAACTCAAGGGATTTAAAATCCTAGAAAAAGAAAAAAAAATCCCGAAGTTGCCCTGAACCGATCAAAATACATATTTTAGAATGAATCTTTTAGAATGTGTATCGTTCTTTAATTCTTTTGTTCTTTCCAAAGTTTGGTATTTAGCGCAAATTATTCCCCCTAGTAATCGACATCTAGCGGAAATGAAGACAATGATAGGAAAATACCCTTGGCGTGAAATGATGTTCAAAACAAATCGTATTCAGCTTTACCTACCGTGCGAGGAAGGTGGTTTGAATTTAATTGATCCAGAAGCCAAATCGAAAGCACTGTTTATCAATAATTTGATCAGAAATGATGATGAAGCTTATTTACTTGAACACCCACAAATTAACAGATTTTGTCAAAACACTAGGGAATGGATTGTGGAGGCGAGGAGAATCAAGGAAATTTTCTCAGCTTGATACATCGAACAAAATTTACTGGAGCTTCATCAATGGAAAATCGATAAAACCTTCGCCCATGGATCGTTTGAAATGGAAAGAAATATGGATAAATTCCAACTCTAAATTGATATCCAGCACCGATCGATCGAGCATGTTTATGCTCTTCAACGATCTTATTCCAAATAAAGGAAAATTAAGAGCTTACAACATCGGGAACCTACAAGATAGCAACTGCTCAGAATGCTCAGGAGGACAGCAACGAGCATAGAATAAAAAAATGCACAACTTCGAAATAGTTATGGAATTGGCTAGAAAATGTTCTGAGAACAAATTTAAAGTTGACCATTGATAAACCTGAAGATTTGTTAAGTGTGAGGTTAAATAGTAACGATAAATCCTTGAAAACAGGCGTATGGTTGGTAATTCGTACGATTAGTTTTATAATCAGAAGATACCCTAACAGTAGCATGTTTGAGTTGAGGAAAGTGATTATTGAATGGAGATGGAAGAATAAGGAGCAAGTTTTAAAAGAATTTGGAAATAGGTTATTTTTAATCTTTTAAATGTATTTGTAGTGTGAACTGGTAATTCCTTAGTTTTAATAAAAAAAATACTCTCCAGGAACCCACAAAATAAAGTTTATGAGTAGATTAGCCACAAAAAAAGCGTGTTTTTTCGTATTTTTTTCTTAGACTTTGAATAACTTAAAAATAAATGATTGTAACTGAATATTATCTGGAAATCATATTTGAATCACGTTACCAGCTTCCCATAACTATAAATTTTGCAAAAATCAAGAACAAAAGAGTTTTAGCGGGTTTAGAGATCATTTGATCCCAGGCGGTCTAAATCGATATATTTTATACGTTCTTCAAAGTCTACAAACTTGAAAAAAAATTTTTTAATTATAAAATACGTGTAATTTTGAGAATAAAAAAAATAGTCATCCGTGTCGTGACTGGACGTTTTGCGTGTTTAGCTGCACAACCTTCTGTGTCAAAATTCGTTTCTAAACTGACTGGATGATGGAGCCTTTCCGACTTCGTTAAGCTACATTTTTCTCTTTTTCGCTCGTGCGGAATTCATCATCGTTTTTTTCTCTCTCTCTCTCGTTCTCACATAAACGAAACCCGAAAGCGAAGACGTGTGTGTATATACAGTTTCTACCTACCGTTCTGCAAATCTTACCAACACTTCTGCATTTACTTTTACCTGACTGTTGCACCGTGCCAAATGCGCAAGTTATATTTTCATAAATTTTCTTTTTATTATCTTTCTTTGCCTTATACTCTACATCCTTCCTCTCCCCTACTCTTGTTAATTGAAACTCATTTACTTAACAGTGACATAAAATTTGGCTCTAGGCTCACAATTTTAATATTTAATAATCTTATATTTCCAGAATAAAACATCGAAAATCACACACTCTCTACCAGATTTGTCTCTCGGAGCAAAATATTTTTCTTATTTTACTTGAATTACTCGTGATTCATTAAATTTTGCCTCTTAGAGTAAACGATATTTTCCAAAATTGACTGCTCGAGGTTTATTAGAATCACTCGGGAATTTGTTAAATTGGCCTATCAGAGCAATATATATATTTCATAGCCGCTCGAGGCCTACTAAAATCATTCCCAACTCTTCCAATTCAGCCTCTCAAATACATTTTATAATTTTCTTTCCTTTATCTAAAATGGCCTATTGAGCCCTATCATAGTCAGACCAGGCCCACCAATGGTTGCTAAACCTAGAATCGAGTACATTCAGCAACATATTTATCAACCCATCATCGCACCAACAGTTGCTAACTTGATTCGAGAAATAGCATTCGAGCAGTAGGTTGTTACAGGATTCGAATATGTAGCAACCCGGTAGCAACACAGCCGGTCGTCGCTAGCAGAAAACAAACAAACACAAATACCGACCTGGATGGCAACAGTGGGTGCGAAAATCAGTAAGTAGATAAAAACGCAACCAATCAAAATATCTAAAATACCGACCAAAATAGCAACGTCCGGTGGGCTTGGTCTCACCCAACCAAATTTGCCTCCCGGAGCAAAATACTTTTATATAAGCATCCACTCAAGACCTATAGAATCACATGAGATTCTCCACAAAAGGAAATCATTATTTTTTAAAATTACCGCTCAAGGCCTATCAAATCTCTCTATATTCTATGAATTCGTCTCTAGAAGCAACATTTAATGGCCGCTCCAGCATTTTAGGATCAGAATTCTTTCAATGTTGCCTCTCGGAGCAAACATATTTAATGGCGGCTCGAGTCCAATTAGAATCAGCGGTGTTTAAACTCGCCTCGGAAAGAATCATTCGGCTGATTTTTTCCGAGTTTAACTTGTTGTGTTGATTTTATCTTCGTTCCAATCATGACGTGATTGCACACAAAACGAAGAGAACAGTTCCGAGTTGATGTTTTCCCCTCCTCGCAGGAATAAAATCACACCAATGAAACAACAGAACGAAGCTTACCGTACACGAATGCTCACGAGCGATCGTTGCCCGACGGACCGAGTTAACATTCCTCGCACCCTTATCTCGCTCGTTTCCCGTTCCCTTGTATCTATCACTTTTAGCCACGCCCCCATGCGTTGTCCGATTGATGTGTTCGGCTGCCGAACGAAAACGATTTTTTCTTTAATTCGCTGAACTGTTTGTTTGCTTCGCTGATGTTTCTCCCCCGATTGCTGTTTACTCCTGCCGAGTTTACCCGAAGCTTACTTCCTGATGCTTTCCGAGTTGAACTTTAGATAGCATCATTGCAGATTGAGTTTAACGAAATAAAATCGTTCTGCAAAGAAGGGCAAAGTGCGAGTATGTAGACTCGCGATTTTAACATCTCTGATTAGAATCACTCGAGATTCTTTTTGAATTTTGCCACTCGGAGCAGAACTAAAAATTTAGTTTTTATGCATGAATCACTCAAAAATTTTGGTACTTGCCACTCGAAGCAAGTACTTGGCCACTCGAAGCCAATTAGAATCACTTGAGATTCTTTCAATGTTGCCTCTCGGAGCAAACATATTTTCAAAATAGCCGCTCAAGGCCATTCAGAATCACTCGAGATTCTTTTTAATTCTGCCACTCGGAGCAAAATTATTCATTTCTTATCCAAGAATCACTCAAAATTCCTGGTACTTGCCACTCAAAGCAAGTATTTGGCCCTTCGAAGCCAATTAGAATCACTCGAGATTCTTTCAATGTTGCCTCTCGGAGCAAACATATTTTCAAAATGGCCGCTCGAGGCCATTCAGAATCACTCGAGATTCTTTTAATTCTGCCACTCGGAGCAAAATTATTCATTTCTTATCCAAGAATCACTCAAAATTCTTGGTACTTGCCACTCGAAGCAAGTATTTGGCCACTCGAAGCCAATTAGAATCGCTCAAGATTCTCTTTTATTTTGAAGGTTGTGCAGCTAAACACGCAAAACGTCCAGTCACGACAATGGCACAGTTGGTAGGTTCGAATAGAGGTAAGAAAGAACACAGGTTTTGCTCCGAGTGGCAAAATAAAAGAGAATCTTGAGCGATTCTAATTGGCTTCGAGTGGCCAAATACTTGCTTCGAGTGGCAAGTACCAAGAATTTTGAGTGATTCTTGGATAAGAAATGAATAATTTTGCTCCGAGTGGCAGAATTAAAAGAATCTCGAGTGATTCTGGATGGCCTCGAGCGGCCATTTTGAAAATATGTTTGCTCCGAGAGGCAACATTGAAAGAATCTCGAGTGATTCTAATTGGCTTCGAGTGGCCAAATACTTGCTTTGAGTGGCAAGTACCAGGAATTTTGAGTGATTCTTGGATAAGAAATGAATAATTTTGCTCCGAGTGGCAGAATTAAAAAGAATCTCGAGTGATTCTGAATGGCCTTGAGCGGCTATTTTGAAAATATGTTTGCTCCGAGAGGCAACATTGAAAGAATCTCAAGTGATTCTAATTGGCTTCGAGTGGCCAAGTACTTGCTTCGAGTGGCAAGTACCAAAATTTTTGAGTGATTCATGCATAAAAACTAAATTTTTAGTTCTGCTCCGAGTGGCAAAATTCAAAAAGAATCTCGAGTGATTCTAATCAGAGATGTTAAAATCGCGAGTCTACATACTCGCACTTTGCCCTTCTTTGCAGAACGATTTTATTTCGTTAAACTCAATCTGCAATGATGCTATCTAAAGTTCAACTCGGAAAGCATCAGGAAGTAAGCTTCGGGTAAACTCGGCAGGAGTAAACAGCAATCGGGGGCAGGGTTGCCAACATTTATTTTCAAAAATCAGGGAACTTGCGAAATAAAATCAGGCAAAATCAGGCTACGTTAAAGTAACGGAAATTTCGCTCAAAGTGATGACCTTTTTTTTTTTTTTTTTGGTCATCGCTCCACATTTTCACTCCAATATGTGTTGTGAGCCTGCTTAGTTGAATAATTCTGCTGCATCAAATCAATCAAAAGATAAAAAGATTCCCTTCAATTCTCTTTTTCAATAAGAATTAACGGGAATCTTTCGATTGCTTGGATTCAACCACATTTTCACCTTTTCACTTCAGCTATGGTACCTACTTCAGTTTCTTACTACCCATTTTTCATGACATTCGCAAAAATCAGGCAAAATCAGGCAGATTTTCAAAAATCAGGGAAAATCAATGGCTTTTCAGGTTGTCAGGCAGAGCCTCGAAAAATCAGGCAACGCCTGAAAAATCAGGCACATTGGCATCTCTGATCGGGGGAGAAACATCAGCGAAGCAAACAAACAGTTCAGCGAATTAAAGAAAAAATCGTTTTCGTTCGGCAGCCGAACACATCAATCGGACAACGCATGGGGGCGTGGCTAAAAGTGATAGATACAAGGGAACGGGAAACGAGCGAGAGAAGGGTGCGAGGAATGTTAACTCGGTCCGTCGGGCAACGATCGCTCGTGAGCATTCGTGTACGGTAAGCTTCGTTCTGTTGTTTCATTGGTGTGATTTTATTCCTGCGAGGAGGGGAAAACATCAACTCGGAACTGTTCTCTTCGTTTTGTGTGCAATCACGTCATGATTGGAACGAAGATAAAATCAACACAACAAGTTAAACTCGGAAAAAATCAGCCGAATGATTCTTTCCGAGGCGAGTTTAAACACCGCTGATTCTAATTGGACTCGAGCCGCCATTAAATATGTTTGCTCCGAGAGGCAACATTGAAAGAATTCTGATCCTAAAATGCTGGAGCGGCCATTAAATGTTGCTTCTAGAGGCGAATTCATAGAATATAGAGAGATTTGATAGGCCTTGAGCGGTAATTTTAAAAAATAATGATTTCCTTTTGTGGAGAATCTCATGTGATTCTATAGGTCTTGAGTGGATGCTTATATAAAAGTATTTTGCTCCGGGAGGCAAATTTGGTTGGGTGACTATGATAGGGCTCAATAGGCCATTTTAGATAAAGGAAAGAAAATTATAAAATGTATTTGAGAGGCTGAATTGGAAGAGTTGGGAATGATTTTAGTAGGCCTCGAGCGGCTATGAAATATATATATTGCTCTGATAGGCCAATTTAACAAATTCCCGAGTGATTCTAATAAACCTCGAGCAGTCAATTTTGGAAAATATCGTTTACTCTAAGAGGCAAAATTGAATGAATCACGAGTAATTCAAGTAAAATAAGAAAAATATTTTGCTCCGAGAGACAAATCTGGTAGAGAGTGTGTGATTTTCGATGTTTTATTCTGGAAATATAAGATTATTAAATATTAAAATTGTGAGCCTAGAGCCAAATTTTATGTCACTGTTAAGTAAATGAGTTTCAATTAACAAGAGTAGGGGAGAGGAAGGATGTAGAGTATAAGGCAAAGAAAGATAATAAAAAGAAAATTTATGAAAATATAACTTGCGCATTTGGCACGGTGCAACAGTCAGGTAAAAGTAAATGCAGAAGTGTTGGTAAGATTTGCAGAACGGTAGGTAGAAACATGGTTGCCACATGTACAGATTTATCTAGACCGGTACAGATTTTTTAGCTCCTTTTTGGTACAGAATCTGTACGTACAGATGACAGATTTTCAAAATTTGGTACAGATTTGTACAGATTTTTGACTTTTAAAAACTGAAAAAAAGTTTTTCCATTTTGTTTTTATTGAGTTTATTGAAAACTTTATAGAAAATAAGTCAAAAGTTATCCTTTATTACTCTGACGGTGGGAGTTCCTTACTGGGAATTACACGATGGAACAATTAGATTTCAAAATTTGCTACTAATAATTAAATATCCGATTATAATCCCCCACTCGTCAGCAGTGGTTGAGCGCATTTTCTAGCAAGTAAATGCCAATAAAACCAAAGTTCGTAATCGTTTGAGTGTTGACACATTGGACGCTATCCTTAGAACGAAATGTTATTTAAGATAAAACGGCGGATCGAAAAATGTCTTATTAAATGTGACGCTCAAAAATCGTTTTAACAAAACTTTGTATAAATATCATGAACATTAGCAAGTGATTGTTATGAAAAATATTTTTTGATGTTGAACTGATGAATGTGATGATGAACTTTGTTTTCTTCGGTACAGATTTTGGTACAGATTTTTGAGTTTTCGATACAGATGAAAAAGATTTTTTCAATGAGCGGTACAGATTTAGATGTGGCAACGTTGGGTAGAAACTGTATATACACACACGTCTTCGCTTTCGGGTTTCGTTTATGTGAGAACGAGAGAGAGAGAGAAAAAAACGATGGTGAATTCCGTACGAGCGAAAAAGAGAAAAATGTAGCTTAACGAAGTCGGAAAGGCTCCATCATCCAGTCAGTTTAGAAACGAATTTTGACACAGAAGGTTGTGCAGCTAAACACGCAAAACGTCCAGTCACGACAATCCGGTATGTTTAGTGTTAAGAGATGCTCCTCTTGTACTAAGGAATTTGATATTTGAGTTGTAATATTTTACCAAATTGTTTACTTTCTTCATTAACATGACGTGAAATAATGAAACAAACATTCTGGGTTGATTTTGAATCAGAAAAACTGATTGGAGTTCAAAAACATTGATTTTATTTTCCAGTTAACCGCACTTTTTTCAGTTTTAAGTCGTAGATGGCAGCACTATCTTGCAGTTAAAACCAAATTTATTCTCGATATTGATTTTTTGGAGTTATTGGCCCATATTATTCATTTTGAGGTAGTTTTCCAAAACGTTTTTGTTGGAGTTAACGCTGCAGAAAGCTTTTCGGGATTTGCGAAAAATTACCAGCACAAGACTGCCGTAATATGCCGAAGTGACGTATATGCCATTTCCAGATCTCGTCATTAAGAGTGTCTTTCTCCCTTCCCCCACTTTCCACTTCTCCGGGACCCCTCATAAAATGTGATCTGTATACAGTATCACATTTCATGATTAGTCGTGGAGAAGTGGAAAGTGGGGGAAGGGACACCCTTAATGACGAGATCTGGGTATGGCATATACGTCACTACGGCATATCACGGCAGAAGAATATACCATCGCCAAAGTTTTCCTGCTCAACTAAACTTCCGATTCAATTGCAAATCATACTACTAATACTTCTATAGGTGCCTGTTTCATCAAGCCATCGAAAAATACAACATTATTCTGATTATCGGTCCAAGAAATTAACTTTCTAGTGACCTTGATGCAACTCTAAGTTTTTGAGCTATTGATTCTTGAATTTCTAAGGCGTTCACACGGTAGAAAGTACTTATTTCTTGACCAAAATCATACAGCACACCTTGATAGTTCCGGATAGCCGAAAATGGGTCTCAATTCCGTTTAATCGCAAGATAGTGCTGCCATCTATAATATAAAAAAGGAGAAATAGTGTTTGGCTGTTAAAAAACATTAGTATTTTTGAATCCCAACATGTTTTTTGGAATCAAATTAAGCATAGAATCTATGTTTCATTCACGTCAATTTATGTTAATGAAGAAATTTAGCAGTTTGATGAAGGATTATAGCTCAAATATCCAATTCCTTAGCGCTAGAGGAGCGTCTCTTAAAACCCATTCTAAAGTCTTTGAAATACTAAAAAGCGCCTTAAAATGCAGTTCAGTATCGATTTAAGTAAAAGGCGAATGCGCCAACATTTCAATTTCGAGAAAACCGCGTTTAAAATTTGACAGCTCCATAAGCGCCCAGACAAAATATTATTTAGTTATCTCAATATCTCGAACACAAACCATCCATCTGACAAGTGAGTATTTTCAAAACGTAGGTTTTATAACGTAATTTTTCATCTCGATAACTCGATTTGTTTACCCGTACCCTAGGCTGTAATGGGTCACGGCGACGGCATGCATTACTGTGTTTTTGGAAGTTGACAGTTTGGAAACAGACTCTAAACTAACATAAACCTGAAAGGGCGGTTGCACGTAGCCGTATTCGATATGAGATCATAGAAAATAAATTAAAAGGTGGTTCAATATCGTATACTTTTTCTTTGATGATCCATGTTGATAAGGTGAATGAGAGTTAAAACACTTGCCCTCCCTTCCGTTGGACAACAACAGCATTGCGCAGTGGAAATATCACAAATTTAAATATTGATTTTCCCACTTTTTCACCACGCACAAGTTAGATTAGAATTGACAGTATTGTAACTGAATTGTACAAGAATTAGTTGGATGAGGATGTTACCAATTGGCACATGGTTAAATATTCAATGTTCAATGTGCTACTAGGCAAGGTAAAGTAATCGTATTCTTCTCCCCAATGCTCTAGTAAGTGTGCATTTGCGGTTTATGAATTTCGAAGGCTTATTCTTAAATCAAGCATTTTACAAGAACTAGAGGCTTATTGGATCAGAATGCTGTTTGGTCAGTTTCCTGTCATGAATTATTCCTTTTCGTTTCAATACTTTTTGATAGATTTGTCTATTTTTTTGTTAGGTGTGAAATTCAAATAATGAAGTAAAAGATAGATAATAGTCCAGGGAAATAATATTGGAGGTTTATAAATAGGAGTGTAATTTATTTCATTCAAAACAGATCGAGGAAAGTTACTCTGAGAAGTTGTTGAGAGTTCGAGATTTTAGAAGAACAGCATTGTCATTATCGGTATGGTCCGGTTATTAAGTTCGATTATTAATTCAATCATTCTAATTATTTTATTGTATGTATAACGTAAAATTATTAGAAAAGCTGGAGTGATAGACACCTTTGATTAGAAATTCTGTTTTATGGTATCCAAGTTGTTGATATAATAACAGAGTAGTCGCGTATTTACTCTGAATTCCCAAAAAACACCTTGGGAAACATCTTCAATTACCCAATCCATCTAATGTAGTTCTTTCTCGTTTTAATACTTTTTTTTTTTGTAGTTCGATCTATAGCTCGATTAGGTCTGAAATTCAAATTATGACGTAGAAGGTAGAAGGTATCATTTTGATAATCAAGAAGCTACTCGTCCAGAAAAATAATATCGGAGTTTTAAAAATTGACATTCATTTTTATCAAACCAAAGATTGAGGAAGGTTGTTTTGAGAAGTTGTTCAAAATTAGCAATGAGGTTTTAGAAGAACAGCATCGCCATTTGCAGTATAGTATATATCCTGTTATTTTGATAAGTCACAAATGGACAAATGTTTCCATAGGAAAATTCTATTTTCCAAAAAATCAAAACAATATCGCGAGATTCTGATTTCAAGACTCAAATGGATCGTTTATTCCATTTTTTATTTTCTTCATTGTTTTACCAGACATTTTCTGACGGATTTGTTGATGGAAACAATATTGTTCTCATGAATCGTCCGAAATTCTTTAGAAATCGCATTTCTAGGTTCATGCCTGAAATATTGTACCTCGCGTAGCTTTCGATCTCATCGATAGAACTTTTCAAAAACTTCAGACATGCTAGCTCAATATTTCAACAATCTCCTTCAAAATTTCAATCAAAAGTGTAGCGTAGTTTCTGGGATACTGCAGTTTGAATGAGAAAAGTCCAAAAAGTCCAATTTTCGTAGAATTACTGTATCTCAGGCCACACAAGCTCCAGAAAGCTCAAATTGTGTAATATAATAGTGTGATAGATCTTTCTATTGCAAAAAAATGATACAAAAATATCATCAGAGTTATAAGTTATGGAAGTTCAAAGTCGAAGTGACAGTGCAAGTGCTTCCAATTTCTATACAATTATGAACGATACTGTACTACATACTACACATTATTTTCTTTCAAAATCAAACGCCAAAAGCTCATCTTATCGGTACGGGTTATGAAACAACAATTTATGTTTTTTTAGCTTGACTCTGAAACTCTACCAGGTCCCGTTCAGTGTTCAGCTGGTCTAATCTGACGCCTCTTACTAAACCTTACGTGTCTGTTGGTCAAACAAATCAAAGCCTCACGTAAAATGGCTTTACAGAAAGCATTCCAACAAAAAAAAATAAACAAGTAAACAGTAAACTTCCACCTGACTGAAATTCCAACCCACGGAATTAGGTAACGCTTGAACCTTGTCGACGGTAAAAACAACTGTAACATAGTCATAGTATTAAATAAATTAGATTAAATTGATCAAGGAATTACCCTATATTAAAAAAAACCACTGATGCAATTAATTCCATTTCTTCACTCAGGAACTCGCAACCATGGCCAGCCCCGAACGCTGGTCACACTCATCTTTGGGACGGTCCTGGGCTTCATGTTTGCCACCTTTATCACCTCCAATAACAGTCGGGTGCCATCGTTTCCGGAGTACTACCATTCGCGTGGTTCTCCCCCTCCTATCGTTAGTGATCCTCACACAGGACACGATCTGAAGGATGCAGCAGGGCCGGAGAAAGACGTTGGGTTTCATGCGGCCCACGAAGAAGCTCACGCTCACGAGAACTCCTCAATGGCGAATCAGTTGCAGCGAGAAGTACGGGTTCTGTGTTGGATCATGACCAACCCTAGCAATCACAAAAAGAAAGCACTGCATGTCAAGCGAACCTGGGGTGCGCGTTGCAACAAACTCATTTTTATGAGCTCCAAAGAAGGTAACATATTGATGCTTGTTAAAATGTAAATACACAGAGCTAACTCATTTTTTTATGTAGATCCACTGTTGGATTCAGTTGCTCTTCCTGTCAGCGAGGGACGGGATAATCTTTGGGCCAAAACCAAAGAGGCATTTAAGTACATTTATCAGCATCATCTGGACGATGCAGACTGGTTTCTTAAGGCTGATGATGACACGTAAGTTGAAATAAATTTAAAGTTTTAAAGTTAGAAGGTATTCTTCAACCATTCATTTAAAATAGATACGTGGTGCTGGAGAATCTTCGATACATGCTGTATCCATACTCAGCGAGCTTTCCAATTTATTTCGGTTGCAAATTTAAACCTTTTGTGAAGCAAGGGTACATGTCCGGGGGCGCAGGCTACGTTCTTAGCAAAACTGCCGTCAAGAGATTCGTGGAAGAAGCCATCCCTAACCAAAACTGTCGACAAGATCACAACGGAGCTGAAGATGTCGAAATGGGTATGAAGACAATAAACAAAAAAAAAAATACTAAGCATCTAACATCATTCTCTGATTTCTTAAAGGAAAATGCATGGAAGTGGCTAAGGTGTTAGCTGGTGACTCTAGAGATTCGCTCGGACGGGGACGATTTTTCCCATTTGTTCCGGAACATCATCTTATACCCAATCACGTAGATAAAGATTTTTGGTACTGGAAATATATCTACTATAAAACAGATGAGGTAAGTTTCGTACGAAAAACGCACCATACTGTCCTTCTTACTCATACTTTTCTTTCCATTTCATCAGGGTCTTGATTGCTGTTCGGACAATGCCATATCGTTCCACTACGTATCCCCGAACCAGATGTACGTTCTGGACTATCTAGTCTATCATCTGCGGCCGTACGGAATTGTCGCACATTCGCAACCGTTGCCAAAGAAGCTGTCGCTTAACGAAATCGTTCAGTCGGACGATCGGAGTAAAACCACGGAAAATCCGTTGGCTGGAGGTACCAGTAAAGATTCAGACAAGGGCGAAGCCCAGATCACCAAAGATAATAATGAAGAGCTCAACGATAATGCTCTTTTCGAATGAAAAGATTAGATGGAATCCAACTCTAAGCAGTTTCGTGACAAATAGCTAACGAAAATCGACAACGTGTGCGTGTGTGTAAGGAGCTTAGCATCAATATCACAGTCAAATAATATTGAAAACAAAAGTGGACTAGAGTGTGATCTGTGTGAACGATATTTTTGTTTACAACTACCATCGAGTGCATGTACAAAGTGTTTCTTAGAAAGTAGGAATCAAATTTTTGCGCCATCTTAGTTAAGTACTATAAAGCCGATATACCAAAGTTTTTGTTTTAATGAGCCAGTAGTTCAATAAGCAACTCATTCCTTATCCTATTATATCTAACGAATCTCATAATATAAAATTTCAATAAAATTAACAACGTAAAATGACTCTCGGACCTTTTTTCAAAAAAAAAAAAAAAGAAAGAACTTATTCTGATAATAAAAAAACGTATAATGATTGTTGCGACCATCCCGTTTAATAAAAGAAAGTAACTTCATCCAAAGACCAACATATCTAGCCCATATCCTTTTCATGAATTTATCCATGGAGAAATCGCATGACTGCCTTTCGTCCTCAATAGTGCCGAGAGTTTGCGTGCGTCCCCTGGTCGCAAATATCGACGAAATAATCTTTTGTTTTAATTTTTAATTTTTTTACGTATCAGCACGATCAATCAACAAAAGTTGGAGTTCGGAAAATGTCAAAAAACATAGTGCAGAACTGAGATTTTTTAGACACCAAGTATGTTCAAAGAAATGATAATCTGTAGGGGAGAATGAGGATACTTGATCCCTGGGGATACTTGATTCCTTAGCTATATCTCGAAACTGGAATGTCTTACAAAGATCAAATGTTCTAGAAAAATGTGCCAAAACGAGCAAAATAACAATGCTTGTAGTTTAAAAAATTTTAACAAAATAATTGTTTGAGTTATTGAACTTTGTTTGAAAAATTTCACAAAATGTAACTTGAAGATCTTTTTTCATCACTTTAAAATGTTCCTTACATGGGAAAATTATGAAAAAAAATATTTGTTCCAATGTATCAATCGTTCGAGCGTAAAATGAACTTCATAATGCCATATTTTCAAAGCAATGGAAAACTCTCAACTTTTTTCAGAAAAAGTTTTCTAAAATGTTGATTATGGGTACAATTGATCCCCTAGAGTTGGGTACAATTGATCCCCCTTCCAAATGGCATATTCTTTTTCTGAATTGATCGTTATGATTGCTGATCACGAAATTACTAATATTTATCCAAAAACTAATATTTATCAAACAATTGTCTGAAGAAAAGAGCAAAAATAATTAATTTTCTCTTAATTATAAAGTTTAAGTTTGCAATGTTATTAGCGTTGAGACAAAGTTATAGAATTTTCTTCTTATGTCTGCTATAAATTGTGAAATGAAATCAAACATGACCAAAATAGTCAATTAACATCCTATCTTGGGGTTTTGTTTGATTTCTATAAAGGATTAGGGCTTCCTGAAAACTTCAGAAAAATCGCAATTTTTTTACTCCCACGAAAATGCTTCTAGTTCATCAACGGGTTCAAGTATCGTTCTAATTTTTGGAGCATAGAAACTTGAAGTTACAAGCTGTCAGAAAATGTCAAAGAGTGCAAGTTGCTAAATTTTTCCAAAAAGATATGGTGAAAATAAGAAAAGAGGATCAAGTATCCCCACTCTCCCCTATATAAAAAGCAATTTCTGTGGGTTTGTTTGTTTGTTTGTCCTCTATAGACTCAGCCGTCTTATGGGCTAGAGAGCTGAAATTTGGCATGGATGCTCATTAGGACCAGGAATGATGAAAAATGTTCTTAGATTTTCGGATGACCCCTTCTGAAGGGGGTCGCCCATACAAGACAAATATTGTTTTCGCGATATTGACGTTACTTTTCATCGGATTGGGATGAAAATTTGCACATAGGAGCTTTGAGAGATCAGAAACCGATTCCAGGCATTGAATTTCATGTCAGAGGTCGGCAAAAGGGATCGTCCATATTAACTATTCTGTGTTTTTAATAAATTGACGTTATTATGCATTGGATTGATATGAAAATTTGCACATGAGTATTTTGAGGGACGAGCAATCGATTCCAGGTATTAAATTCAGAGTCGGGGGTCGGCAAAAGGAGTCGTCCATATAAACTTTTTAATGTTTTTACGATATTGGCGTTATTATGCATTGTATTTAGATGAAAATTTGCAGACGGGATTTAAAGGAACGGACAACCGATTTCAGTTATCACTTTTTGTAGAAGGGGTCGGCAAAAGGGGTCGCCCATATCAACTGTTCAATGATTTTGCGATATTGGCGTTATTATACATCGGATTGTGATGAAAATTTGCATAAGAATAATTTGAGGAACGATCAATCGATTCCAAGATTCAAATTCAGGATCAAAGATCGGCCAAAGCGGTCGTCCATATTATCACTGTTTTTTGCGAAATTAATGCTTAAATAAATTGGATTAAGATGGAAACTTGGTACATGGGATTTTCAAGGAACGAGTAATTGATTTCAATAGTCGAATATTAATTCAGAGGTCTGCGAAAGGGGTCGTCCATATAAACTGTTCAATGTTTTGCGGTATTCATGTTATTGTGCATTGGATTGAGATGAAAATTTCCACATAGAAGTTTTGCGAGACGCTCAATTGTCTCAGATTTCAAATCTCGAGTCAGGGGTCGGCAAAAATGGTCGTCCATATTATCTGTTCACTGTTTTTGCTATATTGGGGAGTTTTCTGCGAGTCGAGTGACGTGACTCACAAAATTTCACTTCTTTATCCTGATTCTAGAAAATGTTTCAGAGAAGAAACGTTAGTATGAATGAGCTCCGAAAATCAATCACAGGACATTTGAGCTGAAACTTCTAGCCTAGAATTTTAGGTCGTCAGCATAGCATAGCTTTGGGCCGTCGAGGAGTGAGAGCACATCGTTGAAGTAGGTTAAGACGATAATCGGTCCTAAATGGCTTCCCTGAGGCACACCAGAAGAGACAGAGAGTTTTCTGGAGAAAGAGTCTCTCGTGCTAACTGTTATTTTCAGATAGGTAGCCCCGAAACCAATCAAGAAGAGTTCCACAGAAACCTAGGCGTTCGAGCTTTCCAATGACAATATCGTGGTTGACTCTGTTGAATGCCGCAGAAAAATCGATATAAATAAGGAATGTATACGAAAAAGATGCAACACTCTGTTTTGTACATAAATTTTGAATGTATGGATGGAAATAGATGAAATTTTAAGAGAACCTACCTTTTAATGTAATATTTACACGTGCAATTTTTTGTTATGTTCTGAGTTCTGGAAAGTGGTTTTTAAGATAGCGTCAATTACAGAAATTTTTTGATTTTAATTTTTGGGCAACACGTGCGTCATCTATAATGCATACAATAAACTACCCTTTTTTCAACTCAAGGCTATTCTTTATTACGTTTTCTTTTTCTTGAAGCTTTACCTCCAAAATAACTCAAAATTTTGAATTTGATCGAAGTTATAACAAATTTAGTCGATTGTCCTCCTTTGGCACAAAAACAACATATTTGACTTTTTATCACTCCACCACAGTTTTTGCGTAATTGCACGATTCCAGATCCAACTTAAACAGATCATAAACTTTCTGGGACCAATTGAAGTGCCTTCCAGGTAAAAGGGTCGCATTTGGGGGCAGTTTTTTTGTATTTCTAGCCATTAATCGTGTAATTTATTTATTATAATTTTTTTATGAGTGATTTGGAGTTTCCAGCTCGTTAGCCTTCTTAAGTTTTATTTAGACATTAAATTTTTCATTTTTTTTTCTCCTCGTTAATCTCCGCGAAATACAGGCAAGACTTGTCAACGAACAGTTTCTGGTTGGAATCCTGCCAAGTGACTGCTAAAGAGTTCGTTTTGCTGTCCATTACGATTTTTTTTTTCAAAATATCTCCGCATAAGCAGTCAGATAATTTTGCGCACGATTTGACCACCGTCTTTTGTTTACTTTACCGATGGTCAGCTTTTCCACCTTGTAGAAATGAAGTCAGGCCTACTTATAAGTCAGTTAGATGAACCAGTCATAAAGATATGAATTTTTTTTATCATTTTCTTTATTCATATTTTCAGATTGAGCTTGAAAAAACCTCTCACATCCCTCTCCCTTCATGTAATCAATCATCATCACTTTTGTTCAAATTTTAGCTAACTTTCTGCCCAAAAAATTTTGTCAATGATCTTCAATATTGGATGCTATCTCAAAAAACCACTTGACAGATTGTAACCAAATTTGGTACACGAAATTTTAAACTTTGAAACCTTCGATTGAAAACACTAGTTTACAGCATTTTTGAACTAGGTAAACTGAACATCTCTTTTAACGTGAAACTAGACGCTGAATCAGAAAATAAAATTCAATAAAATCTCAGTACTGAGAATAGTAGAATAGTAGAATAGTTTTTAAGCTCCAAATATGAAATTTCGGAAAAATTTAAAAAGTAATTGTACTTAAATTCAAATATCTCTGACTAAATAACATTAATTCGAAATCTCTTTCTTGCATAATGAAGGTGAATAAATTTGCTACCGATAATCTGAACTGTCATTTTTGCGTATGATCAACAGTATTCTTGATATTAGTGACTTTATGATAGAAAAACATATATAAAACGCATTTTTTTTTGAAAAAAATTTGTTTCAGCGTGAGTTTTAGACTCAAAGGGAACATTTAAAAAAATCTTATTTTCTTTTGTACTTAAATATCAATTCAAAACAAAGGTTTCAAGTGGTTATTTATCAAAATCGGTTAAAAATTAAAGACGTTATGGTTACTTTACCATAGCAGTAATTATTGCATTTTTGAATAATTTAACAAACCGCGGTGTACTTATCATAGTATCGGAAGAATTAAACATGGTAAATCTCACTCAATCCGAGTTAAAATTAATTATAAGCTTACCAGAAGGTCACATGTCAAACTTCAGAACGATCTGACAATGGGAAGGGGTTGCTTGAGTTTCACTTTCAAACGTGGATAGGATTTTTAGGTATTTCGCTCGGAAGGAATTGAAAAATACTGGTTTCCCATTCATAATTTTTTTTTCACGAGCCGATTGCCGAAGATTAGGAATAATTTTCTTGAAGCCCAAATTGAGACAAATATTTCTCTTGAAGACTGCAACACGATTGGAATTGAAACATAAAAGTTATCGCGGTACAAAGATTGTATTTTAGCCGAAAATCGGGTCCAATCGGGTTACAACCTTTGTTTCGGAAATATTAGGTGGCATGGTCGTAGGAATGGGAGGGGGGGTTTTGGGTGTTAAACCCCCCCCATGAGGGTCCAAAAAAGCAAGTAAGGTATTCAACTCTACACTCAAAATTTTAAATCCATAATCAAATTATGATAATAGAGCAAATGTATTCACGAAAAAAAACTAGACTAAAAACTAATGCCAAACCTCAAAACCCCATCCAAAATTCAAAATTTTGCTACAGTATTTCAAAATTTTCTCCTTTGTTCATAGACTAAAGTTGTCAGAATTTTTCCAGCACGTATCCGGGCCAGACGAATCCGGGCTTTTTTATGTAAAAACCAGGCAAAATCCGGGTTTTTGATATCAAAATTTTCTACCAAATTCAAGGCTCATAATAAATCATGAAAAAAAAAACTTGAAAAAACCTTTCCTGATAATTTTTTTTAAAACTTGCTCAAAAAATTTTGGACGCATAAATAAAAAAATAATTTACAAGTCAATTTGTTTTTTAAAATTTGATTTAAAAATGAGAATGAGAACAAACCCGGCTTTTCCAATTAAATCCGGGCAACCGGGTCAGACCGGATTTTTCCCAAATTTTATATCAAATATCCGGGCATATTTATATTATTTGGCAACCTTATCACCGGGTAAAATTAAATATTCATGAATGAATATTAAATTTTAAATTAAACCCATTTTGGAGGGTCTGATTCTATATTCCCGTAACCAAAATTGTATTTCTTCATATTTTCGTATTTCTGATTCTGTATCAAGTTTAGGATTCTTGATTTTCAGTTCGAATAATCATAAGAAATAAGGAATGAAAAGCTGCTTTGAAATTCTGATTCGGTTTTGCTTTTGATATCAAATTTGAATCATTTTTTTCGAAAATCATTTGCAATTTCAATATTTTGATAATAGTTTTCTGAATATGAAAAAAAGAAGAATTTTGTTTTACATTTTAATTCGAAGTTCTCAAACTTTATTCTAAAACTAAATTTAAACATTAAATGCTTCTAAGTGGCGATCCAAAATTGAAAACTCAAATTCAGATTCATCATTTGAAATTCACATTTAAATTCCGATTCACAATACAGATTAAAAATAAATAATTGAAAAAATGAATTAAGATTAAACCAGCGATACAGAATTTAAATAAAAAATTCATGAATGATGATTCTGAAACTTAGCTCATAAAATTCTGATCTGGAATTCAGATTCGGAAGTTGTATTTTTTGTACTTTTCAGAAATGGTATAGAAATTTGGAAAAAGGTTCAATTTTTGAATTCAGGTTCAGTATTAAGATATCATATATCAAATTCAGGAATGAGTGAACGCGTTTTTCAATCAACATAAAATTGTAAAGGAATTCAAGAGATCATGAAAACTTGCTTGTCAATTTCCAGATTTAGTTTTTTTTAATCAGAAGAAGTTTGTACACACAACTCAGCTGGAAACCGCAGATATAAAGTATTTGAGTTAATTTTCTATGTTTTGTTTTATGCAAAATATCCCAAATTATATTTTAAAAAATTACCCACAGAATTTTCATTATGGAATTGATTCTTTATGAAAAATATTTCCTGTTAAAAAAAAATAAGTATCTGATCTTCACCTAAAACATTTGCACAAAATTCTATATTTTCTCGGTGTATTGATTAACATGATTGATATTGAAGTTTTTCAAAGCTGAATTTCAAACTGAAATCATAAATTTAGTTCAAGTTTGCTTCGAGTAAATTTGATCCGAAAATTTGTTATCACTTACTTTTTTTTTAATTTTTTATTTATTTTCTTCAAAGGTTAAATTCTTGGAATTTGCAAAAGAGTTTGGAAGATTGAGCTTGTATGATTTGAGCATAGAATACGTTTTTTAATAAATTGAAGGCTAGCTTAAAAAGAACTTATTTTATGCTTCGACCTACCAGACTCTTTAACAAATTCTTAAATTTGTACTTTCAATGGAAGGAAATTCCATATTTTGTTTCTAGAGGTTTCATAAAAAATAGCTCACCCTTTAGGCTAAGGACCATTTTTCTAAAGTTACGTTTTAATACAAAAACTATTAATGAAAACTTACTTAAAAATGAATAATCATATAAATAGTAACAAATATAAATGTATTTTTTCGTACGTTGTTAGGCAAATTTTCAGTCACCAAAACCCCCCCTCATGAGCCGGTTCTTCCTACGGCCCTGTTAGGTGGTATGAATAAGAAAATAGCAATTGTTTTGATAGCTTTTACTTAGCTCGTACTTTAGAATGGCAAAATTTTAAAGCATTTGCTCAACTAGATATGAAAAGGCAGAGTAGAACATTTACTTTCAACCAGTTCCGGATAAAAATATGAATGCCATTCGAAGTATTTGACTCACAAAATTGCTCGAAAATATCAAAAGCAATTACTACAGCTTTATTCATATCAGCCATTGATTTCAAATTTGAAAACTAGACTGCTGATTGGCTTTTCTGGGTTATGCTTTTCGGTGAATTTAAAATCAAATAAAAACAATTCTTTTGATCTCTCGGCCTACTACTAATTACAAAAAAACACGTCAAAAGAATTGATTTCAAATTCACCAGAAAGCCAATAAGAAGTAGTGATCTAAGCTCGTTAACGAAACTAGACTGCCTTGAATGTAATTGCAAGCAGATTAATAGTTCAGAATAAGTAACATAATTTTGTATTGAATTTATGGTCTATTTTTAGTATTTATATTATTTTTTGCAAATTTGAATTTCGAAACAAACTTCGCCCCCCCCCCCCCCCTTCCATTCCATTAACGGATTCTTTGCACGGGTTGACACTCCTGATTAATCTAAACACTATATCTAATACAAAATTTATAGTTTTGGAAACCTCGAAACGTTACTCAAATATGTTTTCCAGACAATATTCAGGTAAAACTACAACACTTCAGTTTCAAAGTCTAAGAAAAAAATCCTAAAAACATGCTTCGTAAAAAGACTGTAGAGCAGCTGCGAAATGCAAAAAAATATCACTTAGTGTTTAAAAAGCTAAAGTTAGAAGCTATACGTTGCACATAATATTTTTTTGAAATTTTTTAAGATCATGACCACAAAAAATGTAAAAAAGTGTTTTACATCACTTTACTTTTCAATCAATGAACCGTAAAAATTGATGAAGTCCTACCAGATAAATATTGAAATGAGCTTCGTGAAGTTGACGTAACTTGCCACATTAAGATTGTCAAAATACATGAATTTTCAAAGGTAGCTGTTTTTCGAACTTTATGTCAGCACTCTTTCTTGCATTTAAATTCAACTTTGCACTGAATTTTGAGAATATTAACGCAAGATTTCCGCAATACAATAACAAATGAAATTCTTAAAACCTTCAAAAAACTATTGAGGGAATGGTGTTCATTGATATTTGTGTATCTATCATTCTAAATTCTTAGATGTTAAGTCAGGAACATTCGTTTTTTATATTATTTCTATTACACTTGTCAACTCTAAAACCAACTGTGTAAAAACGATTTCAACATCTGTCTGTCACAAGACAAAATCATAAATATTTTATGTAGTAGTAGCCCCAACCCAGGGTAATAAAAAAGCAGTTTTCTCACCTAAACGTAGGAGCAATACGACAATTGTTAAACGCTGTACCTTAGATGTAATTAACTCGGAGTACCTACCGAGGCATGTCAAGTAATTGACTGCTCACCGGGTGCGTTTTTTTTTGTACATTTTTTTTCGTGACACTAATTTCTGCACTATGGGGTGCACTGTGAGCAACTCTCGATCGATGAAGGAGCACTCCATCAATAACACCTTTTATTCTGATACCAACAAATTAGTTGCATCTAGTTCAATGTGAACCGATCATTAGTTGGTAAAGATTATGGATCAGTAAACGCACTTTCTGATTCTTTCCCGTCGCTGAAATCTGAGCTCTGCGATATTCGAATGTGAAGAAAAAGGGTTGGCAAATTTATTAGCCATCATTACCTGCTGTCAACAATGTCTCTGGCATCTGGTTAAAAATGACTGTAACTGGTACGCATGTAAATGGTTGCATTAAATTTAACGTGAAAATTAATACTCACGGCAACAGCTCACTTCAGATGACACTGACATTTTAATAAGAATCAATTCAGTTTTGAAAAATCTATTCAAATTTCTAAGTTTAGAAGCTTAGCTGCCAATCCGGTTAATCGAGACTAAAATCTAAACGGGTAAGCATTGTTAATTACCTTTCTAACATAATATCGTTCTATGTCGAACATGAACATGATTAGCATCAAACATAAATACAAACTACTTTGTACAGGTAGGCAGGCTATTCACCTGCGGGCCTCGGCTAAGTCTGTTAGAGAACTAGTTCAAAACATGCTGCAGGTCCCACCAATTCTTTATTACATATTAAATAGATCAATATGGATGGGGTAATCTTGTTCTTGTTCAAATGCTTAAAAAAATAGTTCAGTTCATGATCCACAAAATATGCTTCATTGGAAAGTGAAATTCCGCCTGAAATTTTGAATTTCTCTGTGAAATGACCTTATTTCCATCCACTTGAGGAGAGATAATCAAGGACCGGTATCCAGGAACACACGACTTTTTAGCAAATATGCTCCCAACGAAAAAACAATCAAATCATGGAAACGTATGGTACTATTGTCCACGTTTCTTCCTCCCTGTGTTGCAGTTGTCTTTGCGTTCAATACTGCAAAGTGGGACCGGCCTTGTAAAGATGAGTTTTAAATGTACTTTAACTACTCACCGGGATGCTGACAAGATCTGGCTGTGTATGTATCATAAGCATAAGCACAAGCATCCATAACATCTGCTTAATTGCCACAGTGTAAAAAAAATGTCGAGTAATTTTTTGGGAACAACATTTTGAGTTAAAATGAAATAAAAAAGAATAGAATGCGAAAATGCGGAATTATATAAAACATATGACCGCAAGGTAGACGTAGAATTACGACACCCTCTCTATATCAACGTATTTCTTGTAATAAATTCTCATTCCGTTTCATGGTCCTGATCCTGGACATTGATTCCTAACTCTGATCCTTAACATTAATTCCCAAAATTGAATCGTGATCGCTGATTCTGTTCCAGATCCCAATCCCGGATACTTGGTTTTGATCCTCAGTTTTGAATTCTTTTCTCAAATTCTGTTTCCGGTACATAATCTCCGATTCTAGTCCGAATCCTGATTCCGGGTTCTCAATTCTTGATCCTGATTCTGATCTTGAACCCGATCCAATATTCGGAGCCTGGACAATCATTCCGTATCTTGGATTCCGAATTCTTGATATTTGATCCTGATTTCGCATTTTTATACTGTTCTTGATCCTGGGTCCTGAATCTAGATCTCATATTCTGGATATTGGATTCCTATCCTAAATGTTCAATCATAATCCTGAATCCTGAAAACGAATTCTGAACCAGGATACAGGATTCTGGTTGCTTAATCCTTACCCCTGTTTTTGGATACTATATCCAGGTCCAGGTTGGCTAGTGAACGGTAGACAATGTGCAACTCGAGACCCCATTCACCCAACCTTCGGGTAGTGGTCATAACACCTCTTGTCTGCAACTCCGATTCTCTACCTCCCCGTGGTGCTAGCTGGGGTGCGAGCAACCTTAGCGGAGATCGGGTAACCAAACCCGGTGGATGCTTTGGTCCCATGCAAACTGAGGGGGCTTCGCACGCGTCTGTTCTCCATGTCAGGGGCGGCGTGCGGAGTGCAACAACGTCCTGGTGGTGATCGGGACCCAAAACAGCAACATCACGACGGTCCTCCTGCGAGATAGTGGGGTTAGCTGCGGGCCTTGTGAGCCCGTGACTACAAAAAAACATAAGCAACGAACAACGAACAACAAATTTCGGATGGAAATTGGCAAAGACCCACGCGACGAAAAGGGACTAGCGATTGGAAACTTGGAACATGGAACTGCCGTTCTTTAAATTTTATGGGCAGTACCCACGTGCTCTGAAGAATTGAAGAGCCGCAAATTCGACATCGTAGCGCTGCAGGAGGTATGCTGGAAGGGCTCCACAGTACGAACGTACCCAATTCGCGGATACGATTGACTCACGACAGACAGAGGGGCCTTGTGCCGTAATATGTGGCGCCTATTGGATGGGCCTCAGGATGAGTCTCGAAGTGTCGAGACGGAGAAAAAGCGGGATGTGTGGTTATCTCCAGACCCGAGGAGAGGCGAGTTGTTCTCGTCTCGAATTGGGTCAAGAGACGATTTGAGCGAGGACCCTCAAGACACGAGGAGAGGTGAATAAGCGCACTCTCGAATCGTGTCAAGAGGATGAGCGAGTGAAGGTCTCGAGTCACGAGGAGAGACGGGCGAAGACGGCTCAAATTGTGACAAGAGGCCATACGTGGGACTCGAGTCACGAGTAGCGGCGAACGGACTGCCAACCCGTAAGTCGTGAATCGTGACAAAGAGTGGATGATGATTGCTGGTGTAGTACGAATAAAACGAGTATTTACCGTGGAGCGCATTGCGCGAGTATGGTCTCCCATCATGGGTAAAGCCTTCGTTGCCGGTCCGGATGGGAATTATGGCCAGAGGCCCCAGGTGGATTTTATGGCGTAGGGGTACATAGCATGGCCGTAGGAACGGGGGGGGGGGGGGATTTTGGGGGTTAAACCCCCCCATGAGGATCCAAAACAGCAAGCGAGAGATTCTACTCTACACTCAAAATTTAAAATTTAGAACGAACCAAACTATTATAATAAAGTAAGGTTAATCAACAGTAACAATCTAGACTAAAAACTAATGCCAAAACCTCAAAACACCAAGTCCAAAATTCTGCTACACCTTTCAAAATTTTCTCAATTTTTCATCGAAATTCAGGTCTGAATGTCGAACTTCAAATTAAATCAAAAACATTTTGGAAGTTCTGGTTCCATAATTCGCATAACCAAAAGTGTATTTATCGTAAAGTTTTTCGAATTTTGGATTCTGTATCCAGTTCAGGATTGTTGATTTTTAATTCGAATAATCATAAGAAATTAGAAATGAAAAGCTGCTTCAAAATCCTGGTTCAAACTCGGTTTTACATTTCATATCAAATTTGAATTATGTTTTTCGAGATGATATGCATTTACAATACTTTGAAAATAGTTTTCCGAATATGAAAAAAAGAGAAATTTTGTTTTATAATTAAATTCAAAATTCTTGAACATAGTTTTTACACAAGATTAAAAAAATTAAAGCTTTAAAACGGCAATCCAAAATTTAAAAGTAAGATTCAGATCTTTGTAAATTCATATTTTAAATAGGGAATTTAGATTAAACCTGAACTAAAGAATGTAATTAATAGATTCATGAATAACGGCACTTTAACTTGGCTCATAAAATTCTAATCTGGAATAAGATTCGGAAATCGTACATTTCAGAAATCGTATGGAAATTCAGATACAAATTCAAAGCGCAATTTTTGAATTCATGTTCAGAAATCAGATTCAGAACGCAGATTAAAATACAGAAAAGGTTTAGCTTGTAAATGAATTTTACAATCTACATAAATTGTTGAGCAATGCAAGAGATCATGAACATAACATATTGTGGACCAAACAAAAAATATCGTTTTTTCACTTGCCAACAGTGTGCTTCACTTCGAAGTATAACTCGAATTGACTGATTTTAAGTGTTAAACTTTATTAGACAAAATTGAACACAATGTTTGCCGTTAAATTAAAAAGGCTTAATTTGTAAAACTTTGTTCAGGGGTTTCTGAGATACTGAATGCCGAATTTCGGTTTTTCTCGCCGAAGATTTCTTTGAGGTTCTCAGTGTGTTAAGATTGCTTGTCAATTTAATTTCCAGATTTCAAATTTTTCTACAAAATTAGTTTGTAAACACAATTCAGCTGAAAATTGTTCCTCAAAACCAACATTTTTGAAAAAAAATCATATGCAGGATTTTCATTATGTAATTTATTCTTTATGAAAAATATTTAATGGTAAAGAAGAATCTTCACCTAAAAAATATGCCAAAAATTGTATATTTTTCCAGTGTATTGTTCAACATTATTAACGCATTAAGGACACCAAAATTTTTTATTTGATGTTTCAGAAACCAATGAACAAAATACTGTGTTGTGTTACATTTTGTAGAACGAGGTTTCATTATTAGATTCATAACATTTGAATTATTATAGCATACTAGCGGAAAGCCAAAAATCGAGATATCTCGTATTTGGTCCGCAAAGTATTGCAGTATTTTTAAAGCCAAATTTCATACTAAAATCATTGAATTGGTTGAAGTTTGCATCAAGAAAATTTGATCCGAAAATCTGATGATTTTTTCGCTTACTTTTTTTTGAAAATTTGGTTGATTTTCATCGAAGGTATAAATCTTTGAATTTGAAAAATAGTTTGGAAGATTGGGCTTGTTTGATTTGAGTATAGAATAAGTTTTTTTTCAGAAATGAAAGACTCTCCTAAAATAAGCTTATTTTATGCCGAAATCAACTAAGTTTGATCTACCAGACTCTTAAACAAATTCAAAGATTTTAACATCGATGAAAGCGAATTTAGCTCATCTTTTAGGTTGAAAACTAATTTTCTAAAGTTACAATTATTACGAAAACTTTTAAGTACTTAAAAATGAATGACCGAATAGTTACAAACATAAATTTTTAATTTTTTTTTGTTTTCGTGCATTGTTGGGCAAAAAATCATAGATCAAAATCAGCCACCAAACCCCCCCCCCCGCCCCCATGAGTCGGTTCTTCCTACGGTCCTGGTACATAGTATCATGAGTCGTCCAATTGCACCCATGGACCCAGAGTAGCAAACTGGGGGGACGCGGTGGCTCGCCGTGCCTTGGAATGCAATCCGTAAAAAGGATTTACCACCTGGGTGATCAACTAATAAAAAAAAGTACGAACGTACCCAGATGGCCGTGCCATCTACCAGAGCTGCGGCAACACACACGAGCTAGGAACAGCTTTTATAGTGATGGGAAAGATGCAAAAGCGCGTGATCGGGTGGTGGCCGATCAACTCACGAATGTGCCGGTTGAGAATCAAGGGCCGGTTCTTCAACATCAGCATCATCAACGTGCACAGCCTTCACCTCGGAAGTACCGGTGACGACAAAGACGAATTCTACGCGCAGCTGGAGCGTGAATACGACCGTTGCCCAAAACATGATATCAAGATCGTCATCAGGGATTTCAATGCTCAGGTCGGCCAGGAGGAGGAATTCAAACCGACAATTGGAAGGTTCAGTGCGCACCAGCTGACCAACGAAAACGGCCTCAGACTTATTGATTTCGCCGCCTCCAAACGAATGGCCGTACGTAGTACCTTTTTCCAGCACCACCTCCCACACAAGTACACCTGGAGATCACCGTACCAAACGCAATCACAGATCGACCACGTTTTGATTGACAGCCGGCACTTCTCGAACATCATCGACGTCAGATCCTGTCGAGGCGCCAACATCGAGTCAGACCACTATCTGGTGATGGTGAAGATGCGCCCAAAACTCTCCGTAGTGAACAGCACACGAAACCGGCGCCCGCCTCGGTTAAATATCGCACGACTTAAGCAACCTGAGGTCACGGCAGACTACGCGCAATCGGTCGAAGCAGCGCTGCCGGCAGAGCGCGATGAAGCCACTCTCGAGGACTGTTGGGATACCATCAAGACAGCCATCAACAGTGCTGCGGAGAACGTCATCGGTTATGTGGAGCGAATTCGACGGAACGACTGGTTCGACGAGGAGTGTAGGAGGGTGATGGACGAAGAGAATGCCGCGCGGGCGGCAGTAGTGCAAAGAGGCACCCGTCGAAATGTGGAAAATCACCGACCGCATATGACGCCCATTAGACCGGTTGTTCTCTACGGGCACCAGACATGGATATTGCTCTAGGAGGACCTGCGTACACTCGGAGTATTCGAGCGACGAGTGTTAAGAACCATCTTTGGCGGCGTACAGGAGAACGGAGTGTGGAGGCGAAGGATGAACCACGAGCTCGCGCGCCTCTACGGCGAACCCAGTATCCAGAAGGTGGTGAAGGCTGACCGGATACGCTGGGCGGGACATGTTGCGAGAATGCCGGACGACTGTCCTGCAAAACAGGTGTTCGCTACGAATCCGGTAGGAACAAGACGAGCGGGGGCGCAACGAGCGAGGTGGTTAGACCAAGTGGAACGTGATCTGACGAACGTGGGGTGCCCGAGGAATTGGAAAACGGTTGCCATGGACCGAGTGAATTTTAGGAATTATGTTCGTCAAGTTATGTCATGAGACGGAATACTATATAAATAAAATAAATAATCCAGGTCCTGAATTCTAGATCTTGAGTTCTGATTCTATATTCTGAAGCTAGATCAGGATCACAATGCTGATTCTGGACCTTGAGCCTTGATTCTGATACTGGTTCTAGATTCTGGTCCTGATCCCGGATCTTGAATACTGATCCCGAATTCTGTTTCCTGATCTTGGATCATGTTCCTGGACCCTTATCCCAGATCTTGATACTGATCCAGTATTCTGATTTAGGCTTTTGTACCTGTTCCGGATCTTGATACTTATACCGAACTCCGATCCTGTTCTTAACCCTGCTCTTTAATCCTTATCCTAGGATCCGATCCCGTTTCGTTATCCTGTTTCTGATCCCATGGGTATCTGTGTATCTGTATGGGTGGTATGGGTGATCTGTATGGGAAAATTAAGTATTTTTGTTTTGACAAAATGAACATTACTTTTTTTTCTGTGGAATTGAGCCTGTTAATGGTTTTTGTGCCAATTTATAAATTTTTCGATCTTCCGACTAAGAAAAATGAAGTACTAGTTTGTCGGAAGTCTGTATTCCGCTGTCAATTCACCAACAATTTTTTTTTATTTTTAGTAAAATGCACAATATCTGCTACATTTTTGTTACAAACGGGACCGTAAACCAGGAAATTTACGCGAAGGAGTGTCTTCAAAAGCGTTTGCGGCCTTTCCTAGAGATACATGAATTGTCTGTGCTGTTTTGGCCAGATTTGGCTCCTGCCATTATGGAAAAAAGCGATGGAGTGGTATGCTGCTAACAACATTCAGATTGTGCCCAAGGCTCAACACCCCCTCCCCCTCTCCCCTAACACACCAGAACTTCGCACAATCGAAAAATATTGGGTGATAGTTAAGCAGAACCATAAAAAGATCCAAAAAACTGTTAGCATCGACAAGCAGTTCACAGCAATCTGGAATTCTGCGGCGAAGAAAGTGGATAGAGTGACTGTACAAAATCTGACGGCAGCAACAAACGAAAGGCTCGCTAATTTGGACTAAGTCAACTCGAATCTTAACTGTGCATTTTTTCCGTTCTTTATACATGTTGAACTTCATAATGAAAGATGCTTTGATTTTTTAACAAACAAATACTCGATTTACACGCAATTTAGTCTGACCACTTTTTGATTCGAACATCCTTTAGCTGCCGAATAGAGAATACACGGAAAATAAAAAAGGTAAAATTAACCGAGAAGCGAGGTGATTTTTTTCCACCCATCTTTCTCGGTAAATTTTACCTTTTTTCATCCCCCTAGCAAAAAAGTAAATTTTACTTTTTTTCAATTCACCTAGCAAAAAGGTAAATTTTACATTCTTAGCATTCACCTAGCAAAACAGTTAATGATACCGTTTTTTTTCATTCTCTGATTTAAAAGGTAAATGCTAGTTGATTTGGTTGGTTTCTTCAAAAACAAAAATTCATTCAAAAATGTATATTCATTTGAGAAATGTAACACCGTGTTTAAAAAAATTGTTGAGGCAAGTTCTTTCTTCGCCAGGCTCGAGGCAAATGCTCCTGAATTGCGTTAACACATTCATGCCCTTCTGCGTTGATCTAATCCGGTCAGGCCCGGCTTTTCCGGAATAATATATGGAGGATGACGTGGAATACACCTCGGAACTCTGTGGGCCGATCTAGAAAAAAATTGTTTTGAGGAGAACCAGCACAACTGAATGATATCTGGGAAAACACTTCTGTTTCAATTTTCACATATTGGGCACGAAGTAAAATTTGTTTCTGAATGACAAAACAGTTTAACCTCAATAAACGGGTTCGGCAATCAGTTACTTTTTTCTAGGTGAATTGTACCGTTATGTTTAGCTCTATCCAGGTCAACTTCACCTCGCTACGAGGTAAGATTTACCTTTTTTGGATACACCTTTTTTCTAGGTGAGTTGTACCTTTTTTTCCAGCACGATTCAGGTAAACTTTATCGCACTGTGAGGTAAGTTTCACCTCGAAAAGGTCGAAGTTAATTTCCGGCTTCCACGAGCGTTCACCTTGCTATCGCGGTAAATTTTACCTTTTTATTATTTTCCGTGTAAGTCTTTTGGCATTCAGAATCTATCAATTCAACTAACATCACTTATGGTGTTTAGCGAGGTATTGCTTGCAGGCTGTTAGCAGGCTCGGTTCCACAGTAGAAACAAGAATGATTCTTGGGAAAAAATCATTTAATTTTTCCATACAACCTCAAAAGTTAAAATTTACTCATGTAAACATTACTTAAAGCGTTTACACTCGCACAAAGGCAAACTTTTGCAAAATGATAGAAATTACAAAAATGATAAAAATGACAAAAATGACAGAATTGACAAAACTGATAAATATAATAAAATTATAACAATGACTAAAATAAAAATGTTTAAAAGGACAAAAATGACAAAAATTGCAAAAATTACATAAATTATATCAATAGGGGAAAGTGGGGTAACGTGGGCCATGGGGAAATGTGGGTCACTTTGAATATCTCAGATGTGTGTTGAAATAAAAATCTCAATCCAACTGTCACCGCCGTCGCTTTGCGTAAGCATTTTTTTTCTTAATGTTGTTGACTTTAGTACGCATCATATGCTTCATTTATTTAACTAGCCTGAAAAATGTATTTTCATAATTAAATAAACAAGCACCCGTTAATTGCATCCGTGGAAGACTCAAAGTACATAATATAAATAATGCGCATACGCTTATGATCCTAGTTTTGTCATGTTCTTTAACGCGGAAAAGGATTTTTTGATGAAACATCAATAAGTCACATAAACGCAACCAATTTGCAAATCATAGCTTGTGGAGAAACGTGGGCCATATTTTGTGGAGTATCTTGGGCCACCTATGTTTTGGTGTTTTTATACACATTCATAACTTAAAATACGTTTTTACTATCTGCAAAGTTTTCTCATGCAAAATGAAGAATTATGAAAAATATTTTGTGATTAGATACGAACATAAATCCTGTATAAGAAATTTTGCCAAAACGTTCGCGAGCCAGGTTTAAGGAACTATTCGATCATAAACAACTCTCAGTTTTATTTCTTCATCTAAAATTGCTTTTAAATAACTAAATGAATTATGAAATTTCAGTTTTGGGTCAACTCATAAAATTTTAACGTTTTCTAGTCAATTTGGATTTGGTGGCCCATGTTTCCTCACAGTTTTTCAAAAAAAAAAAAAAAAAAAATACTTGTTTTAAAACAGTCAGAACTCAGGATATTAATACATTAAAAAACAAAAAAAAATGCCTAAGGATACCTTAAAAATGAAGAAGAGCTTTTTTTTATCTTTTATTATAAAGAAGTTATGAAACAAAGAAAAAAAGTGGTCCATGATACCCCACACTCACCTACAAAAATGACAAATTTGTTATAACAATAAAAACGACAAAAATGATCAAAATCACTAAAATTACGAAAATTTTAAAAAATGATAAAAACTGGCAAAAATTACAACAAATATGATAAAATGACAAAAATGCTGTTGATGCCAAAAATAGACAAAAAATTTCAAAAATTACAAATTTGACAAAAATGTCAAAAATTACAAAAATGAATAAAATAAATTGACACAATAACAAAAATTGCAGAATTGCCAAAAATCATAAATATGATAAAATAACCAAAATGTCAGAATTATCTGAATTGATGAAAATATAATGTTGACAACTAATCACAAAAATTACATAAATCGCTTAAACATGTACAGTGCTCGGTATCGCTAACTGGAAAAGAAGCACTTTAACAGAAAATTGATATACAGTCAACCATAATTTCTAACAAAAACATAAAAATGGTTATACTCTAATTGTTTTGACTCAAATCATTTTCAAACATAGGCCATATTGTTTATTGGGTCAAATGCTAAATCTTTAACAAGTTTTCACCTTTTTCAAACCTGCAGGAGCATTGCCAAACGTGGACATTCATACCATTTCTAATCGAACTCAAAGCGAAGGCTATAATGATTGTTGACATCTGAATAATGTTAATTTCAATCCATTGGTAATTTTATCATATTTGTATTACAACTGACATGAAAAATCAGTAAAATACTAAGTTTTTTTTCTTTATTTGGTTATGACCGAAGAAGTTTATAAAAACTGTTGACGGTTCCTAGACAATGTTACAGCTCCAGGGTTGTGTGGAAAAAGTGTGCGCTGATCAATGGGAGGTACCAAGAATAAAGTAGAATTTAATCTTACAAAAAACAATAAATAATTTTTTTCAAATTTTTTCATAAATAATCATAAAATTATCTTCATTTCCTTCATAGAAAGTATTAGGATCAAACGAAAGGTTTTTGAGATACATGCATTCGTAGCTGTCCCATTTCTAAACGAACTAAGCTTTACTTATGTAATACTAGCTGATTTTACCCGGCCTTGCTCGGGTTCGCATAAAATATAAATCAAAATGAGTCGTTTGACTTTTCAAAATTTTGGAAGCTTTATATTCATCATAATTGAAAAATTTGGCGCATGTTTAGCCATGTAAAGTTTGTTAGTCTTTTTAAAGTTTTTATTGAGATTATTCACTGTGTTTATTGTTTTCATATTTAAGAAAAACGTATAGGTGTTAGGTTTTATTTTAAAGACATTCAAAATAATTTCCCTTGATTGCTTATTCATCCTATCACAAAAACATTTTTTTCACCCACCATTTTCCAGGAAGCTTGAATGGATTTGGCTTTATTTTTTTTATCTTCAAATGATTTTTTCTTATATCTTTCCTTTCCCTCATCTAATAAAAATTTCTTTTGGAGTTCACCCCCCTTTTCAAAATAAACGATCTCCCTGTACAATGGTATATTCAAGTTTCTGTGCTTAGAAATTTCTAAAAAGACTTCCGAATCTGAGTTTATGAGTACTTTTCCTTAAATGCTGAAAGTTCCACAAACAGTTTTTTGAAGATATCAAAAACAAATCATCTCTAAACCGAAGTTACCATTATAACGTTAAGAGAAAGGTTTTATTTAAATTATATATCAATGTTTCTATTCTTGGGCACAAACAACCCATTAATTTGGGTGAAGGGTGATCACTGTTAAAATTCTTAGATATCATGTGTTTGAATTCGCAGTACTAAACGGTTCTACCATAAGTTTTCTCAAAATTGGATGATAGAATTGAACACATTGATGACCAAAAATGATTCAAAAGTGATCAATTTAATTGAATTGTATAATTCTAAAAATCTCAGATTTGATATATGTATACTCTTATCTATTTTATCAAGATATTTTTATATCTCATCTATTTTCTTTTTCCCCGTTAAAATTCCCCGACGGCTATCAACGCGTTGAAATCGAAGCATTCAACTTATAGATCAGAATCTTATTATTTTTTCTTTCTTTGTGAGGGATTCCAAGAATATGTTGATTCTTAGATGCTAGAATTTATTAAAAAATGTTCATTCGTTTTTCAGCATTGATTCCTAAAAGTTATTCAGCTGAAGAAGACAATTCACTGTTCACTGATCAGTTCACTGTACATTCTTGTAGTCTCTCGAATCCTCTTGGCGGCGGTAGAGAGCACTTTGAAAACCACTACACTTCAAGTTAATATATTTCTAACAGGCTGGTTGTATTTTTCAATGCAAAATGTAGACTCATTATTTCATCCAAATATATCCACGTGCTTTGAACAGTAGAAGGACAAAAAAACCGCCAAAGTTTCCCCTTTCAAATCCTTAATATTCAGCAAGCTTTGATTTGCTGTCCAGTACACGTGAACTCTGAATGGTCGTTTCTAATGCCTGGCCCATGGAGATGGTGAAAAAAACCCCGCCAAAGGAAACGAAAATCTGTTAGCAAAATGTGTGCCATGACTTTTAGTTTGTGTGAATAAAACCGAAAGTTGTATGGGAGGGTCCCTTTTCTTAGGTGGGAGGGGCTCATAACTATTACTAAAACCTTACCCTGGTTCAACTACATCTCTGTACCAAATTTCAGGCTGATCGGTTCAGCGGTGTGGATTTGTATAAGGTGCATACAAACAAACAAACATATATAGTCCAACTCATCTTTATATATTAGATGTACTTAAATTTAAAACACTTACGTTGCTGCCGTTAGGGTAACAGTAAGGATAGGAAGGAAGGGATGGAGATTAAGGATGGTTTTTGGAGGTGGATAGGAGATAGGATGAATTTTTGGAAAGGGTGCTTAAAAATTTCCCACACCAGGTTGCACACGGTTACGAAGACCATTTCCTGTCTTCTCCTCCCAAGCTTAGACAAGATTAGACAAGATAAACCGCGCTTGTCACGCGTTACTTTTGCTGATGTTTTGCTTCTTGGGAGGTCCATGCAGTTTAATTTTAGAGGTTTGGTTTATGAAGCACAGTAAGATCACGCCCCTCCACTAGTCATACTATCTTTGTACGGTATGGTTTCGAAGGAGTGGATGAACCCTACTGTGCTGAGTTTCGTTACTGTGATGATTGTTTCGAGTTAAATCCAAAAATAATTTGATTTGTGTTGAGTTGTGAAAACTAAATATCTCATCCGTTAAAAATCAAAAAACTAATGAAAGGAAGTTAAACATAGTTTAACATTGTTCAATACCTTTAATTGTATACTCCTTTTGTGAAGTTGCAAAAAAAAGGGTGTCCACGATGAAATTGTCACACACAAAATTGATTCGTAAAATTTGAGTTTTCATCCGATTGCCATCAAATTTCCAGGGATTGAAAAATAGCTATTAAACTTCAATTTACCATTTTACTCGTATTTTATTTACAGTCTCTACGCAAATGCCCGCAATTTGGCCTTGACCCCGGCCATAAGATTCTGCCAAACCTGTGTATTAACCGTTTTTTGCATGTAAACCCATACTGTCTTCAGTTCCTCGACTGTCTTCCATATCTTAGGTCGTTTAAGAAGCATCGGAGTGTTGAACATTTCCGGCACGAAATTGACCTTACTGTCCGCATAACACTTCAGCACGTCCTTGGAGTAGTGGCATGAGGCCAAATCTTGTCAGAAGATTTTTGGGACGCTGTGGGCCTTCAGAAGAGGAAGCAGCCGCTTCTGGAGGCACTTCCCCAAGTAACAATTTAAATTCCAATAGGCTTTGTAAGCAAATGAGGTTGTTTTATAAAAGATTCAAAAAGTCTTTGTTATCCTTTGAGGTATTTCGATAAGAACTCTATAAAAACGTTCTTCAAGATAGCTACAAAACCTTTATAAAACTTTTTACAAAAGTGTCAATTATGTTTCTTTTGTTGTTTTTGTAAGAGATTTCAAGAGTTCTATAAAACCATTTCCACACTTCCTTATGAAATCTGAAATATCTTCCGAATAAAATCATAATTGCTTTTATATAGTACAAATTGACTGTGACCCTTATAAAGAAAGAAAACTTTGATTATAACCTAATAGTTTAATAGTATTACAAATTGACACTCAAAATACCCTTAAATAACCCTTATGAATATAAAAAGTCCCAATTAAAACCTTATAGTTTAATAGTATTACAAATTGTCTTTTAAAATACCATTAAATAACCCTTTTTAAGAAAGAAAGCTTTGAATAAAACTTAATAGTTTTATAGGTAGCAAATAACTCCGTATGAGGTCTTCGTCAAGAAAAAAATGTACAACGCCAAACAGAATGTAAACAAACTTTTTGCATTTTGATATATTGTAAAATTTATTGTCAATATTTCCTTTTTTATCTTCACACCAGTTACAAAATGTATAATCTAACTTTTAGGGAGTTCGTTCGTTTTCAATTATGGCTAACATTGATTCCATCAAGCATGTTTTGAATCGAAAATGCCCGCCGGAAGGCTGTGACGTTCTTGATCTTACATAACACATCGACTCCACAGCACCCACATTCACTGGTCCATTCCTGTGCTCCATTTCTTCCTTTTTAGAGGTACTTGTTGTTCCGATGATGCTTCAGTTTACCGTAGTACCGTAAAACCATTCTTTAAACGATGGCCTTCAAAAACAGAGCGGATCCCATCCGCTTTGGTGGCCACTATTTGTGCTATCATCGCCACAAGGCGCGAGTGACCACAGTCCCGGCTTCGGCTTTGGGACTCTTTTCGCGGCGCACAATCCAAGATCCGAGTTCGTTCAGCTTCACTTGTCCGAAATGAGTAACCGGTTTGCCGTAGTAACGGGCTGGACTTTGGTATATTATTTTCCCGGATAAATCACCAAAACCCATCTGGGTTCTTCTGTACGCTCTAGTTAAACGTCAAATAACCTTAAAAAAGGAAGCTTTGCATAAAACATAATAGTTTTATAGCCAACAAATTTCTCCGGATATGGTTTTCTTCAAGAAAAAATGTAGATAAAATGTTCTATAAGATGCATAAGGGATTTAACCAAGTCCAATTATTCCAGAAAAGGAATTTATCTAGACAATCTAGTTTTATAACTGACTTTTATAAATCAAATAGGAATTATTGTTCATTCCCCATTTTTTAAAGGGAAAATGTAAAAAAAATATTTTTTTTTATTGAATGTTATTGCGTTAAAAGCAATTTTTTACAGTATTTTGAAGAAAAATATTAATTTCGCAGAATGTTAAATCAAATTATGACGAAGAAAACAAGGAAAAATACATTTTCACAAAACGGAATGCTATTATCAAGAAAATTAATTGATTTGTTTTAGTTAATTTCGAAGGTTTAATGTGGGGCGCATTTTCATTGCTAGTTTTTCAAAAAATTAATCGATAAAATCAGAAGCGCAATATCTTTATGCGAGAAGAACTTGAAAAAATCTAATGTAACTTTATGAGTTTTGATTATTGGATAGAGAAAATATAAAAACATTAAGTCACAATGATTTGCTTTGTTATAAACATTTTTAAACCATCTATTGGAGAGAATTGATTCAATCAAGAAGTTTTTTTCTATCACGAGAATTCATGGTCTTAGAAGAGTTTTTGGTAAAGGCCTTATATATTCCCATGGTTTTATAAAGTATTTTAATTCCTGTCTGGAAAACCTCCTGTAGGTGGGCCTTTTTGTATATATAAGCGTTTTATAAATGTTTTGAAGGAACTTATGAAATTTGGTGTTGATTTCAGGCGAGGTTTTATAGATCTCTTGTAGATTCTTATAAAACTAAAATTGTTACTTGGGTTCTTCATGTTCATCGTGTCCTGGGTCTCGAAAGGTGCACTCCGCTTCCCGTACGTGCAGATGGCTTGCCACACCAGGAATTTATTCGCAAATTTTGACATCTTCTGAGTGCGAACATGATCCGGAACACTGAACTTATCCTTCACATATGTTTGGTCGTCCATGATGCAGTATTCAACTTTCGTCAGCATGTTGAGGTACAACTTCCTAGCACGGGTTTTGGCGTCTTTGTCGAGATTAGGGGCTTCTCTTCGAGATTAGGGGCCTTTTGTACCTTGAACGTTCGAAATCCAGCCTAAGTTTCAGCCTTCTGGACAAAATTTCGGCTTAGGTGCAGCTTCTTAGCCACATCCCGAACGGAGGCATTCGGGTTTCGGTTGAAGGCCCCAACTGCGCGGTTGTGATTTTGCCTTCACTTCTGGGCTTCCGATCGGTGGTCAATCGTTCCTCGAGCCGCTTAATCACTCGCGATACCGTGGAATTCGCGATTCCCAACGTTTTAGCGATGGAATGATGCGAGATCCTTGTTCTCATGATGAATGTGCAAGATTTTATCACGCACTAGCTGTTCTTTCGATTCCATTTCCGCGAGTTTTGATCACAGGACTTTTAAACTTGCAGGATGTTAACCTTCCTAGGCCGTTCGCAAAATTTTGAACAAATTATTTTTCGCTGGTTTTGACTAGTAAATTGATTTCGTTCCACTGGTCACATATCTTGACCGATATTTATGAATTTAGATTCATTGTTTAGGTAATTTATTCAAGATTTTAAATATATAAAATTTAAATCGATTTGACTTAGCAGATGACCTATAGAACGCTTTGAAAAAGACATCATTTTAAAATTCTTATATCTGCAGTATAGGTTGGTGTAAAAAATTTTTTTTATATGTTTTGAAATTGTGAAAAATAAATCTTTTTAAACATATAGAAAAATTTTAGGGTCCCATGGGAGTTTTGGTCGCGATCTTGGAATTACCGGAAAAAAAAATTCTCACTTTTCAAAAGAGGTATCATTTTTTCTTAGCAGCGCTGTATCTCATTCATAATTGGACCGATTTTCAAAATTTAAATTTTAGTTTTATTTTGATAACATGATACTCATTTTCACTGAATACACTTAGTATCTCAAATATTACTGTTATTCGTAATACGAGAATGAAAACAAGAAAAAAATCGTGATTTTCGAACCCGTCTGTTATGATGCGCACATTTCTCATTTTGTTATCGTGATTTCTTAAAACTTTTCATCAAACCTGCCCATTTTTATATACCCAATGATAGATTTTAATCTCTACAATCTATTGATATGCTGTTTATGTGGTTTTTCAAAAATTTGTAGCAACGTTTTCCGAATTTACTAAAAGATATCGGAATTCGTCCAGATTTTCAAAAGTTTTGTAGCAAGCAAGCACAACCCCCCGAGAGAGCGTAAATCGAACAAAATCCATGGCTCTCCCAGTCGTGCTCTCGAAATCTGCCGTTCTATGGCAGACTGAAGGAATCGCCAGCATGGTTACTTAGGGTGGTTTGTGCTGATACGTATGAATATTTTTACGTACCTAATTCATAGCTAAGTCATTGTCTTCATCATTTTGATTGTTTTTCCGCTTTTCAAAGTTACAGAGACCTAGTTCAGAATTTATTTTATCTTTAATGCATAGTGTGGTTTCAAAACGACACTTAATTTAAATTATTTCGGAAGCGCGTGGATATTGTTATATGAAAAACAATCACAACCAATATTACAACGATTTAAATCTTTAAGTTTATAATACTATAAATATCGAGTTCTAATTTACATGTGAAATATAAGACAAAATGTGCATAAAAGTAATTTAAATCATAATTTGAACTCTTCGTGGTGTTATGAGAATTAAAAGAAGCTTTGAATGAATTAGTGATTGCCATATCAATTTAAAAAATGTCGTGTTTAAAAAGGTTAAGACATTATGTTCCAGAAAATTGTCATCGACATCTTTTGTTTCAGTGATATTTTTTTTAAATAGACATTCTTCATTTACATAAGTGTGATTTTTATGATTTTACTCATGTTTTCTTCAAAAAGATTCATAATTTTAACTTATTATCAGGATTAAAAAAAAATTAAAAAAAAAAACTCCAAATAAATTATAAATAATTTATGATTAAAACTTCAGAAATAGTTTTATGGATTCATAATGCTGTGCTTCGAATTGTGAGATCTAAACTAGTTTTTCGGATTTTATTATTTTAATTTTTGAATTTCCAATTATGAATTTTGCAATTCAAATAAACATTTTTCTAAGAGTTCAGAATTGGAATTTATAATGAATAAATTAGTAATTGAAAACTAAGACAAAAGGATTGCTTATTCTTAATTTCAAATTCATACCCAACAAAAATCAGAATTCAAATTTAAATTTGACAGTTTCGATTTTAGTATCATAAATATGAAACTTACAATTTTGTAGTACGAGTTTTCAATCGTGAGTTTGTTTTATTTTTTAAATAAGGGTTTAAAAAAGAATTGAAAATTGTGGACTTTTTATTCAAAATTCACCATTGGAAGCTTAGTATTGTGAACAATTTTATAATTTCGATTTAAGAGTTTTGAATTCAGAAAAAATAAATTGTTAACATAGAAAAATGAATCATGAATATTGAATTATTTATTCTAAAATTTTATTCTTCATTCGGATTTAAAGTTCAGATTTGTAATCTGAAATATAAACAGCAAATCTTATTTTAATACGTATTGTTTTGAAATAATTTAAAAATTAACATCGAAATCATTCACACTTGTGTAAAAGTCTTATGTATGTATGTAAATTTTATGTTACAAATAAAAATCAAAGAAGATGCCACCGAAATTATTTTGCCAAATGAGAATTCCAAAACATTTCTGAACTAGGTCTCTGTAACTTTGAAAAGCTGAAAAACAATCAAAATGATGAAGACAATGACTTAGCTATGAATTAGGTACGTAAAAATATTCATACGTATCAGCACAAACCACCCTAAGTAACCATGCTGGCGATTCCTTCAGTCTGCCATAGAACGGCAGATTTCGAGAGCACGACTGGGAGAGCCATGGATTTTGTTCGATTTACGCTCTCTCGGGGGGTTGTGCTTGCTTGCTACAAAACTTTTGAAAATCTGGACGAATTCCGATATCTTTTAGTAAATTCGGAAAACGTTGCTACAAATTTTTGAAAAACCACATAAACAGCATATCAATAGATTGTAGAGATTAAAATCTATCATTGGGTATATAAAAAATGGGCAGGTTTGATGAAAAGTTTTAAGAAATCACGATAACAAAATGAGAAATGTGCGCATCATAACAGACGGGTTCGAAAATCACGATTTTTTCTTGTTTTCATTGTCGTATTACGAACAACAGTAATATTTGAGATACTAAGTGTATTCAGTGAAAATGATTATCATGTTATCAAAATAAAACTAAAATTTGAACTTTGGAAATCGGTTCAGTTAAGAATGAGATACAACACTGCAAAGCAAAAGTTCATAAAAAAAAGCTTTTTTTCAGAAATTCCACGCTAGCGACCAAAAATTCCATATGACCATCCATTTTTTTCTATATGTTTAAAAAGATTTATTTTTCACAATTTCAAAACTTATTAAATAATTTCAATACGTCAAAGCAATGAGAAGATATGGGAATTCTGAGAAGACATTATTTTCGGGGGTTTTTTCCATTCGGAGCAGAATCCAGACGTTCGGATAAGTTACATCAACTGAAATTTTATACATTCAGAAACTAGAAAAAATTTCCTAACTAATGAATGTAAAATCATGAAAATCGGTTAACATATATCATCAGGGGAACGCGCGCAAACTCTCGGGTCATATTGACCCGAACGGCTTTTGTGTAACTTTTTTTTTCGGCTTGCCAGTTGTGGCATTTCCGGTGGTCACAGGAAGTTGCTTTTTCTACAGGTTATGTATTTCGTGGTTTTAGTAATATGTTCCAAAATTCCATATTTTTCCGATTTTTTTCAAAAGAGTTATGACGATTTTAAAGTTCGCTTCGGGTCATATTGACCCGAACGGCCTAGGAAGGTTAACAATGCACTATGAACTAAATCCACCCAAATGTTCATTAATTTCTACCCAACGGTTAAAAAGTTAAAGAAATTTCATAGTGTGGCAATTTCATCGTGGACACCCTTTACGCACTCCTCCACTCTGAGACCTTTCGAAGTAGCAATTTGCGCCTGAATCGCATATTGTAGTCAGAATGATACTCAGTGTCACCTTAACATGCTAATTGACAATAAGTATACCTTTTTAAGTAATAATTCGTGAGATTGATACAAATATATGGGTGATAGCGGGTTTCAATTAGCGGAACTGAAAAACAGTGGAACTTTTTAATTCGCAAGCTCAATCATAATTTAGCAGCAAAAATAAACCGCTAACAAAAAGTTAGCGGACTAATTGGCGATTAGCTGATTAGCGCATTTGTGCCGAACACTGCTTATGTAACGAATACCAAATAGGGAAAAAAAAACATTATTGTAAAATTACACAAACATCCTAAATGACTAAATAAAAAGTTTCCAAAGTCACAAAACATGGCACGAAATTAAATTCAACATAATTTCAGTCATTCTAACAACTCTGTTATTTTGATCATTGGATCATCTTTGAAATTTGTGGAGTGTGATTGTATTTGTTAATATTTATTTTGCTTTTCAAATAGCATTATGTGGGCCATTTGAGCTTTTTTTTATATTTTTAATTTGAATTTTAAGTTTTTCTATTATTGCCTTTTTTGTGTATTTGTCACTTTTGCTTGATTGAAAGATTTCAATTTACGGTTTCGGCCAAGGGCTGTTTTAAAAAAATATTCTTCTAAGGGTTGAATTTAAACGGAAAAATTTGATGTCACTGTATTAGAGCATAATAAAAACTCTTCTGAGATTTTTCGTAAAAAATTTCAGTTTTTCTTAAAAACGGTGAGTAGTTTAAAACTTACTTGGGTGAACGAAATATATATTTCACCCCGACTTCCCCCAGACTCCTAACGCAACGGTTAGATATTGGTAGATTCGGCCTAGTACTTCGTCGTTTTGGTTGGTAAGTATAAGTGTTAACTCTGATCCGCGAATTTGCGGTTTCTCCATCCCATCGATCGCACGCCGCCTAAGCCGGATCTCTCTAAGGCAGCAGCAACAGCAACAGGTTGAAAACTCCCATCAGCCCGTGTTTCTTCTTCAACTGCAACCCACGCTCCTTGCGCACGAGAGGTTTGGCGTTGTGTCGTGTTGTGGGTCTCTCACGACGATCGGCATCACGACGCGGCTCAGCTGTTTTTCATGTCGTCGCCGTCGCCGTCGTTTTCTCGGTTTCGATCGAACCGGATGCTAATCGATCGCGGTTGCTGTTGTTGAGAGTTGATGTGGGAGAGAAGCGGTTTTCTCATGAATTGCGGTGCGCTTCGATGGGTTCTGCACCAGTAATGTGTACTTGGTAGACAGGTGAGCCCCTCGCTTTGGATGGAGACTTGGCTCACGCTTCGCGACAGTCTTGGTCCAGGTGTTTGAGAGTTCGGTCGAAGTTTTTTGGAGATCTTGTGCGCGGTTCGAGGCGTTTGGTGTGCTAAATCGTGGGTATTTTTTTTTTGTCTCCGTGGGGTTGTTTTCTAGACGGTTGCGCGCTAAGGGGAAAGTGTGTGAGGTGGCGCATTGATTGCTGTCTCGTTTTGTCCTACGGTTTTCGATCGGCGACTTGAGCAGAAGGAGAAGAAAAAGAAGAAGACGTGGTAGTTCAAGTGCTGCTACGTGAGTTGCGAAGATCTTTGGGGGATTGCGTTTTGGTCGCAATTTAATTTTACTTTTCGGTGAACGGTATCCATAATACGTTTGAGTTGGAGAAGAAATCGCAAGTAACGCAGCAAGGTAGCCGATCGTGAGTGAGAGTAACTGAGGATTTCACTACGAATATTTCTGGTTTTTTATCGGTACTACCCCGAATGTCTTGAATCTCAAAGAGCTGAACGTTCCAAACTCGTTCAAGTGACGGGGTTTAATTGTTGCTAATTGTAATAAAAAAAAATCGCAAGGATAGCTCCGGTTCATAGTTTTGAAATATCTCGGTGTTCATCAAAGTGTAAAAGGAAACAGTTTTGCAAAAGACACCAAGTACAATAAAGGTGTGCAGGCAGCCAATCGACAATTTCATAATTGGTCGCAATGAGTACCTACCGAAAGAAGCACTCGAATGGATGGCAGTGACACGTAAAACTTGAAGTCGGCCTCTTTCAGCCTTCCTCCTCACTCCACTCCCATCGCCTGAGAGGGTGTCGAATAGGGGGTAAATTCCACACACAAGACACAAGACGGTCACCTGGGCGGCTCATTAACCCACAATATCAACCGATGATGGAAAAACAACAAAAAATAAACGAACATAATTAAATGAATTGTAAAAGCCAGCCATAGCACCAGTACACATATTTGTGCAATAATCAAATTAATCAAGAACCATCACCTTAGTTAGCAGCACCTCGGAGCTAGGTTCCTCTACGTTAGGCCGCCTCGAGTCCAAGCAAATGGGGGGTGGCTTTCAAACACAGTAGCGCATCAACAACGGGTAGCGTCTTTTTGGAGGCCACGATCATCGAGAACTTCCCCCCAACAACCCCAACTTCAGAGGCGTTAGTAAACTTGAATTGAGGAAAAAACGAAACGAAACGAAACGCTGCTGTACTGTTGTAATGCACCGTGCCATTGCAATTTCCAGCCTTAGAAGCAAACGGCAGCAGCAGCATCTTCATATTTCTGATGCCGCGCGATGTTTCGTTTCTTTGGGGCTCTCCTCTGACCCGTAAATTAGACGAAGAAGAGCCTCCCATCCGCCGTTGGTGGCGTTGATGTACGCGACACAAAGCGTCGCCAATCGTGTTTATTCCATTGGAAGTTCAATGTTGGTAAGTGTTTGTGAAGCAATTAATACATCAGTCATCCTTAGTTTTATTTCCTTGGAAAACTTGAAAACATGGCCCAATTAAAATCGCCTCAGCTTAAATATGACAAAGCACCTTCCGATAGCGTTTCGAAAAGGGGGCGGATTTTTTTCGCACTTTGTGGTAAGATAATGAAAGCTGTAAAGTATATATGTGTTGTTATTAATGACTTATTGGAATTGATTGGACAGAGTAACAATATTTTTTGTGCATTTGTTTTAACTAAGCATAAGTTTCGTTTGAAAACATCTAATTTACAAAAATGAAAATCAATAAATTACCAAAAGCAATAAGGCCGGTACACATTTAAAATTTGGCTTTTGTCAGACTTTAGAACAGATATTATTTTTTTGATTATTCATACTGCGCGTCGGCCGTAATAAACGTTAGGGGAGATTCAAGGCCGTGCGAAAGTAAGGGAAGGAAGGGCCCATCCTCCATGAATATTTTTCCAATTCAAATTTTCAGTACAAAAAATTAATTTACCGGTAAATCACTTGATCCCACAAAGTGTTTGAAAATAAGTGTTAACAAACATGTCAAAAAATCGGCTTGCCTCCGGTGGAATGTAGTCTTAGATCAATCTCTAGGCCTAAAATATTTCATTTAACGACTCTATATGACGTTCACTAATCTAATCAATTGTAGATTTCGATTTGCAATTCAGTTAGACTTTTGTATTGAAATTCAAATCTTGACACATAAAAACCTTAACTCGTGTTTGGAATGGGCTTTTACTAAGAAGTGTATCTAAACAAGTTCACCATTTGAACTTCAAAATTCATTCATTGATTACTAATTCTAAGCATCACAAGTTGGTAGCCATGTGACAGTTGACTGAGTCGATTTGGGGTCATTTTTGAAATTCTCAAACCCTGGGCCCAAAACTTATCCTTGATTTTTTGCAGAATTTTTAAGTAACGTTTACATGAGTAAATTTGAACTTTTGGGTTTGTATGGGAGAATGGAATATTTTGTACTGAAAAATCATTGTTGTTTCTTCTGTGGAACCGACCCTGCTTATGGTTTTTGTGCCAATTCATAAATTCTCTAAAGGAAATTTTTCGCTGAACAATACTTCTAACACTTTAAAAAATCGATTTTTAATTTTTTTTATTTTCTTATTGTAAAACATTTCAAGAATGTTGTGTCAAATTTTCAAATCAATTGAAGCAAAACTGTAGAAATTATAGGCCTTTATCTTCTCCTATCTAATACTGCAAGAAAGCAAGAGCAGAAACTTCAAACGCGTTTTTCTCGAAAGCACATTTTTAAAGTCCGTGGACATTGTCATTTGAAAACTACTTATCCGATTCTTTTCAAATTTGGAACATATTTTCTACATATAAAATACCAGACCCCAACGTTGTTCTTTTTTGTTTGTTTTACTTTGGGGAGATTTTGCAGATAAAAAATGGCGGATTTTTTCGTGAAAAATCGTAGTTTTTACTTCAATCAGCCACAAAAATTTCATAAATTTTTTTTAAAGTTAAATAAAAACGTTGGGGTCCAGAAAAACATCTTTTAAAAATATTTTGCTCTGATTTTTTGACTTCAGATGATTCTGTGCTGAGATACAGTGTCCACCGCAAATCCTGTTTTCTAAAAGGCATCCTCGAAAGTGCTTCGTCACCGGCTCATTTTTCAACATTTTTCTACGAAAAAATTACTAAATGTTCTTTTAACAATGCTTTGTATAATGCAAAAAATTTGAATACATTTGTTTGAACGATAGCTCTAGAAAAAAATCGTGAAAATGGTGTTTTTATATACCCGTTAGACCCTACCTCCCCCCCCCCTTAATGAGCTACTTAATACTATTTGTACAAAACATGGTAGGCATTCTTAGTTTCGTAATTGTACACTCAAATGAGATTCAATCCGACGTCTAAAAATTGAAATGGATACATTAAAGTCAAAGTGTGTAAAATGACGTAAAAAGCATGTTATTGCGGATAGAAGAGGGTCGTTACTGCCATAGCGCGTGCTTCTTGATTCCAGAAAGAGCCAATTTCGATTGCGAAGAGTTCGTTCTGGTGCATAGATGTTACATCGGGAAAGCAGCCATGCGCAATCGATTTCGTTTAGTAAAATCTTAGTCACGAATAGAGATTGGCCGATGGAATGGCGATTCGATAGCGTCTGAAGACCTAGCAGAGCACAACGATGAGCGTAAGGTGGCAGGTTTAAAGGATTCTCCCAGGGTAGCGCACGAAGAGCATAACGCACAAATCGTCGTTGAATTGCCTCAAAACGCGTAATCCAAGCAGCTTTGAAAGGCCACCATACCAGGTTCGCCAATTCCAGTATTGATCGAACCAGGCAGCCAAACAGGGCTCCCAGGCAGATCGGATCGATGAATTCTTCACTCAAACGTATGATGAATCCCAACATGCGGTTTGCCTTCTCAAGTATCACAGAGTAATGACGTTTAAAAGTCATACGACTGTCCAATAAGACACCAAGATCCTTACCTCCTCCACACGATGCAACTACTCACCCAGTATATTGTAATTCTACAAGAACGAATGTTTCCTGCGCTCAAATGTGATAATACAGCACTTCGAAACGCTCAAAACCAATAAATTATAGGCACACCAGCTCACTACTATGTCCAGGAAGCGTTGTAACACGTAAAAATCAGCTAGACTGTTTATAACTAAGTATATTTTTAGGTCATCCGCATACTGAAGAACACCACATCCAATGAATAGCAAATTTAAGTCATTGCAGAACAGCGTAAACAATAATGGACCCAGATTGCTGCCTTGTGGTACGCCAGAGTTTGGAATAAAACCAAAGGATTCAGCAGAACCAATTTTAACAGCCAATCGGCGATTCGTTAGGTAACTTTTTTAAGGAGGATTTCATGGTTCACTGAATCGAATGCAGCTGAAATATCTGTGTAAATAGCATCGATTTGTTTGCCGCCATCCATTTTCGATATACAGAAGGATGTAAAAACTGTTAGGTTTGAAGTTTCCGATCGTTTAGGGAAAAATCCATGCTGATCCTCAGAGATCCAGTTCCGACAAACTGAGAACATAACATCGTTGACGATTCTCTCCATTACCTTTGAGCATGCAGCTAGCGATGTGACACCTCTGTAGTTAAGAACATCTTGTTTGTCATCTTTTTTGTGGACTGGACACATATGCGATTTTTTCCAGCTGGAAGGGAATTTCTGTTGTACTAGGGACTGATTAAACATGTGGGTAAGAGGTTTTATCAGTGAATGACGACATTTTTTCAATATGCACGCTGGTATTCCATCTTGTCCGAATGAAGCGGAATACTTCAAATTAATGTAGCCTCTGAGACCATTTCCTCACTAATAGCAAAAACGTCCAGATCCAGAACATCAATGGGTAGTCGCGTGACGGCAGCGTTTAATTGATCGTAAATGTAACTTAAAAATTCTGCAAAAAATCATGAATGAGTTTTGGACCAAAACGAAGCTTATAAAACTCCAGGGTTTGAGAAATTCAAAAATGACCAAAATCGACTCAGTTGATTGTGACAGGTGTTAAAAACTCACGATAGTCAACAGATTTAGGAAAATAAAAACAAAACCTCGTATCGATGACTTTATAACTCATCACTTTGATTGCAAAACATAGGGTAAATGTCATTCCAAATTTCATGTCGGTATGAAATATTCCTAAAGAAACCAATTCCAGCCTCAATTGTGTTTTGTCTTTTTCATTCTTCTTAATCCCAAACTCCATATTCAAAATTGTTTAGATAAATCGCTCAAGGCCTCAAAATTCACACTTTTTCCGAGGTGCAAATAATCAACTCTTAAGGTTTTGATTTTTTTGGGTGCCCTGAATCCAAAGATGTAATAAGGATTTTGTCTATCAGCTTTGGTTTTTTTTAAATAAGTTAAAATCTTTGAATAAATTTTTTTTGACAAAATTTTAAAACTTAAAAAAATAAAAGAAAGGATTCAAATCAATTATCCAGTTTCCCCAAGATCGCAAGTAATTATGGTCTTGGGGAAAAACGTTATAGCAGTGTTCTACTTGTTAACTTTAATCCATTTATACTGTTTATTATATATATTATACTACTTTTGTCTTGTTATGTCCAAGATAAGCTAATTTTATTTAAGCGTGTACGCTCGTGCTAACGCTCAGCCGAACTAAACAAACAACCGAATGGAAACAATAGCTCTGGAAAAGCATAAATAAACTTGGAAGAGCTAGCCTCTTTTAGTTCTGGCTTTAAACTAATTATTTATTATTTATTTACATAGTATTCCGTCTCACGACATAACTTGACGAACATAATTCCTAAAATTCACTCGGTTCATAGCAACCGTTCTCCAATTTCTCGGGCACCCCACGTTCGCCAGATCACGCTCCACTTGGTCTAACCACCTCGCTCGTTGCGCCCCCGCTCGTCTTGTTCCTACCGGATTCGTAGCGAACACCTGTTTTGCAGGACAGTCGTCCGGCATTCTCGCAACATGTCCCGCCCAGCGTATCCGGTCAGCCTTCACCACCTTCTGGATACTGGGTTCGCCGTAGAGGCGCGCGAGCTCGTGGTTCATCCTTCGCCTCCACACTCCGTTCTCCTGTACGCCGCCAAAGATGGTTTTTAACACTCGTCGCTCGAATACTCCGAGTGTACGCAGGTCCTCCTCGAGCAATATCCATGTCTCGTGCCCGTAGAGAACAACCGATCTAATGAGCGTCATATATAGGTTACACTTCGTGCGAGGGCTAAGTCTTCTCGACCGCAGTTGCTTGTGGAGTCCATAGTAGGCACGACTTCCGCTGATAATTCGCCTCCGGATCTCACGGCTGGTGTCAGTGTCTGCGGTCACCAGTGAGCCGAGATAGACAAAGTCTTCGACTATCTCCAGCTCGTCGCCGTCGATCATGACCTTGTTATTACTGGACAAGCGGGTTCGGTCGGTCTCGGATCCGCAGGCCAGCATGTACTTCGTCTTGGACGTATTAATCATCAACCCAATCCTTCCTGCTTCGCGTTTCAATTTGCGGTAGATCTCCTCCACCGTCGCAGATGATCTGCCGACTATATCAATGTCATCGGCAAAGCAGATAAGTTGACTGGATCTGTTGAAAATCGTGCCCCGCATTTCGCCCACCGCTCGTCGAATAACACCTTCTAGCGCCACGTTGAACATCATGCAGGATAGACCATCACCTTGTCGAAGCCCCCTGCGCGATTCGAATGAACTCGACAATTCACCCGAAATCCGCACACAGCACTGCGTTCCATCCATCGTCGCCTTGATCAGTCTGATCAGCTTCCCGGTCAGCTTTAAACTAAGTAATACGCGTTTTAATTATATCCGAAATCTAGTGATGAAACATAAAATGTCTTAAAACCTGTCACAATCCGGGCATTTGATTTCAAGCTTGTCGACCAGAATCCACTCAATATCCGGGTGAATTTCGTCAAAACTAAGGAATTATTCAAACAAAATCAAGAAAAAAAACTTAAATAAACATTTCATCTCAACAAAAACAGCACATTTTTAATCGTATCTAAGGTTTTCAAAAAACCTATCATGAGCCTGCTTTTTTAATTTTCACATAAATTTACTTAAATTTTTAGTCAATTTTTTAAAAATAAATTGATTAAATTTATCTCTGTTTTTTCAATTCTGAATATATGTGTTCTGAAGAAAAAAAAAAAGAAAAACAAAGTTCTACTTTTTGTTTTTTTTTAGGACCCAATATTTCAATGGACGGCTACAAAGTATTTCGAAAATCATTATTTCATCTTTCTTCAGTTTCTTATTGATCATTTTAGAAATCACCCATTTTCCAACCTGTACTTTGGCAGTAGAAGCTTTCAATGATGAATTGAACATGTTGTTTTATAAATATATGAAGTTATTAGTTTGTACTTCAAAAATTAACTTTTTTGGCCTGATAACTGGGAGAATTTGAATTAAAAAAAATGATTTTATCTCTGATTTTGATCACTAGAACTCTTGCAATAATATTGATGTTATTCTTTGTGTTAAATTGAATTTAATTATCAGGTATGTTTTTTGAATAAATTTTCTCAAGCTCAAAAAGGATTTTTTTATCCATAATCATGATATCACAACTCAAATCGTAAATAAATATTTTTAAAGATCATAATAATACAGGAGAATGTTTCATTCAAGCCTTCAAGTTAAACAACAATTATTATCATTTTGCTGAATAATTTCAAATCATGATAAATTTCATACCTGGTTTGAAATTAATTTCGGAATTCGGATTTAGTTTCTTTTCAAATCTGGTTGTTTATTGTATTGTATTTCTATGATTCTTATGTCCGCAGCTTTAAATTTCGGTTTTATGCAAAATTTTAAACAGCATTCGTTTTCTGTGTTTTCTTAAATATTGAGGATAAATTTGAAAACTTGACTGCTGAGTATTTATTTTTAAGCAAATGTTCTGTTCAGAATGAGGAAAATCATTTTAAATAATTTATTGATGACTTGCCGAAAGACACCCCCCCCCCCCCAATGAGCGGGTCCTTCGCATGGGCATGGGGGAGAATGAGGATACTTGATTCCAAAGCTATACCTCGAAACTGATATGTCTTACACAGATCAAATTTCCAATATAAAATTACCAGATAGAACAAAACAACAAACCTGTTATCGTAAAAAGTTTATTTTTTGAGCTATGCCACTTTGTTTAAAAAAGAAACAACATGTGAATTGAGGATCTTTTAAAACGTTCCCCACACGAAAAACTTATAATAAAATTATCTATTTCAATTTGTCAATTGTTAGAGTATAATTTGAACTTCTTAATTCCATATTTTCAAAGCAATAGTAAACTCTCAATTTATAGAAAAAGTTTTTCAAAATCTATGTTATGGGTTCACTTGATCCCTCGAGTCCAAAAATATATATTTTTCTTCTGATTGAATGTTGATCATTTCTAAGCATAAAATTATTTATATTTATCCAATATCTAATATTTATCCAATAATTTCCTGATAAAAAGGACTCAAAAAAGTGCTTTTATCTTAAAATTAGAAAATTGCGCCTTTAAGTATGCGATGAAAAAAGGGTAGTAGACATACTTTCAGAATTCCTTTTGTCTGACACTAATAATCTGTAATATGAAATCTTATATGGCTATAAACTCAATGGATTTTTTAACTTTAGATTTTGCATGATTTTTCCCGAAGCTTAACGCTCTCTGATTAAAGGATCAAATCTTCTTTAATTTTCTATATATCAATTTTTTTTAATCCCACCAAAAAGCTTATAGCTCATCTACGAGGTCATGTATTGATCTAATTTTTACAGAATATGAACGTGAAATTACACACTGTCAGAAAAAAAACAAAAGACGGCTATCTACATTTTTTTTTTCAAAAAAGATATGATGAAAACAAGAAAAAGGGATGAAGTATCCCCATTTTTCTCTATACAAGATGAAATACGGTCGAATTTGGATAAGCGAGAGTCAAAGGAATCAATTGTTTTTTCTTAAGTGCTAAATTTATTGTGTATCTGATAAAATTCCATTGAAACAACGAAAAGGTACACCAGTTTGTTTAACCAGTTTTTTTATGGAACTAGCCAAGAAACAAAATCGAGGTTTCACATTCTCACTTATAGAGCTTTTATTCCATAAAATTCATAGGACTGGGCTGGGATTTCTCTCACTTATAGAGCTTATCCAGTTCTCGCTTACCCAGGTTCGGCTGTATTTTTCTCAGTTTGATCGTAAAATGTACCAAAACCTCAATTCAAATTCCGGGCAATATCCGGACAAAGTGGATTAACGCCCAGAGATTATTCACTGAAAATCATGAAGAAAACATTTGAAACATTTTTTAATAGAAAAATATTAGCTGATTTAGAATCGCATTAAAGGCTTTCAAAAATTCGTTCGTGTTTGTTTTGAAAAAAAAAAAAAAAACTCGCTCATAAATATTTGTTTTAAGACGCAAAAGTTAAAAACTATAATTATTCAATTTTAAAATTTTAGTATGATTTTCCAAATAAAATGTATTCATCCGGGATAAATCAGGACATTTTTCAACGAAATTTGAGCAAATTAGACGAAACAGACCTTTACTAAAGGTTATTCCTTCCGCTTGCAGCTTTTTTACATACTGTCAAACGGGTTAACATGCAACAGCTGGGTTAGACGCAACATTTGTATAACACAACCTTTATTATCATTTGATGATAACAAAATGAGGATGACATAGTTTTTCACTTTGTGAGATAGTTTTTTTTTAAATTTTTGACTCGCATGGAATATTAAAAAAATAGAGCAATAAGTGTACAAATTTTAACATTTTTCGATGTCGTAAAAAATTCTCCCCAGTATGACGGATTAGCTTAATGATATCACTTACAAGCATTATGTTGCTTTTATTATCCTATACCTACAATGTTCTTGTGCAATCACCAATTTTCTTTTAAATAAATATTTTTATAATTCAGTTACCAGTCTGGGCTAAAATGCATCAAAATTCAAATCAAAGTTTCACCTCTTAAGTCTCGATTCCATTTCCTGGAATATGATTGTTTGGCAACGCGCGATTGTAAAATTAAAAATTTCATCCATCCAAACATTAATTTTTATGATTTGAGATCGAATTTTTTGTAGTATTTTTTACACCTTATGCAACATCCTTATGATTTTTCCATATAATTTTTTTTTTAAAGACATACACCGTCTTAGCCGATTTAGGCTTTACAGACTGAATAATTGACGTGGAGATGGGAATCGAACCCATGTCATCAGTGGACCAATGATTACCGTCTTACCACGCTAACCACTCGACCACCGAGACGTACCAGACTAAAATGTAAAATTTAATTCGATCAAAACCAAAAATTACTGCGTAGGGTGCTTTCTGCTTTATGACATTACTAATAAATCAAAAACTATAAATTTTCAAACGTTCACATTTGATTTTTCATTAAAAACAAAGTTTGTTGCAACTTATCCCTTTTAGTAGGGTGAAAAACGCACGTTTTTGCAATATTAAAAAGAACTGGGGAAATCAATTATTTTCCTGACTAAAGGGTGATACGGTCAAAATTTGGCCAATATCAACTTGACGTATTTCTTTCAATTTTGCATTTAAAAAACCTCATTTTGAAGGTGTGTGTGTGTGTGTAGAATGATGCTCCTATTTTGATTTTGGAATTCACTCTTCAGTTGTCAAAATACCGCCCAAAGAAGAAGAGCAGCGTATCAAAATTTTGCTCGCGCATCGCAAAAATTCGAGCTTATCGCACGCAAAGCTGGCAAAATCGCTAAAAGTTACCAAATCAACCGTTACAAATGTAATTAAAGTATTTGGGAAACGTTTTTCGACAGCCAGGAAGTCTGGATCGGGGGGAAATCGGAAACCGGAAGCCGCTGAGACGACAAAGAGAGTTGCCGGTAGTTTCAAGCGAAACCCTAACCTCTCTCTCCGAGATGCCGCAAATAAGCTGGGTGTATCGTCTACAACCGTGCATCGAGCCAAAAAATGAGCCGAACTATCGACTTAGGTAGTGACTCCAAATCGCGATGATAAACAAAATGCGACGGCCAAAGCGCAATCCCGGAGGCTGTACACGACGATATTGACGAAGTTTGACTGCGTGGTAATGGACGACGAAACCTACATCAAAGCCGACTACAAGCAGCTTCCGGGACAGGAATTTTATACGGCAAAAGGAAGGAGAAAGGTAGCAGGTATTTTCAAGCACATGAAACTGTCAAAGTTCGCGAAGAAATATGAGGCCCTTGGCGCCAAAGGGGTATAAGTGACAAAATGGAAAAAATCGAGATAACCATCTAGAATGAATCCTTGACTGTCAATCATCATATGCTATTTTAATCATAATTTTATTTCACTATTTTGTTATGTTTAGATCTCGTTGAAAAAATCCTGCTAACTGAAATTTCCTTTTTGTTTGGAGCCAAAGGGGTATAAGTGCTGCACTTATACCCCTTTGCCTCCAAAGTCAATTAAACTGATGTACTTATACCCCTTTGCCACCAAACCTAACTTGATTTCAAGAAAGTAATATTTTTCCATTGGGACCAAAAAATTTTAAAATAAATGTAATTCACTTTTCTTTTGAATAGCTGATGATGTTTCAAAATTTACCATCAACTGTGATTCATCTGATTGCATTAAGTGATAATTGTAGTAGGAAATAAAATTAATAGATTTAATTATATTTTTATTTAAATAACAAATTAGCGGATCAGAAATTCCTTTTTTCTGGATATATGGAGTGTGTCACGGATTAAAGGCTTATAAAGTACAAAAAAATGTATTTGAGCGAGATAATTGGATTAAAATTGAAGCGCCTATCGTTAATTTACTGTGAAAAACCAACTCAGAGTGACCGCAAGTCCCATTCCAATACCCAATTGATTAGGCAAAGGCGTACAAAACATGTGGTGATTGGAATTTAGTGGAAAATACCTTTCACGAATTATTATAAATTAATCCTGATGAAAAAACGTTGTTTGGAGTGATTTACTAGAAGTTGCCAAGACCAGATCGATATTCAGCCATGAAATCGCTTAATCTACTGTACCAGAGTATATTTCTCATCAAAACAACAAAAAATATATTTATACAAAAACTAATTGACTCTTGTAGCAATGAATATTGATGGTTTCTTACCCATAAAAACAAGATAAAAAAAACCCGGATGTGAAAATTTGTTGGTGGCAAAGGGGTATAAGTGAACTTATTTGGTGGCAAAGGGGTATAAGTGCATGTGTTTGGAGCCAAAGGGGTATAAGTGCCAAATTTAAAAAAAATATGTATCGCCTCAATAAACGTCAAATAAACGTTGTTTTTTTGGGAAAATGTTGTAAAATGCTTTGTTTTTCTTTAAGAAAATCATTCACATGAAAAAAATTCATAAAAAATAACTATGGAATTTACTGGAACACAACGAAGTTCAAGTGCTTTTTTTCTCGAAATCAGCTTTCATGCACTTATACCCCTTTGGCTCTAAGGGCCTCATATATGGTTTGGCAAGCCATCTGTACCTGTGGCTTGAAAAGCAGCATTTTCATAGCTTCAGGGACTGTCAACCAAGAAATTTACGTGAAAGAGTGTTTGAATAAACGTCTGCTGCCTTTCCTGAAGAAACACGGTTGTTCCGTACTGTTTGGGCCGGATTTGGCATCTTGCCATTACGGTAAAAAGGCCATGGAGTTGTACGTCGCCAACAACGTGCAGGTGGTTCCCAAGGATAAGAACCCTCCCAACACGCCAGAGCTCCCCCCAATTGAGAAATACTGGGCTATTGTCAAGCGGAACCTAAAGAAGACCAAAAAAACTGCTAAGGACGAGTAGCAGTTCAAGGCAAACTGGCTTTCTGCGGCGAAGAAGGTGGACAAGGTGGCTGTACAAAATCTGATGGCAGGGGTTAAGCGTTAGGCCCGGCAATTCGGATTTGGAAAAGCGGAAGCCTAACTGAATATTTTTCCTGAATCCACTGTTCTTATTTTGAAACTAGACTAGTACCCTTTATTGGACTTAGATCTTAAGTGACAGTGAAATGTTTTGCTCAAATAATCTAAAATAAAATATTTAATTTTAAATAAAAAAAATACTATGAAAAAATATGATGGATTTTAACGATTCAAATAAAAACCTTAATTTCTGTTCTCTCGTTTTTTACCTAAAGCTCACAGAAAATGTTGAAATGCTCAGTAGGAACACCATGGTCCTATTTTTGGACCCTTTACCTGTTTTCTGGGTTTTCCAATGATTTTGTGAAAATTGGTAGCATAGTTTATATTCATAACAGCAATGGTAGTTATCATTTAAACTTAGGCTTGGCCTGTTAGATAATGTGATTTATTTTGAATCTCTATGATTTCTCAAAATGTTTCCCTCTAAATCTTGCCTCACGTAGGATTGGAACAAAAAAATAACCTGTATTTCAGTTTTTTAAATATTGAATTCAGGATTTTTTTTTTTACAAATGTAGCGTTTTTCCATACTTTTAAGTAAAAATGCGGATAAAGTTATTCGTCACGGTTTCGAAAAAAGTCTCGATTTTTTCCTGCAACACGGCTTACTGGACCCCTTTCTTTGCATACCATTCTTGAACGACTTTGCTGTAAAGACAGCTTGCCAAATCTGGCTATAACATTACGAGATGGTTGTGAGATCGAATGAACGGCGAAATTCGTTTTTGGAGACACTCATATTTGTATAGCTCTGACGTTATTGTCTTATTTGTAACGAAAATTTTCGTTTTTTTGCTACAGCTGCAAATGCCCCGCTAAATCATTAATTTTTGTGTAAATTTGTCGGCAAAAACAAATTTTAATTTGGCTGGTACATCCCCCCGAACCGTTGTTATGTAAAATTTTTGACCTGGAATTTGCCCGAAGTTCATAGGTTTCATCGTTCATCAGAAGACACCCGTCGAAATTGGTCAGCACCTGGTCGTATAGCTTCCGAGCACGGATTTTGGCCACACTATTCTGTTTTATGTTCCGATTTGACTGTTTGCTAGCTCGATACGACTTCATTTCTTCCTGGAGTCGAAATATAGTCACGGTATTATGGGCAGCACCTAATTTTCTGGCCAAATCACGATCCGACAGATTGGAATTCCTCTGACGATTGGCTTGAGGCTTCCGAATCGTCGTCAACGATTTCTTATACTGTTCGATAACGCGCCATTTCTGGGCAAATTCAGCTGTTTAGCTAGTCTAGATGCAGACCACAATGGATTTTCTAAATAGCTGTGCACATTTTTTCCCTTCTTTTGGCTTCCATGTTGATTGTTTACAAAGAACAGTCGATTTGCAGAATGTCAAGTCAAGAGCGCCACAATATGAGCAAAAGTGTGATCCGATTCTAAATGAAGCAAGCTTTAATTGAGCCGCCTGTTTTCCCACGGAAAAGCATGTACTTTTTTTAAAAACCTTGAAAATTTGATTAGAATAACTTTTTATGGCAAATAGCGAACAAAGGAAGAAAAAGAGTTCATTATTTTCATAGGAGTGTTATTTCTGATTATAGGATCAAAGTAGGCACTAGGTCCAAAGTAGGGGCACTCACCGTATGAAAATTTTTAACTGCACCCCTTCCCCGTCCATTTGCTTTCTTAAAATGAATGTTTTTTTCCGCAGACATTTTCGTTCCTTTGAATTGACTGAATTTTGAAAATTTGGAAGGTAATTAACTAAAATTTAGATATCAAATGATTTTCTATACATTTTTTCAACAAAATCAGAATTGCCCATGGCACCATTTCAGGGGCTTGTGATACAGCTCAGTTGGCAAGTCAGTTGCTCCCTGAGCCGATGTCCGTGAGTTCGAGCCCAAGAGTAAACATCGAACACAGTTGTACCGGATGAGTTTTTCAATAACTATCCGCCAACTGCAACGTTGATAAAGTCGCGAATGCCACAAAGATGGTAAAACGACTATAATCGAAAAAACCATGGCACCATTTTAAACAAACGCACTACTAATCAAATAATGAAAATGGTTTCTAAATTCCTTGAATATGGTGAATAATCTTCTTGAATATGTAGATTACTTAGGCCTCTCTCAAGCCGATGAAGTAGGTAGATATATTACACATACTATTTACTTGTGAGCATGCTCCGGCTACAAAAGACTTGAGCGCATCGCAAAACCACAAACGAGAAACCGCATCACGCGAAATCGTTCGATCCATTACGAGATGCCTCCTCTCTCTACATACGTAGAGGAATCCATGAATTTATACTTAGGTACCTACTAGTCGATGTTTACTTTCGATTTCCCGCGTTGATTGGCACGGTCGTGTTGATAGTATTATCACCTACCAACAGATGCTCACAGCTGTGGAACTGATCGTAGGTCAGCAATTAAGTAAGTTGTTGAATAGATTTCATCCAATGAGAGAAAAAAAAATCGGTTTTTGCTTTTTTAAGTTTGAAAATTGATAGTGTCACTTTTTCGGTGAATTTATGGTCGATTTATCTGTGATGTCGAATGCCGTAAATTTCTGAAGTCGTTTCATATTTGGTGCGTTAATCAGGAAGATTCCAGCTTCTTAAGCCATTCGATCGTGGGTTCATCGACATGATGGTTCAAACTATTTTATACACTCAACAAATTCAAACTAGTCGTAAAATTGAAATAAACGTAAATTTAGACAATAATATTTTCAATAATATTTCCAAATTCCCAATTTTGAGGTGATGGCTCTCGCCTGATGACACTGTGATAAGTACCGCTTTATATAAAAAACGAAAAGCTAAATATGGGAAGTCAATTGCCAAATAAAAAAATGCAACGGTAGTCTTCGGTTGTTCTTCCGCATTTTTGGGTTGTGATTGACATTGGTGTTGGTGATCGAACGGATTTGGCGTTAACTAGTTTTTCGACTAGTTTGATTGCCTGCTGAATTTATCGCCACCAAAACACAAATACTAATACCTACACAAAAATCCCACGAACGACAGCCAGAGGACATTGATGGGCTTGTCAGACCGCTACAGAATTCATTAGCTTCGGTTTTGAGGTTTGCGGACTGATGGATTTGTCCACTGCACTACTTTACGATGCTCGCCGTTGTTAGTAGTTAGAGTGATTCAATAAAATTAAAATTTAATTTATATGAACACAAAGTTGATATATTTGAAGTTATCGAAATATAGGGTAACGGACCAATCTTGGTATGGGAAGTGGGGATGCTATTTCTTCAATTAAAATAGTGTATGTAACGCTTTGGACTGCTTTATCCATTCATTACGAAGATCAAGGTTTTTTTCTATCGAAAAATATCTTCCTTTGTTGCACTCCGGAACCCTTTTTTGGACCACTCTTGAACTACTTTTTTTTTTTTAAATTTTTCAACAGTTACAACAGCGCTGGATTTATGCATATAGTGTAGTTAACCTTTTCCTTTTTTATTTTTTCTGTTAAGATTTGTCGACCGCTATCTAAATTCCATCAACTTTTCCTCAGCCTATATTTTCACTTCTTTGATCGAATATGTGTTGTGAGCCTACTTGGTTAAATCATTCTACTGAATCAAATGAATCGAAAAAACCTTCGAATGCTTTGATCCAGTATTTCTTTGTTGAATATTTCGAACTACACCATTTGTTATTTTTTTCTGGAATTATGCTGTAAAATAGAAATTGTCGGTAACAAGAGAGTACCAACTGAAAAAAATCTTTCGTTCATATATAAAGTGGTTTTCAAATGATTTGAAAAATTCCCAAAGCACTTTGCTATCTCGACGTATTTGTTGTGTAAAGAGTAAAATATATACTGGTTAGATTTCTGTGACCAAATATCTTATCTTCGCTGTCAATTTTTAAAAAGCAAAGCAACTTTCAACGATAAGTTAAGAAAATCCTTCATCATTAGCCCCGCGACATCAATTGATGCAAAACCTAAGTAGATTTGGTTTGGTTTCAGTACTGAAGAGTTTATAGATTCAAGCAACATAAAGCTGTTCGAGAATCGCGTGATCTTTAAACTCCCCCAAAGCCGGATTTTTTCATCAAAAAATTATTGTAAAGCTCAGTTTTACGATAACAAACAATTTTTGTTGTACGTAAAACTTTTTCGTTGAGGTAATTTTTGACATTTTTGGGAAGAACTTTTTTTTGGTTGTAGTTTTTACACATTTCCACAGGTAAAACCTGTATTTTGAAACGTATTACATGCTTCATAGCTACAATTTTGTTCCGCAAATAACTTAGACACACAAATTAAACTAGGGGCATATTTGTCGATGTTTTTTCGTTTTTTTTTCAACCCCGCCTTTAGAAGGGAAAATATTTCATCTCCTATACCTTAAGAATTTTTTTCCTAAAAAAATCAGTTCTATATGGGTGTTGCCTGAAAACTACTTTTAAAAGTTTTTCATCATTGCTGTAAACATATTTGTAGATGTTTAATTCATTACATCTATGCCGAAAACCTGAGGCCGAAATGTGAAAAAATCAAAAATATATTTTTATTTTCTTTACGTTATCAGCATACTTGTATAGAATGTTAAATAGATATTATAAGAAACATAGAAAGGAGCTTTAACTGTATCTGTCCAAATGTTTCAAGATTCACATGAAAAATGAGAGAAATATTGCAACATTTTTGCAAGGTGGTTCAAAATATGGACCCGGTCCAAAATAAGTCCGTTACCCTATACAGGCCCTTTTCGATTTTGGCAACACGCCCGAACATTTTGTGTTGGCAAAATCGAATCGTGAAAAAATCGATTTTTTTTCTTCAACGTTTATTTCTTGTTACTCCAAAAAAAAACATTAGAAGAGTAATTTTTTGCTAATTTTTGTCATTTTTAGCCATTTTTTGTTTGTTTTTGCTATGTTGTGGACACATTCAGCGATTTTTTGGTATTATTTACTTTGTTTATATCTTTGTTGTACAGTCCCCCCACAATCATTAGTCACTTAACGTATCATTTAACCACAAAATGTTCGTTCATTTGGGCGTTAGTGGACCAAACATCAAGCTTTGCATGAATTTCAGTCATTATATATTCCCTCTTTGATTTCAAACATGATTTTGTTTCCAATTTTATTGAAAAATAAAATAATTTACCGAAACAATCAACGTTTTTCAAAACCACAATTATGGGTCAAAATTGAAGCTTGTAACAATTATTAGTCATATTGCCCACAATTATTAGTCACATAGAAGTCCATGGCAACACCCGAATATCAACATGAAAATCAACAAGTTTCTGGCAAACATTCAGGGGCATTCTTTGCTAGTATACGTTCAAGGGGCAATTGGGTTGAGCTAGCAACCAAGAAATGTTTTGTTTTGCTTGCGAAAAAGTGACCCATGATTGTGTGGAACTTGGTGGATTCTGTAACAATTATGGGTCACTTTTATTTTGCTAAATATTATTGAATTTTCGCATTTCATTCGCTCAGTTTTATTTGGAAAATGTAAACTCTTCTTTTGTGCTTATATGGGACCAATTCATTTGGTTGGAATCTTTGAAATACCCGCATAAGGGGCTTAACGGTTTAAGATGTCAACCTTATAACATTGGAATTTTATGCGATAGTTCCACAGCTTATAGTTTACCTTTGATAGAAAGTATTCAAACAGCAATTTTACTGTTATCAAACGCACAAATAATATTTTTAATGCATTTTGATGATATTGTTGATAAACTAAAAAAAATAATATGATATAATTTCTTTTGGTTTAGTAGATATCAGCAGTTCTAATGATCGGTGAATAATAATTGTGTGTGACCCATGATTGTGGGGGGACTGTATTTGTATTTTTTTATCTTTTCACATCATTTTTAGTTTTTTTTGTTTGTATTTGTTTTCAAATGTTATGAAATTTCCATGATTTTGTCATTCTTGAGTGCTCTATGCTATGTTTATTATTTTTGTCATAAAATATGAATTTGAAGAATGTCAAACAGTTTTATGGGGTTTGAAATACTATGTAATGTTTAAAAAAATACTGTTGGGGATTTTTTTTTATTATCTGACGGGTTTGCGCCGGGGGTATTCAGATTTTCTCCAAAATTGAAAATTTGGTTCATATTTTTATTTTTTGAGTTAGCTTCGGTTAGATTTTTTTGTAAATAAAAAATAACCATTTTTCAAAGCTACATAACTCTGTTGTTTCTCAACGGAAATTATAAAATAGCACATCAAAATGCATTGAAATTTTATCAGCTTTCCAAATAGAATAGTTGAAAAAAAATTGAATAATGACCTTCAACATGAAAAGTTGTAAATAAACTTTAAATGGCGTCTAAAAGTACCGTCTGCACCACCGAATATTTTGCAAAGTTATGAAGTTATGAAAGAAATAATGACGATAAATCTCTATTTTTGCATCGAGAACAAACAATGGTCGAATAACTGCACTCACATATGGAGATAGCGCGCACTTCTAACGACATGGAAACAAAAGAACTTATCAAAGCTGGTAAAAACACTATTTTTTCGTCCTTTTCAGACTGCCCTTACTCGCATAACAGTCCCATATGAATTTTCGTCATTTTAGGTCAACATAAGGCTTCAACATAAAAGACTAAAAAAAAAGGTTTTGTTCTAGAAATTTCGAAAAAAAAAATATCAATTCGTGGCTGTTCTATATGAAATATACCTGAATAACAGTCCCATATGTGAAATACCACGGATTTGGTTACTTTTCAATGTTTCTTTCGGCGAAATAGTCTTTGGTTTATAGCTTTGAATCATTTAAACGTTTTTTTAACTCACTTGATGTCGAATGATGCACACTAGTTTTCGAAGGCAGGTCTGACTTTCTTAGGAATGGCTTCCTGAGCGAAAAACTATCGGATGCAATAAAAAATCGTAAAAAGATTCAACTTGCAATGTGGAATTCATGATATTTTTTTGCAAAAGTATGTTTCTTTTTCTGACAATTGCATTTAGAAGTTCAAAAATGATCAAATTTAAGTCTTAGAAAGTAGCTTGGTGAGAAAAATATATTTCGTATGGGACTGTTATGCTAGTAGATTCGAAAAAGGTTTCAAATATGGTCGATTAACAGTCCCAAAATGAATAAAAATGGTGCTCTCGACCTTACCAATAACCCAATTTCGAAAATTTCAGGCCTAACGATTTATTATGACAACCTAGAAACGATTTTCGTCTATGCTGAAAGTGGTGGTCACAATTTAAAAATACATTCCAAAACAGAAAAAGCTGATTGTCTCGCTTGCTTATTTTTGTATATGGGACTGTTATGAAAGAAGGGGCGGTAGATTGTTGCAGCTTTACTGACTTCATGTTATATCCAAAAATCTAATAACGTATTCGTTTATACCCAGTTTTGCACCAGGTCACAACAAGTTATGCACATTTTACAGTCATTTTTAGAAGTTTATGCGCTAAGTTTTGCATCCGTAATTCCCCAGATTTGATTTAAACTGCACGGAGGAACACTGAAGATTCGTGTGTGAGTGATCGAGGTAGCAAAACACTTACGACGAATTATGTTCAAAACTGGGCGAATGGAGAAAACGAATGCGGTAAAAGTATCATATTTTCATCATTTTACAGACTGGGCTGGCCATACTGAGCTCTTTGCTTATTTCTACAACATTTGTGCCACTTTCTCATACTTTTTTGATCAATGGGAAAGGATTTTGGTGTCCAGTGCTTAGCTCCCGATATAAAAACTATGTAAAGCACGTCTATATTTCATTTTTTTAATCACATTTTTGTGATGCCAAACACAGGGACTGAACCTTCTTCTATTGACATTGATTATGCTTCACAATGATCTTTGATCGAAAAATTAATAAGTTATATAGTATATGACCAGGTTGTAAAAGCAACATTCCCATTATTAGTTATATCACTTAAACAATACGATACTCAGAATTTTGGTTCAAATTTAAAGTCAGTTTTGCTGCAAACACTCTACAAAGCACGAAAAAGTAGTGTTTTTTACCTGCTTTGGTAAGTTTTTTTGTTTCCATGTTTGCTGCTATGCTGCAAACATGTCTCATGTCTCATGTCTAATGTCTAATGTCTAATGTCTCATGTCTCATGTCTAATGTCTAATGTCTCATGTCTCAAGTCACATGTCTAATGTCTCAGGTCTAATGTCTAATGTCTAATGTCTCATGTCTAATGTCTAATGTCTAATGTCTAATGTCTAATGTCTAATGTTTAATGTCTCAGGTCTCAAGTCTCAAGTCTCAAGTCTCATGTCTAATGTCTTAGGTCTCATGTCTCATGTCTCATGTCTCATGTCTCATGTTTCATGTCTAATATCTAATGTCTAATGTCTAATGTCTAATGTCTAATGTCTAATGTCTAATGTCTAATGTCTAATGTCTCATGTCTCATGTCTAATGTCTCATGTCTCAAGTCTCATGTCTAATGTCTCAGGTCTCATGTATCATGTCTAATGTCTAATGTCTCATGTCTCATGTCTCATGTCTAATGTCTAATGTCTAATGTCTAATGTCTAATGTCTAATGTCTTATGTCTAATGTCTAATGTCTAATGTCTAATGTCTAATGTCTCATGTCTCATGTCTTATGTCTCATGTCTCATGTCTCATGTCTCATGTCTCATGTCTCATGTCTCATGTCTCATGTCTAATGTCTTAGTTCTCATGTCTCAGGTCTCATGTCTCAGGTCTCAGGTCTCATGTCTCATGTCCAATGTCTCAGGTCTCATGTTTTATGTCTCAGGTCTCAGGTCTCAGGTCTAATGTCTCATGTCTTAGGTCTCATGTCTCAGGTCTCAGGTCTCAGGTCTCAGGTCTCAAGTCTCAGGTTTTAGGTCTCAGGTCTCAGGTCTCAGATCTCAGGTCTCAGGTCTCAGGTGTCATGTCGAAAGTCTCAGGTCTCACGTATCAGTTCTCAGGTCTCATGTCTCAATTGTCAGGTCTCAAGTCTAAGGTACCAGTTTGCAAGTCTCAGATCTCAGGTCTCATGTCTTAAGTATAAAGTCTCAAGTTTCAGGTCTCAAATCTCAGGTCTCAGGTCTAGTTACATGTCTTATTGTTTCAAGTTTCAAAGCTGCATAAATTAAAAGGTCTTTTTTTACACGGTTTTCCGCAATTAGCACGGTTTTTTTTATACGGTTTTCGGGAATTAACACGGTTTTTTTTACGCGGTACGTATATCAGTGTAAAAAAAGACCTAGGTGTATTTAAAAATTGAAAGATTATAGACGGATGATACAATACCGAGAACCGCATCTATCGATAAATGTGTCTCGGTTGTATTTGGAGCTTTCTGAGCGATTACATTTCATCTTTTTGTTCGTTCGTACTGCAAGTCTTCCGCTTGTGGGACGAACCACGCTAGGCCTACTATTGTGTGGTGGTAGCTACAAATCTATCCCGTATCTACCACTGCAAGGTAGTAGGCCCGTGAGGAACATAACGATGAAATGTGATGAAAAGTTTTTCAAATTAAAATTACCCTTCCGCTCATTTTCAACATCTTTCACCTTATTCTAATCTTCTATCCTATAATCTTTCAGTTCTTAAATATTCTTTCTCAAAGAATATAATATTTCACCGATATAGCCGATAAAATAATTTCATAGAATATTCAAATAATTTTTCGGAATTGAAAAAAAGATATTTGTGTAAAAACATCAACGTTGATGTTGATCCTAATGATAACTATAATAATGAATTAAAACTTCTTAAATCTACAAAGTTTTCAAAACCTTTAACATTTGTCTTCGGAAAGTAGCCCTTGAAACGTCGAAATCGAAGTACTCGGCAAAGCGGTTAAAAGTTCTAAAAATTCCTAGTAGAGCGCTGTTGGTTCCGTAGTTGTTCAGCCGGATTGGAACATAGAGCTGCAGATTTTGGTTCCTTAATCCTCGGGATCGCCTTCAGCAGCATGAGAGAGTCAATGCTTGACGAAAGGAGATCCGCTACGACTAAAACACGTACAGCGTTTCGACGAACTAAAAGCGTGTCTGAATCAATCAGGTGGCAACGGCATCCGTAATTGGGTAAACGTGACAGATCTAACCAGTTCAAGTGTCGCAGGACATACCGCATGAAGCGCCGCTGGATAGCCTCTATTCGTTCAGCTTCGTTCTGGTAAAATGGACTCCAAACTGCACATCCATATTCGAGAGTTGAGAGAACTATGCTGCAATATAGGCTTCTTAGGCTGTATACATAAAGTTGCCAGAAATTTTTCAGCTAGTATCGCGGATAAAACCGGGCAATCTGGCAACCTTATGTATACACATTTAATTTTTTTTGTTATGCGAAAAAAGAAGGTAAGACTTCCAGAAGTTTTATCAACGATGTCATTTGTATGAGTCTTAAACTCTAGCCGATGGTCTAGGTCTTAGACCAAGCAGAACCCTCTTCACACAGAGTACACACTCAGGAACGAAACCATCGCCGGGGTGGACCACATCAACGATCTCGACGCTATTCTAGACTCTAGGATAACGCTTTGATCGTTGATATGGTCCACCCGGGCGATGCATGGTTTCATTCCCGAGAGTGTACTCTGCGTGAAGAGGGTTCCGCTTGCGAGAAAATTAAATAAACGCACATTTGCTGTGGTTCAGAGGAAGACAGTTGGTGTCACACCAGTGAGAGAAGGTGTTGAACTGTCTTTGCAAGAGATCGATATCGTCTCGGCCATTAATGGTGTGGAGTTTGAGGTCGTCGGCATACGCAAGTTTGTGGCCGTCCAGGAGAGTGAGTACATTGTTAAAATAGATGACAAAAATTATCGGTCCCAAGTGACTTCCCTGGGGCACGCCTGAACAAGAGGAGAATTGTCTTGAAAGGTAATTTCCAGTTTACACTGATAACTTTCGTCCCGTGAAATAGCTTAGAAACCAGTCCAGTAGGAATCCGCAAAACCATAAGCGTTCGAGTGTAGCGATCTCGTAATTTTCTTTATCTAAAGCAGTAGACAGATCAGTCTAGATGGCGTCAGTTTGGGACTTTATGAAAAGGTTTCTTTAACGAACGATGTAAAAGTCAGCAAATTTGTTGTCGGCAAAAATCAGTTCTGATCGTTGGAAAAGTATTGCTTTGAGGACGAGAAAACCGAATCCAGAACGACCAATTCGAACAGTTTGGCTATCGAACACAGAGCTGATATTCCGCGGTAGTTGTTTGCATCTCTCTTATCACCTTTTTTGGGAACAGGGAAAATGTGAGTTTTTTTTTCCAAAGCGAGAGAAAGCTCGCGAAGTCCAGCGAAGCTCGAAAAATATGTCTGATGTGAGTTAGCAAATGTTGCATGAATCGTTTCAAGAAGATAGCTTGTATCCTGTCCGGACCCGTAGGAGATGAGTTTTTGAGCTTTGCTGCCACTTTCAAAATGGCTGCGTCATCGAGGGAAATACCGTTTAAAAAAGAATCTAGATGTGAGATATTTCCTACAGCCATACCAGTTGATCTGAGGAACTGGATAAGTTGTGAAAACGCTAGAATATTTCACAGCAAAAAATAAAGCATATTTCAGGATCGGTGTTTGCTGAGAAGCTGTTCAAGAACATTTGTGACGAAGCCCGGTTTCTTTATGCTGATTTTTTACCTACTTCTAGAAAGATCTCGGGTTTGTCTTAAAATTGTGCTTCAAATTGTATTTAAGGCTTTCAAAAAACCTTTCATGATTAATTTAATGAAACTTACTCAAAAATTTCGTTTTAAACGCACAAATAAAAGATTTTTACAACAAAATTTGATTATAAAGTTTGATTTGAGAATGAGAACGGGAATAAACCCGGGCAAAATCCGGGCTTTTGCAATGACATCCGGGCCGGATCGGGCTTTATAATGAATATCCGGGCAAACTCGTATAAAACCAAGCAATCTGGCAACCTTAGTGTAGAGGGACTTGTGCATGCTGAAGTTTTGAAGCGCAGGGTTTTTATCCGTCTTCAGTTGTCGCAGTTGGAAGGTAAGCTATAGGTTTCGGAACATGGCAGTCGGTCATATAGTTCCGTATGTTTGAAAAAGTCGCTGCGGTAGCATCGGGATTAGATATATCGAGCTCGTTCTCCCATTCGACAGAATCCAGGACGAGGGAGATAGCTTCGTAGACAACGTTTTTGAAGTCCTGGTAGAAGGGAGCGATTACCTCAATATGAGCGTTAATTCTAGTGTCGTCGAGTGAATGTTAACAGCAAAATGATAGCATCATTATGTGTAACAAATCTTGGTATCAACAAGGCTCATTGACTTTCATTTTATAGCAAAATAAAACAACCAACTACAGTTTACTCAAAGCTAATGTAGAATTAAGTCTGAAGCAGAAGAAGGCATCTTTAAGGTATCCTATGTTTTATGAAATTCAAGGCATAGTCCAAAATTAAATACCATACAAATTGTGGTAAAAAATTTAATCAATTGCAAAAGTATGCACTAAAGTGGTTAACTTTATTTTCAAAAGTAGAGCGTTTTCTCTAACAATTGTTGCTTATTATCTGCTCGTTTTAAACGCTTGAAATATTGATATCACAACAGGTTAACGAGGAAATTAAAAGCATTTATTTAAAAACAGTCATCTTGAAAACATTTCAAATCCCTCTTGAGTCGGTTTATTTATAATAATCACACATTTATTCACAGATCAGCACCAATCTGGAAGCTAACAACTCGTACAGTATTGAACTATTCCAGTGCCCGGCTCTCACATGAACACGCTGTTGGGCTCTTTTTTCACTAAACCACAACCAAAGTTAGTAAATAAGTTTAGGAAGAATCTAAAGTTGAGCGTCAGACATCATGAAGGCTATCATCGTCGTCGTCTAGCCTGTGTGGCCGCGTGAGGGTCAACAGAGCACAGTACCTTCTGCCATGAATCACTTTCTAAATGTTGACACTTAGATATATTGCCTGTATGAAGTTTTTTTTTTATTGACATTGAGGCGGGAGGCAAAAAAAATGGAAAAGATGATCGAAATAAATAGTCAATATTGATTTCAAAATATTGATGGTTTATAGAACGTGATCAATGGATCGTAGCACTATTTTTCATCAAATACAAAGTAGGAAAAGTTTAACCTTACATAAACGACACCTCTTACTATGAATGAGCATTCAGCTCAGCATTAAAATCAGCAGATGAGTCGGGTGGCGCACGGTGTCATAAAATATGGCATACTTACAGCTCATATCTGGATTCAATGCAAATTCTATGTTGCTTTTTTGCATGGATAAGAGGCATTTGAATGATTAATATTGAATGTCATTGATGAGATAATAAGATACCTGCATATAGTTCTGTCACTTTGAAAATAAAGCAGAAATAGGTCACTTAAGAAATATTCAAACAATCAAATTTTTGTCTTATGTTTGCAGGTCTTGAATCTTTCATTATTGATAAAGCTTTTTAAACTTTTAGTTACATTTTAAGATCACTTGTACTGGAATTCATAGTTAAAAATTTGTAGATAAAATAATCTTCACAAGTAGCGAAATATTATTTCTCAATAGTAGTGTGCAGATGTAAAGTGAGCAATTATCATTTTTAACTTTTATGTAGAACAGCAAGATATTTTTCAGAAATATCACTAACTTTTAAACATTATTTACTGATAATGAAATTAAATTGAACATCTTCAATCCTTTTCAATTAAGATTCTAAATAAAGACTAATTCTAAATTTTGATTCAAATTCGGGTTCCCCTCTACTAAAGCATTGAAGTCTTTTTTGATAAGGTGGTATTTTCGATACCTTTCGTATTCAATCAATTCGGTTTAACGATAAAGTAATCGTATAAGTTGTTTATTAACATTACTATTTATTTATTATGATAAGCTTTGAGAACCCCGAGTCGCTTAACGATTTATTTCGTACCTATTTAGTATTACCAGCTTACACCAAAACCAGTATTCTAACACCGCTTCAAAGATGCAACGAGCGCGTGTTTATGGAAGACGAATGAAAATAAAAGTGTGACACATTTTCGCTTTCAAACAACCAGGCAGACTTCTCAGCTTAGCTTGGGCAGACGTGCCTCAGCATTTGATTGACCGCCATTCCACCACCCCGCCCATTCACCCAAACAACCCATCAATAATGGTGGTTGATGATGATGGGTACACTCTTGAAAATGGAGGGTAACTGTTTGTGTACTTACCTACATAGCATGCAATGGATGCAAATTGAAGATGACGGTGACGTCTCGACGTCTCGATGCCGACGCCGGCGTCGCACGATGGTTGCAGTTTATGATCCGGAAAACCGATGAGTTACTGTTTGGGACTCCCAGAGAGCAACTGGAGAGTATTCACCAGGCATAAAATAAATATGCATGATCTCTCGGAATGATCTTAGACCAAAATTCAAATTCCGTTTTCAAGAGGATTTATGGAGAAAATTTACTCGTGAAACAAGTGCAAAACTCGCAATTAAATATTTTCGTTCGAATATCTATAAGTTGCCTTAATAAAGAAGTTAATTTTTCATTTATAGATATACCAATTCAGGTCGGAAATAAAAAAAAACTGTTAAATTCTATTCATGATAAACTTTCTTCCAATATCTTCTTGATAAAGTCAGAAATAATCTTTGCAATACATTTCAACCCAACCAAGGAATATAAATTAAAATAAAATGTTATTACTTTTCAACTATCCCAGTGGTCGGCAACCTTTTGAGTAGAAAGAGCCAAAAACAACAAAATTTTAGAGATTGAAAGAGCCGCATCATTGTTTTCGAGACAATACTAAGAATTGAAATGAATCAATAATAAGAAATAATTATTGAATTAAGCATTTTTAAAGGTAAGAATGAATAATTGAAATAAGGAAAATAAAATAAGTTGGAGTATGTAATTCATGTATATGAAACTGTTAGAAAGTGAAAAAATCTGACATTTTCTTAACGTAACGAAGTATATGAATGGTTAAGAAATATGAGTTTCAATAAAATTAAATTTACGTTTTCGATAAATTTGGTCTACTTAAATCATGCTTCAAACAACTTATGTCTTTTTTATATTTTTAAGAATTTATAGCATCCAGCGTTTGTGTCTACAGAATTTTACGTATAAGATAAATACCAAGATATAGTTTGACGTCAGAATAGACATTTTTGGGTATTTGCTGGGCATTTTAGCAACTGAATAAAAAATTAAACTATTTCGTAAACTTGATGGAAAGCTTGAGTAAACGAATAGCTGATCAATACGTTAAAGTATTTTACTGGCATTATAATTCAGTATTTAAATATTTTCCTGAATTCAGATTTCGAATTAAAGTTGGAAAAGTGTATAAAATTTGGAAATAATGACCCTTAAAAATAAAATCTGATTTATTCTGAGATATATAATGAATACCTGTCACTGAAACTTTGTACAAAATTTTGGCCTGTGATGTTAGTTGGTTTTTTCAATGTCCTTTTTTCGAAAATTCAGCTCATGAAGCAAAATAACCACAAGGAAAATTTACCAGATAAGCTCAATTATGATTGTTGTGTAATGACCATTGCGGATACAAAATAAATACAACTTGTCTCGTGATCGTCTGACTGTAAAAGAGGCTGTTTATTGTAACATTATTCTTCATTACACTTTTTCCCGCGCATTCATGGATCAATTTCATATCGAGGGGTTCAATGTTTTAAATATCTGGCTTCGGCTTCCTAAACTCGTATTTATTTATCAAAAGATTTCTTTTAAATAAATGTTAGAAATGACAAATTAAAACAAAATTTTAAGAGCTGATATAAATACTTACCAGAAACGACCTTGAGCCTGCGCGGTTAAGACACTATTCTATCCTATTTTGTTTATTTATAGAGGATTTTAACCAGCTTGGTCATTCTTCCTCTGGTGGTGAGGACACTTATTCTACGCATTTTAAAATATCGAAAACAATTAAAACAATTTTTAAATCAACTTGAAATCGGAACAAATGTAGTTCGAGCAATCTGCTTGTACAATCGGAAATTTTTTTTCTCCCTAATTTAAGAAATGCCTATTTTAAAAATACAAAATGCGCAGAATTTGGAATAAGGGCTAGTCACGGTTTTAAGATTTAAAAATGTTATCAAATTCTGGATTCTTAATTCGCAATATAAATGAATTGAAAGTTGCATTTTTTTTAAAGCTAAATTTATTTTTAAACTGCGACCCAGAGATGGGTCTTGACTCGCATTTTTTTTTCGCATGTTTTTCAACATCGATTTTCTCTTATCTAGTCCCTGAAATTTCATCTAAGTTGGATTCATTTCTCTACAAAAAGCTAAATTTATTTTTTCAACACTTAATGAATGATATTTTAAAATAGACCGGTTTATTAAATTCTTACCCAGTATTATGATGTTCTTAAATTCAAATAAAAACACAAAAAGATTGAAGCCGTTATTTTTTTGTTTTTCAAGTTATTAATCGTTGAAGTTTTTAAAAGTTTTCAAAAAAATTGCTTCGCTCTAAACCTTTTTTTTTTTTAAAGAGCGCTTTGTTGATTGTGTTTACTTAAGACTCAGAAACTTGGTAAGAATAGCGTTTTATTGTCAAAATAGCACTTTCTTTTACCAAAATAACAATAAAATTAGAATTTTTTCTCATTTTTTGTATAATTTTCACCTGTTAATAATAAATCTGTAAAAGGAAAAAAAATTGAGTTCATTCTTTTCAATCTCCAGCTCAACTTTAATATTGAAACGAAAAAAAGAATGTGAAACATTTACGCATTTTTCACGTATTTGATATGTAATATTGTTGTTTCAGAATAATGTTATTCATTAACCCTCATCCGCATTAGGGTGTCATTTTGACACCATTGCAAGTTTGAAGGCTTGTAACTTTTTTCAGAAGCTTCAAAATACAAAAATTTCTTCGGGGACCCTAAATGAATTCAAAAGTTTTTCAATATTGCATCTTTACTTTTTTTATGGACGAACCCTGGAAGCCTGGACAAAAAAACTCTCTTTTCCGACTTTTGGTGTCATTTTGACACCACAAAAGTAAAATCTATTTGAGTCGTTTGAATTATTATGAACTTCATATAAAACTTATATCAATAGAAACCTTGTAATGTCAGTAAAATATGTTTAGAACATTATATACAGCTTAAGTTACAAGTTTTCTCGTTATTCAGCATGAAAGAAAAAAAATTGGTTGAAAATATTCTATTGAGAGTAGTTTGCATTTGCTAGTCACGACACGCATCATTATTTCGTCTTTCGGCTTCGCTCTCTGCCCGAATCACCACCCACCGTACCTACTCGGAGAGCAAACAAACACGTTTTGCTGGACGAGGTGCTTGTAGTTCTAGAAATTTAGGAATGATTTTATGTTTATAATTTTCATATTTTTGTGAAATCTCACAGCGTGATTTGTTGCACCTCACTAGAATGAAGATTAAATATGCTTTCCAATGATTATACTCTTGGTTGGTCCAAACAAAGTAAAAGCACTGGTAATCCGGGTACAACCTGACGGTGGACCACAAAAACAGATGAAATTTCAATTTGTAAAAAAATCGCGCAAAGTAGTGAACTTTGAAAAATTCCAGTAAATTCAATTTTTGTTGCATCAAAAATCTAAAGACAGCAAAATGTTAGAATTTTTATACATTTTGTAGTCATATTTTTTTCAAAACTCTACCATCGCTCAAACAGTATTTACTAGCAATCGAATGAAAAGTAGGTTTTTTAGACCACTTTTTAGAACTTTTTGTGACCATTTAATTAAAAAAATTTAAAAAAATATTTCTTGTCTTCATAATGTAGGCATTAACTTCAGCTTTCATATGCATAAGGCAAATATTTTTTTGAACGTGTAATATATGAACTACAGCAGTTTTCGTGAGGCATGTTTTTTCGGATTTTTTTTCTTTCATGCTGAATAACGAGAAAACTAGTAACTTTAGCTATATATAATGTTCTAAACATATTTACTGACATTACAAGGTTTCTTTTGATGTAAGTTTTGTTTAAATCGGTCTAACACGCCAAAAGTTATAACGATTTGAGCTTGTGGTGTCAAATTGACACCACAAGTGCTGATTAGGGTAATGAAATCTAATGCGGATGAGGGTTAAAGGGTTAATTGCAAATGGATTGTTCTAAGTTCAAAATCAGCGTCAACCAACAAAAAAATAAACTTCAATCAAATCTAAGAATCTTGATATTTGGGACTTTTGATTTGTTCCTTCAGAGATGTTAATCGTAGAAGGCTTTCTTCTGGACCTATAAAAATCTGTAGGGGGAAGTGTTCCTATATGCGCATATTGGGTAATATGCGCATACAGCCGATTGACGATATGGCTGGAGATTCATCATATCTAATTAGTGCAGTTTGAGGGTAATACGCTTTTAACACATGGCATAAAAAAATTAAATTATTATATAAAGTCGAAAAAATTTAAAAATTCAAACAAGATTTTTGTCAGTTTTGATATAATATATTGAACTTTCATTATTGTGGATACAGATTCTGTGAACAAAAATTTTAGTGGTTTTTCTTTCTTATTCATCTGGAAATCGGAAATTCAACAAATCGAAGCTTTTGGCAAAGTTGTAAATGATAAGATATTGGAATAAGAGACAAGTTCTGTATGCCCATATCAAGGCAGGTTAAATGCCTATATCAAGAAAAATAGATTAGTCTTATAAATTTTTAACTTTCTATCATTTAAACATGAAATCTACGCTCAAATCACGATCTTACAGCGAAAAAAGAAGAACTTCCTACTGATCCGATAAAAATACAATATTGACAAAATATTACCCTGAAATATGGCCATATGGCATACTTAACTATGTTTCATGCAAAAGAACTAGTGATGTAAAAAATTTCACCAAAATTTCGGCCTTGACGTATGCTTAACATCCGTTTCTACCATTTTCAATTAAATAATATCAAAATATTGCAAGTGGTAATGAAATATAGCTAAAAACATAAATATGCGCATTTAGCCCGCCAGTTTCGGAAATCGGCTATTTTGACTTCTTTTATTATAAAATTATTTTCACAAAAACTGTAAGAGATTTTAACAGAAAAATTTCACTAACGTATATAAAACAGATGTCCGCTCATGTGCATATAGTTTTCAGACTCCTATCTTTTGGAGTATAGGAGAAAATGAGTGCTTTCCTTAATATGCGCATATAGCCTTCCTCTCCCCTAGTCATATAGTCGTTGTATTAAAAAATCGGTTTTGGTCACCAAACTCAAATATCAATTTAGCTCGTTTTTATATCTATTTCTGTCAAATAAATCATATAAGCGCCGGAGAAGTTTTTCAGTAACTTTCCGCCAACTGCAACGTTGATATAAAGTCGCGAATGCAGTTAAGACACAACTTTAATCGAAACATAAAAAATGAAAATATTAGTGCCGTTAGTTAAAGATTCGCAGCTTTACATTGAAAAAGCCGCAGGTTGCCGACCACTGACTATCTGCATTATAAATTTTACTGTAGAAATTCGGCTTAGAATAATTCATAGCGTCATTTGTATTATAAATAATATGAGCTCAAAATTGGTTCATTATACATAAAAAAAAACCTTACAAAAAAATATGAAAACGCTTATTTAACCATTGAGAACAGCTGTAATATGTGAATTACATCATTGTTTCGTGTTCAGACACTCAAATAGTCTATTGCCTAATTGGATGAAACTTGAAAAAAGTAGATAAAAACGTTTAAAAATGCATTTTAAAAATTTTTGCCGAAAGCTGAAAACCAGTCACTGTAGAGGCATAATGAGAAACCCCCCGAGGCAGTATGAACACCATTAATGAAGGCATAATGAGCGTTTTCTGCCGGGGAATCTAGCAGCAAATTCGACTCGATGAAGTCAACTGAGTAATAGAGCTACAGCTAACTTGAATCGTCTGACGATTTGGCCTATTGGTTAGATGTCGGAGAGGTAATCAGTAGGCTCGAGTTCGATTCCTGGTCGAGATGATTTTTTTTCATTCATGATTATGATTGCACTAAACGGTGAGGCGTAGATTCATCAAACAAAGCAATAACAAAATAATCTAGGTCTGTTTGTAAATAGAATTCAAAGAATTAACACATGCTCATACATTATGTTTCTGGTATTTTGTTTGACGGATGATGCTTTGATGCTATTAGCCGTATAATGTAACAATAAAAAAAATCAATCATGAATGGTATGTGCAAAAAAAAAAATCCCCTCGAACAGGAATCGAACTCGAGTCTACTGATGACCTCTCCGACACCTTACCAATAGGCCAAATCGACAGACGAAACAAGCCAAGCTGTAGCTCTATTATTCAGTTGACTTCATCGAGTTGAATTCGCTGCTAGATTCCCCGGCAGAAAATGCTCATTATGGCTTCATTAATGCACGGAAAATAATAAAAAGGTAAAATTTACCGAGTTAGCAAAGGTGAACGCTCGTGAAAGCCAAAAAGGTAACTTCTACCTTTTCGAGGTGAAACTCACCTCACAGTGAGGTAAAATTTACCTGAATCGAGGTGGGAAAAAAGGTACAATTCACCGAGAAAAAAGGTAAATCTTACCTCGTAGCGAGGTGAAGTTCACCTGAATTGAGCTCGATAAAAAAGTATAATTCACCTAGAAAAAAAGGTAAATCCAAATAAGGTAAAACTTACCTCGTAGCGAGGTGTAATTGACCTGGATTGAGCTAAACAAAACGGTACAATTCTTCTAAAAAAAAAGTAACTATTCGCCGAACCCGTTCATTGAGGTTAAGCTGTTTTGTCATTCTAGGAACAAGTTTTGCTTTGTGCCTAATATGTGAAAATCGGAATAGAATGGTAAGTGTTCTTAAATATCATTTAGATGTGCTGGTTCTCGTCATAATACTATATTGATTTTGTTTCAGATCGGCCCGAGGTGTATTCCACGTCATATATCCTCCAGCCGGAAAAGCCGAACCTGACCGGATTAGTCGAACGGAGGAGGCCATGAATGTACGCAACGCAGGTGGATTCAGCGGCCATAGCGGCTCAGAAGAACGCGGAGCCGAATTACCAGTCCCTATTTATCTCCAATAAATATCATTTCTGAAAGAATTTTTTATTTTTTTAATTCTTATCGAAGAAAACAATCAAACCAACCAGCATCTACCTTTTAAATCAGTAAATGGGAAAATGGTATTATTTACTATTTTGCTAGGTGAATGCGAAAAAGGTAAAATTTACCTTTTTGCTAGGTAAATAGAAAAAAAGGTAAAATTTACCTTTTTGCTAGGTGAATGAAAAAAAGGTAAAATTTACCTTTTTTTTTATTTTCCGTGTGGTGTTCATACTGCCTCGGGGGGTTTCTCATTATGCCTCTACAGTGACTTGTTTTCAGGTATCGGCAAAAATTTTTAAAATGCATTTTTAAACGTTTTTATTTACTTTTTCAAGTTTCATCCAATTAGGCAATAGACTATTTGAGTGTCTGAACACTGCCTTCATTGATAGTGCTCTGTTCGCCTCCAGTGAACAAATTAAAGAAAAAACGCGTTTTAAAATTGATTAAAGTGAAAAATAAAAAATTTGATGATGTTGAAAATTGAGAAACAATGTGTAGATCATGTTGCAGTGCCTACATTTCAGATCTAGATGATTTAAAGGTCATAAAAGCCTATTTGGTGGTGCTCAAAAATTATAATATTTTCGTCACTTGAGAACCTAGCTGGTTATTATTTAATATTTCTGTAAAGATGAGAAGGATATTTCTTTTTTGGTAAAAAATTAATACTATGGATAGAAGGGTTCAGAAAAAGGACACTTTTTACCATGGTATTTTTATTCAAAATAAAATATTTAATAAGGTTTTTGATGGTTTTTCGGGAAATCTAACTTTTTACTAGCAATATTTCAATAAAAGGTCTAGTCCAGTTCCAAAACAGGAACAGTAGGTTCAAATTAGGAAATTTTAATCAGCCATGTCTTTGTAAATATACTAAAAACGGCTTAACCAAGGATAATAATTCATATTAAAACTGGCTGATTAGACGAATAACTTCTAATGAGTTTTTTCTAAAAACCACAAAACACCTGTCCATGTATGAGAAAAACATGGGTTTATATAAACCACCGCTTAAAGGGTCCAAAGTAGGGCTACTTACCCTATTTCAAGTTGGGGACAAGTCGAAATAGCAAATGTAAGTTTGAAAGTTATTAAGAGGATTTCAACTATTATGTTGAAACCAAGTCCACAACACTAAAAAATCACTAAAATATTGTTAGTTAATGTTGGAAATAACGAGAAAACAGACTACCTTTATAGGTTGACAATGATTATTAAGATATAGTTTTTTCCGTTTAGAAAAAAAAAAACATTTACGGACCCTAAGAAAGCACAGCTTACTTTATACTTCCACTTTTATATAATTTGAAGAGCTCGCAATTAAACTTTACAGTTCAAAACATTACTACAACAACATGATATAAAAGTTGATTATTAATAATTTTCTGCGTACACAAAGATGCTTCTCCTAGGGTCCGTCAAGAGTGTTCAATATATCTACATTAAGGTTGCCAGATGGCCTCCGGTTGTATCGGGGTTTGCCCGGATATTTAAAACAAAACTTCTGAAAAGTCCGGTCCGGCATAGTTGCCAGGGTTTCATTGCAAAAGTCCGGATTTGGCACGGATTGATTTACTTTATTTCTACTTTAAATTTGTCTTATTGATGCGTCTAAAACGAATTTTTTTCAGAAAGTTGTATTAATATAATCATGAAAGGTTTTTTGGAAGTCTAAAATTCGATTTAAAATCTGCTGTTGAGTTTTTGATGAGAAAATAGTTTTTATGTATTTTTTTGTTGATTTTAGTTGAGTTATTCCTGGGTTGTGACCTAATTTGCCCAGATTTTTGGTTGTTGATTTGTCCGGCCCGGATACCTGCTTAATAAATTCTGACAACCACAATCTACAGTACCGTTCATAATTGTATAGAAATTGGAAGCAAGCGCACTGTCACTTCGACTTTGAACTTCCATAACTTTTTACTCTAATGATATTTTTTGATCAAATTTTTTGCGTTAGATAGATCAACTATTACACTATTATATCACAAAATTAGAGCTTTCTGGAGTTTGTGTGGCCTGAGAAACAGTAATTCTGATTTCTATATAATTTTGGACGAATGTTTCCATAGGAAAATCATATTCTCTGTTTAACAAACAGTAAATCTATTTCAACCGAAAAATCAAAACAATATCGCGAGATTTTGATTTTTCAAAACACAAATGGATCATTTATTCCATTTTTTCTTTTCTTCATTGCTTTTGCCAGACATTTTTTGTCTGATTGGTAAAGGAAACGATATAACTCTCCTGAATCGTCCAAAATTATATAGAAATCGCATTTCTATGTTCATGCCTGAAATATTGCACCTCGCGTAACTTTTGATATCATCGATAGAACTTCTCGAAAACTTCAGACATGCTAGCTTCATATTTCAACAATCACTGTGCAAAATTCCAATAACAAATGTAGCGTAGTTTCAGAGATATTCCATTTTGAATGAGAAAAGTCCAAAAAGTGCGATTTTCGTAGAATTACTGTTTCTCAGGCCACACAAATTCCAGTGTGATAGTTTATCTATCTAACGCAAAAAATTTGATCAAAAAATATCATAAGAGTAAAAAGTTATGGAAGTTCAAAGTCGGAGTGACAGTGCGCGTGCTTCCAATTTCTATACAATTATGAACGGTACTGTACATGTTTTTCATGATGAGAATCAAATTAAATTTTCTCGTACAATGTTGCGAAATGTAGGGTCATTAATTGAATGAGAAATTAACAATATGGAAGTTCCATTTTTTAATAATAAACTTAATTTTCATTGAATCAAAAAAAATTTAAGTCTCTACGTTCTAGAAGGAGTAAATGGAATGAGCGATTGCATCGCTCAGTCGCTCGACTCGTTGCCTGGTGCTTAGTGTTCATTCCAATTATCTTCATGGAATGCCAGCTGCGTAAAGCGATTTTTGATTAATCATATAACGCGTCAAGGTGAGAGAAGCCTAAGTAGTACCTACCTATGCTGAATGAAACGTGTGTTGCTGTCCATTCGTCTATCGACTGACTGGTGACGATTTGTTGCGAGGAGCATTGCTCGCCGATTAGTCATTCTGGAAAGTGACACATTAGCCAGATCGCCATCGGGGGTGTTCGATGTTCTTGTCTCGATTTAACCCGAGCAAGGCCGGCCGAGATGTGGTTTTTGGGCTAGCTCTACTAGATCACAGCTTCCCATGACACCGCAATGTCTACGGCGATCGCGAGAATGGAAAATAGAGCAGCAGCAGCTCGCAATCCCACTTTATGCTGCGCGAACTCGATAGGATTGACCTTACCTTACATTCTTCGAAAACCGCGCATACATACGTTTAAGCATAGCACTTATGTTGGGTAGTTTGGATCAAGGTGTCGCAGCTGGTTGTTTCCAACATAGTTCAGAATTCGAGGTGTCTAAAGTATTGCTCCTCAATACCCACCTTGATTGGGAGGGAAAGGTTTCACAGAGAGCCTTTCGATGCTGACTGGGCCGCAGAACGTGAAGGCGAAAGGCTGCTGGGGATCCTTTCGCGGGCTCTTGTCCATAAATCTTGATCAGCTGCACCAGGGAGCAAAGTTAAAGGTCAGTTGACCGGTGTGGTGGTTACTTACTGGATGGCACGATTTCAGGAGTTGTGGGATCGAAAGACCTACGTTGTTGAGAAGGTGTAAACAGCAACCAACAAAAAATCGAGGCGAAAATCAAGTGGGGCACTCCGGTGGCAAACCGGATTCCGATCGGGTTTTCGGTCCCAATCTGGGAATGCGAAGGTAGGTGCTGATAGCTTCAAGGTATTTTAAAATGGGCTTGAGCTATAATTTTGAATTATAGTTTTATCGCATCGGAAACTGTTGACTTGCATTGAACTGAGTGCATGCGAATGTTTTCCATTACACTATGGACGCCTGCCAATTGTCACATCAATAACAGCAGATATCCTTTCGATTATTGTTGTGCAACTTTGTTGCATTTGTGATGATACTTCGATAGCAGCACATTTCAAAATTTAACGAATAAAATATCCGCTAACTTCAATTTCTTAAAAGCTGAACATAAAAATCCTTTAAGAATCCTTTAATCAAAAAATAATTTCATCCAACTTTCAAATTTCGTCACTCTAATTTATAAATAGATTCTTTTAAAGGCTAATACGATCATATATTGTGCAAACTCGTATTAGAGGTTCCTCTAATAAAAACAAATTTCTATTTAAACTTTTTTGGGTATCACCTACTATTTGAAAACTATTCGCAAGAGAAGCCCACTAGGCAATACACGTTATCCAAGCCCTTGAACTGTCGGATTGATGGATCCGGTCCCGAGTCGATTTTTTTTATCTTGAGTCATATGATCAGAAAACCTGGAATATTAGACTGAGTGCATTTGGGGTCATTTTTAAATTCCTAATTTCTGTTTTCTGAGTCTAAAATATTTCGTTTTTATTTAACACTCATCCATTCACTAATCACTAATCACTTATCGTACTTCCATAGCCAGAACCTATGTCTGAGTCCCAAAGAATAATAAAATGACTTATTATTCTTCTTTCTATGTTCATGTTTTTAATAATTTTAACATAAAAATATTAAAATGATCAAAAACATAAAATGGTTGGGCATGGAGCAGAGAACGCAGAGACATCTGGAACATAGGAACAGGAAGAAATGTGAACCACCAGTACCATACATTTCAAATGGGCAGTATCGTTGGAAGCATGCTAAGAAATTGCTCCTTGATGAAGAAGCCATGTTTAATGTTAATTAACTACTCCATTCACTAGGACCGTACGTTAGCGGCTGGAAATGATTTATTTTGTACACAGAAATCACAAAACTTGAACAGAAGAATTTTGTAGAAATTTATGATATTGATAAACGTTACTAAAATTATAAACTTTAGTTTTATTACTTGAATTGTTTTGGATTTCAGTGTACAATTATCATTTCTGGTCATCGACCAAGGATAGAGCGCCTTTACTCGCAAAAGTCATAGCAAGCCGAAAGCCGGCAACGTTTGGAACCGAAAACATGCGTAGAAAATCACATTACACGATGCGGGAACGAAAAAAAAATCATTCTGTAATGCCACCATGAATCACTTTATAGATTTTTTATTTATTTTTCCTATTTTCATATTAAAACACTTCAATTTTTCGAGTTGATTGGAATTTTTTACACCATCAAATTGCCCAGATCACCAGTCTTCCTTCCGGGAAAATACAGAACAAAACAACACATGGGAGCTGAGGAGTTCCGATTTATTTCAAGCCCCCGTAGGCGAATTCCGAAAAAATACACAGTTAGGCGGCCAGGAAACGAAAAGGAATCTTTCCTGGTACAACACATATTCTTGCTATCCGATCCAAGCTTTTTGTCAAGATTCATAGATAACTTTCACTATAAAAACCAACAAATTACTTAATTTCCACGGACGGAGAAAAAAAACGCGTGCGCCGCCATCAAGTCAACGCCTACTTTCTTTCGTTTTTATTTAACACTCATCGATTGATTTTAAAGTAACATTCACATAACTAATTCTTAACGAAAGGGTTGTAAGGAAAAATTTAATATTTTGTTTTGAGTAATCATCCTTATTCCACTTACACCACTTCCACTGGAAACCGAATCTTTCAAAGTTTTTTTTGTGCCTGTATTTTAAATTAATTCGAAACCTTTATAATCGAAATCTGCTAAATTTAACCACATTAAATATTCTAGCAAAGAAATCTTGATAACAAATACTGTTATAGAATACTGTAAAATGAATCATGAGTTGGTTCTTGTGCTTGTAATATTAAAATATCTAGCATCCATGCGGAAACTCAATTGTATTCAAATTCTATGTTTCGAATTGTAATTTTCTTTCAGATCCGAATTATGAAATTTGGTAAATAGTTTCGATTTTAAGTTGAGATTGTGAATTTTGAACATTATGTAAATGAAAATATGCTTCCAATAGTCCTAATTGCAAATTTTTAACATATTTAGTAAGCCGCACCAAATTTCAAATTCTTCTTTCGTCACTCGGAGTTGTAACATCGCGAGGGAGGGGGATAATAAAATTAATGCGAAAAACAAATAAATTGGACTAAATTGCACGAAAGCTTGTGTGCAACAAAATTGCATACAATATCTTGGTACAAGACCTCTAAATCAAGTGATTTTTCAACTAAAAATTCAATGAAATCAAGAATACAAAAGGTGAAATAACTCCAATCTTCTACAGTTTGTTTTTTGGTCTTGTAATCTTTCGGATATTTGCATTTTTATCTAAATTTACATAAATTACTTCAAACTTTATTTATTTCCCCGTTTGGGTTTTTGGAAATTTCGAAGAGGGGTGATGACAAAAGACGAAGGACAATGCACACACAAAGAATAGTGAAAAAAGTTTAGGTAATATCTAATTATTCAGATTGAAGTTATTTAACATTAAAAGTTATTAGTTTTAAATCATAACTTTCGGAAAAAAGTCCTAGGAGATGCCTATTTTTTCACAAACATGAGGACTTGTGGTATTGATCAGTTGGCATGTCAGTTGCCTCCTGAGCTGATGTTTGTGAGTTCGAATCCAAAGGTTAACATCGAACACAGTTGTACCACATAATTTTTTATAACTGTCCGCCAAATACATCGTTGATAAAAGTTCCGAATGACACAAAGATATTTAAACGACTATAAACGAAACAAAAAATAAAGCAAATAAATTATGGATTTTGGAGGTTTCCTTTGAAAGAAAAACTTTTAGTATTTAGTATTTTGAAAATGAATTAAATATTCAGATATAAGAGTAACAAATGAGGTTTACAATTCAAATAAGGATAATTTTTTACTCTTTTAAACTCGAAAAAAGTCTAGGATTTTAGTTTGAACCTTTGTTTTAAGAATCTGTAATATAAATAGTGTTAAATGACAAATTATATTCCCAACTGAACTTTACCTGATGATTATATACAAGTTATTTTATCATGAAAAATTATCAATAAAAATTTAGAATTTACTAGCTGATCCCATACGAACTCCGTTTTGCTTTCAACTTGGAATATGTCATGAACAGTTTGCATGGAAGTCAGTTGCCAAGCATTTGCCAGATGCACTTCCGAATTCATTGTTAAGTAATAATTGCAAAAATAATGGACGATCACTTTTTCTGTCGTCTGCTACTTAATTTGAAATCAGGAATCAATTGACCGCGCCAAAAAAGCCGTGTTTAAATTTCGACTAAATCGTTGCATAACAAAGCAATTATTGCCAAAAAGTTAAACCCCTTTCGGGGGCCTCTTATACAATCTTTGATATCTGAAATCGATAGCCCTTCCCTCAAAACTCCCGTGTGCCAATTTTAAAAGCAATCCATTGTTTCCCTTTCGTCGACCCCTGGAAAATATTTGACATCTCAAATCGATTGCCCGTCTCTGAAAATTACCGTGAGCAAATTTTCATCTCAATCCGATGTATAATATCGACGATATAGCAAAAAAATTGAAAGTTTAATATGGACGACCCCTTCTGCCGGCCCCCTACACTGAATCTAATACCTGAAATTCATTGCTCGTCTCTCAAAACTTTCGTGTACCAATTTTCATCTGAATCCGATGTCTTATAACGACAATATAGCATCAACAGTGAAAAGTTAATATGGACGCCCCCTTTGGCCGGCCCCTGATTTTAGTTTGGATAAGTGAAATCAGTTGTTTGTCCCTAATAACTCCTATGTGCAAATTTTCATCCCAATCCGATGTATAAGAACGTCAATATCACTAAGATGCTGAAAATTTAATATGGACGACCCCTTTGGCCGATCCCTTACACAAAATTTGACACCTGAAATCAATTGGTAGTTTTTCTAAACACTCTTTTGCAAATTTTCAACACGATCCGACGAAAAATAACGTCAGTATCGCGAAAACAATATTTGTCTTGTATGGAAGACCCCCTTCAGAAGGGGTCATCCGAAAATCTAAAAACATTTTTCATCATTCCTGGTCTGAATGAGCATCCATGCCAAATTTCAGACCTCTAGCTTTTAAGACGGCTGAGTCTATAGAGGACAAACAAACAAACAAACAAAAAACCCACAGAAATTTCTTTTTATATATATGTATATAGATAAAATCATGAATCATATTTCTTAAATTCACAATAAATTTCTTTTCAAAAAATAAATTCTTTGAAATGAATCAAGTCTTTTTCTACATTTGTAATTTTCAGCAGGTTTGTGTTTCTAAACTGACCCTGATTGCATTTGAAAATTCCATTTTGAATCAAGAATAAAAGTTATGAAACTGCGATCTCTTTCAATTTGAATCCTTAATTTAATTCTCATATTCATATTTTATTATTAATATTGAGTTGAATCTGAATACGAATTTTAAATTTTAATTCCGAGTTTGAATCAGAATTTAGATTCAGATTTTGAATTTAAAAATTTCTAGGAGTTTAAAACCAAAATCGAAATTTTATCAGAACTCTCAAACAAAAATCTCTTACTTGATTCGGAATTTATGGGTTTCAATATATTTTATTTTTTCAATTATTTGATCATAATTGAACTTGCATTTTAAAAATTAATTGCATTTTAATATTTTCTTTTCATATCCAAAATCAACATTCTAATCAGGATTCTATCCCAATGATGATCCAATCTGTAAATCAAGATCAATAAACTGGGTACTTTCTGGATTTTTTTCCGCAAGTATCCGGGCCGCGCTAATCCGGACTATTTTATGTTAAAACCTTGAATAAACCAGGCATATTGTTTCAAAACTTTCTCCAAAATCCGCTCAATATTCGGGCAAATTCTGGAGTTAATTAAAAAAAATCATGAAGAAACATTTGACAAAGTTGGTTTTTTAAAGAATCAAATCAGCCGAGAATCATATTTTACCTACCTACCCAAGTAACACAGATTATGCCAACTAGCATTAGGAAGTTTTATTATGGTTTGATTATGGCATTTTTTTGTGCAGCTCGTTTTATGGCGGTTTTATTATGGTCATGCAGAATGCTTATAATTTTTTTTCGACCATATGTTTTTAGATGGTTTTGAAAACGCTAATAAAACTTTTATTAAACATGCTGTTTTAGTTATTTTGAAAGAGTTGTGAATGCTTTTTTTAAACTATAATAAAACACAAACCTAGAAGTTTGCTTCAAGCTTTCTTTTGCATGTTCTATAATAGCACTCAGTGCATGATTATTAAACCGTCATAAAACTTAGTGACAGTTCTCGATCAAGATGTCAAAACAGAACACGCTCAGATTAGATAGCACATATTTGAATTGGAACTCCCATTTTTACACATTTTTGGTAAGATATGCGTGTTGGTTTTGAGTTAAAATAAAAAAAAATACATCTTTGATAACTTGAAATCACCGAAAGTGGTATGAATATCTTTACAATATGAGTATTGAGTGAAAGGGCCCAAATAGTAGGAAAAAAATTGTTGCTTGACGCCATCATTTATTCAAGATGGCGGCTTCCGCTTTTATTTTCAAAGCTGTAAATTACTGAAAATATCGTGAAACCTTCACAATATGGTTATTAGGTGAAAGTAATAAACGAGTAGAAGTCAAATTTCGTTGCCCGTCGCCATCTTAAATCCAAGTTGGCGGCTACCACTCAACTTGAAAATACTGTAAATGACTGAAAATCGCATAAAACCTATATTATAGGGGGAATAAGTTGAAAGAAATCAACCGGTAGAAGTTGAATTTCGCTATCTGACGCCATCTTGAAATCCAAGATGGTGGCTTCCGCTAAACTTTAAAATGTAGTAAATGACTTAAAATGACATGAAACCCAGGTGGTAGTGGGTGGAAGGGCTTAACGAGTAGAAGTCGAATATTGCTATCTTACGCCATCTTGAAATCCAAGATGGCAGCTTTCTATAAACTTTAAAAATGCTCTAAATCATTGAATATCGCATGAAACCTCCAAAATATGGGTGTTTGTCAATTGGGATAAGCTATAAAAAGTTTATTTTTGTATTCTGTCGCTATCTTGAAATCCAAGATGGTGGCTTCAGCTGAACTTAAAAATACTGTAAATGAATGAAAATAGCATGAAACTCCCAAATATATTGTATTGGGTGCTAAGGCTAAATGATAGAAGTCAAATATCTCTTTTCGCGTTTCTTTGAAAATCTGTAAGTGACTGAAAATCCCACAAAAACCACCACAATACAGACCCCATTCGTTTTTGGCAACATTCGATTTTGGCAACATCGAATTTGGCACATGTGCCTAAATCAGACGGTAAACAGAAACAACATAACCTTATAGTTTTCGCTAGAATAAGACCAATACAATTTAAACATAAGAGCATGATAGGAATAATATAATTTCATAAATGGCAAAAAAATCAAAAACTATAAACAAAACAAGAAAAGTGCTAAATGCATTAGAAACATAATGAAAAAATAATAAAAGTGATTTAAAATTATCTAAATTGTCTTAAAATAGTAGTTTTAATGTAGTATTACGTGAAAAAAGTTGTGTTCAAGCGATTTTCATTGATTAACAATATTTTAAATTCAGTGGAAGCTGCCATCTTGGATTTCAAGATGGCGTCGGAAAGAAAAAAATCGACTTCTAGTTTAGCCCTTTCACCCAATACCCGTATAGAGGTGGTTTAATGCGACTTTTTGTCAGCATTAAGCATTAAAAGTTGAGCGGATGCCGCCATCTTGGATTTCAAGATGGCGTCTGATAGCTAAATTCAACTTCTACTCGTTTAGCCCTTTCACCCGATACCCATTTTGTTGGGGTTTCATGCGATTTCAAGTCATTTACACCATTTTAAAGTTCAGCGGAAGCCGCCATCTTGGATTTCAAGATGGCGTCAGACAACGAAATTTGACTTCAACTCATGATTTATTCCACGGGTCATTCAAAACCAATCCCTTTTCATTCAAAAAGTCTGTCCTCATTTACTGTACTAATGATTAACAACTCAGAAATGAGGAACTCAACCTTAGCGTGTAATTGGTTGGCTTGCGAGAGAAACGTCAAATCGTAGCTTTTTTTGGGGTCATCATTAAACCATAATAAAACTATGAATTGACTCACGCCATGTTGGTTGCAAAATCGAAGGGCACAAAATGACGCCATGTTGATGGATTCACAATGCAAGCATTGGAAAATATTTTTTCAGGCCTTTTTCCATCAATTCCATCATGATTGACCATCAGATTTAACGAGGCGCATTTATTTTAAGATACTATTTCATATACATTTTACCTAAAATCTTGACTGGCAGTAGAAAAGAAGCTCAATATATGGGTAAAACATTGGTTTTTTTAGCTTTTAATTTTACCAGATCATATCTGAATAATGCAATCATCATTCATCAACCATTATGGTTGCTGGAAAAAATAAAAAAAAACTCCGAGAACTGACAGAACCGAAAAAAAAACAAAAATTTCTAACATGTTTTATAATAGCTTTTTAAAAGCTTTGGTGACCAATATTGATGACCAACAATTATATGTCTTGATGACGTTTCTAGGGTAGGGCCAAATAGCCTGATTTTGGCTTTATTAGAGTCCAGGTGATGTTATAGAATGCGCTTTAGCTTTTTATGAAGATTAATGCGATAGTCCAAACGATGTTTTGCTGACCATAATAAAGCTAAAATTGTTACTTGGGTACCTACCTACCTAGGGTCCGGCACCGATTGACCGACGCATAGGGCTGAGATAAAAGACCTCCACTGTTGACGATCCGGAGCCAGCGTCTTCACCTGGTCCCAGTCAAGATTCTCGTGGACAGTTCGGATTTCAGCGGCTAGACTTCGCCGCCACGAGCTTTTGGGCCTGCCTCTTCTTCGATGCCCATCTGGATTCCAGTCAAGCGCCTCTCTGCAAATCTCGTTTTCATCTCTTCGTAGCGTGTGCCCAATCCATCTCCACTTACGTTCCCGAATCTCGATTTCTAGCGCCTTTTGATGACACCGGCGATGAAGTTCAACGTTTGAGATCCAGTTGCCAGGCCACCAAGCGCGGATGATGTTCCGCAGGCAGCGATTCACAAAAACTTGCAGTTTTCGCGTCGTCACCGCATATGTGCACCAAGTCTCACACCCGTACAGCAATACGGATTTGACGTTTGAGTTGAAGATTCGGATCTTAGTTCGTAGAGAGATCTTGCGTGACCGCCAGATGTTTCGGAGACTTGAAAACGCAAATCGGGCTTTTCTGATCCGGGTTTCGATGTCCTTCTTGGTACGTAATCTGGCTACCAAGATACTGGAAGCACTCCACTGTCTCAACCTGTTGTCCAGCTACCACGAAATTGGAACGATTTTCTGTGTTGTTTTCCATCGACTTGGTCTTCCCGACATTGATTTTGAGACCTGCTGCCTTGGAGCTTTCGGTGAGGTCGTCGAGTTTGCTCTGCATGTCTTGTTGTGTTTGGGCGAGCAAAACAATATCGTCTGCCAGGTCAAGGTCGTTCAGTTGCTCAATTGCTGAAGGATTCCACGGCAATCCTCGGTTTGGTCTACAGTTAATCGATCCAGTCAAGATCTCATCTATTACGATGAGAAAAAGCAGTGGTGACAAAATACATCCCTGTCTCACTCTAGCAGTTACCGGGATTGGTTCGGACAAGACACCGGCGTGCAAGACCTTGCACGAAAATGCCTCGTTTTGTGCTTCGACTAGTTTCTCTGGGACCCCTCGTCGTCTAAGAGCAGCCCAGATGTTTTCATGGTTAAGTCGATCGAATGCTTTTTCGAAATCAACGAACACCAGCAGAAGAGAGTTCTGGAATTCGTTGATTTGTTCCAGTATTATTCGTAGTGTTGTGATGTGGTCCACACATGATCGTCCGGATCGGAATCCACCTTGTTGCCGTCGGAGTGTAGCGTCGATTTTCTCCTGGATCCTGTTCAGGATCACTTTGCAGAGTACTTTAAGGGTTGTACAGATCAAAGTTATGCCACGCCAGTTACCGCACTCTGTCAGGTCTCCTTTCTTCGGGACCTTTACAAGGATACCCTGCATCCAGTCGGCCGGGAATGTTGCAGTATCCCAAATGTCAGCGAAAAGACAGTGCAACATGGCAGGGTTGGCTTTGAGCATTTCAGCAGGAATGCAATCGATTCCAGGCGCTTTGTTGGATTTCATGTCCTTGATTGCCGCTTCTATTTCAGCCAATGAAGGCGCTTTCGAGTTGACGCCATTTATTCGACTTACTGTTGGCGCTTTGAGCTGCGGGTTCTGTTGGCCATCGCTATTCGTGACTCGGAAGTTGTTCGAAGTGCTCAGTCCATCGTTTGAGCTGATCTGTTCGATCGGTCTTTCCGATCTGACCTGCTCGGTCTTTCAGCGGCATTCTTGCGTTAGTCCTTGCACCACTGAGTAGGCGAGAAATTTCATAAAGTATTCGGATATCTCCATTGGCGGCGGCTCTTTCTCCCTCTTCGGCTAGGGAGTTTGTCCAGGCTCTTTTGTCTCGTCTACAAGCTCGTTTAACTGCCTTTTTCAGTTCCGCATATCGTAAGCGGGCGGCTTCTTTGGCTGACCCGGTACATGCCTGCCACGAACTTTACCGAGAGTACCATGGCTCGTCGTGATAAAGGCATTCTTGATTCCACACCACTGTACTTAGACTGTTCCGTCTGTCGGCAACTCCGAGGCTCGGGATTCTAGCTGTTCAACGTATGCCCTTTTCACCTCTGGATTCTCCAACCGGCGGACATCGTATCGACACCCGACTTTCTCCTCGCGCCGTTGGACACGCGCAACTCTCAGTCGTATTTCGCCAAGGACGAGGTGATGGTCAGATGCAATATCTGCGCTTTGTTTGTTGCAGACATCAAGAAGGCTCCTACTCTATTTTCAGCTGATGCAGATGTGGTCAATTTGATTTTCTGTTCGGCCATCTCGGGATACCCTAGTGACCTTATGTGCTGGTCGATGGAGGAAGAGCGATCCTCCGATCACCATGTTGTTGTTGCCATAAAATTCCACAAACAGCTCTCCGTTTTCGCTCATCTGTCCTAAGCCATGGCGCCCCATGATGCGCTCAAAGTCCTGATTGTCGGAGCCAATCTTTGCGTTGAAGTCGCCTAAGTGGATTTGAATGTCAACCTTCGGAATTCTCTCAACCACGCTGTTCAATCGATTGTAAAACTGCTCTTTCTCCTGCAAATCGGCAACGTCAGTTGGCGCATAACACTGGACCATTGTAAGGTTTCTAACCCGTGTTCTGAATCTGGCTACGATTATTCTTTCGTTTATCGGTTCCCATCTTATGAGGGCCGCATGGGCCTGCGGGCTTAACAGGAAACCAACTCCTCGTTCCCGAGTAGCATGTTCTCCTCGTATGCCAGAGTAAAGCAGTACTTGCCCGGACTGCGTCTTGTGTTCTCCAGTGTTAGGCCAACGGACTTCGCTCAGTCCCAATATCTCTAGCTTGAGGCGGCTAACTTATCTAGCAAGTTGAGCCAGCTCAGCTGGATGGGCAAGGGTCAAAACATTCCAAGTTCCAATTCTAGTCCGTGTTTTCATGCTAAAAGTCGTTGCCAAAGTTCCAGTTCGGTTATTTCTTCTCTCAGTTTTCGTAACAATACAAGATATCAGGAGCAGTAGGTTGTTAGCCTAAAGTCCCTATCCCGCGATGGGGCTGCCATCTTGGACTTAGCTGGCGGGAGCCGCATTTCATAAATTCAGCCGCTCGCTGCGAGACAGACGCTGCTTGAGCCGCCCCTGACCTGGAGAACAGACGCTCGGTTGTTGTTGCACGCCGCCCCTGACCTGGGGAACAGACGCATGCGGCCACCTTCTCAGTCTGCATGCGACCAAAGCATCCACCGGGGTTGGGTACCCGATCTCCGCTTAGGTTACTCGCATCCCAGCTGGCGCCGCGGGGAGGTAGAGATAGGAATTGTGAATAAGAGGTGATATGACCAATATGGGGTCTCGTGTTGCACATTATCCACCGTTGACCAGCCGAATCATATTTTAAAAATCAGCCCAACATCTGGGCAACCTGGCAAGCTTAGTCTAACTTCTTGGAGTATGTTAGACTTTTTGGAGTCTAACTTTTGGAATTCAATATTCGGGACTGAATTATTGCCATCAAGTGAGAATTTTTTTTAAAACTGTTATAAAATTTGGGACCTGAGTTGGAATTTTAAGATTTTGGACTAAGTAGGGGAGTTAAGGGCATAGCGAGCACCTGAGCCTTAATAAGCGTTTTTTTCTTAAATAAATATTTATGAGGATTTGTTTCGTACTTCCTATAGTATTAATTTATCACCCAAAAAGAAAACTTCTTATCATCTTTACGAAAATATTTGGAAAAAACCAGCTAGGTTGTCAAGTGACGAAAATATTATGATTTTTGAGCACCACGAAATAAACTTTTATGACATTAAAATCGTCTTCATCTATAGTGTACGCACTGCAACATTATGTACACATTGTTTCTCAATTTTCACCATAATTAAATTTTTGATTTTTCACTTCAATCAATTTTAAAACGCGTTTTACTTAAATTTGTTGACTAGGGGCGAACAGAACACTATAAATCGGGGCACGATAAGCTTTTTCTGCAGTATAATCAAGCAGCGAACTGAGTTATAGAGCTATAGCTTGTCTAGTTTACATCTGACGATTGGGCCTCTGATTATCTCTCCAACACCTTCCAATAGGGCTTGGCCTGCTAAAAAGAATAAAGCTTGCTCTTTACTCTTACACAGATTTCCAGCTTATCAGAGTGAAATTGGAGTGAAGGCTATTGCTTTCTCTGTTTAACGCATGAGAAATCGTATACCGGGATAGCGAGCGTGCCCATCGCCTCTAAGCCAAATCGTTAGATGAATCAAGTCAAGTTGTAGCTCTATTATTCAGTAAACTTCATCGAGTTAAATTCGCTGCTACATTCCCCGGTAGAAAACGCTCATCGTGCCCCAATCAATGATGCTTATTCTGCCCCAGGGGAAGTTCTCATTATGCTTCTGCAGTGACTGGTTTTCAGCTTACGGCAAAAAAAAATCAAAATGCATTTTTAAACGTTTTCATCTACTTTTTCAAGTTTTAACCAATAAGACAATAGACTATTTGAGTGTCTGAACACGAAACAATTATGTAATTTACATATTAGAGCTGTTTTTTATGGTTAAATAAGCGTTTTCCTTAAAGAGGCCATTATCCCTTTATCTCCCTTACTGATTGTTACTCGTGACTAATTTTAGTTAATCATCTAAATTTGATTAATTATTTAAAGTTTTAAGTTTAGCAAAAAATATTTCGCTCGACATTTTTTTACCACACCTCCCCCCCTTCCTGCTCTGTTCCTACGACCATGTTGTGAGGTGATGAAAAGTAGAAAAAAATCTTTTGTATTTGTGTTATAAATTTATTGATTTGAAATTATAGAATTTCCTGAGTACATACAATCAAATTTACTAGACTTTTATGACTATAATAACAGACATTGAATCTGACCATTTGTCCATGGCTAGTATCCCGAGCTTCGGAGCTGCCGACAGACGGAACAGTCGAAGAACAGTGGTGTAGAATTAAGATTGCCTTTATCACGACGAGCCATGGTACTCTCGGAGAAGCCATGGTACTGTGGAAGAAGAAGTGAATGGATGTCGGATGAAACCTGGAGGACGATCGATGATCGGAGAAAGGCGAAAGTCAAAATTGAGCAGGCATGTACCGGGTCAGCCAAAGAAGCCGCCCGCTTACGATATGCGGAACTGAAAAAGGCAGTTAAACGAGCTTGTAGACGAGACAAGAGAGCCTGGACAAATTCCTTAGTCGAACAGGAAGAAAGAGCCGCCGCCATTGGAGATATCCGATTTTTATATGATATTTCTTGCCGCCTTGTGGTGCAAGAACTAATGCAAGAATGCCGCTGAAAGTCCGAGCAGGTCAGCTGCTGACAGATCGAACAGATCAGCTCAAGCGTTGGCCTGAGCATTTTGAACAACTTTTTCGAGTCACAAATAGCGATGGCCAACAGAATCTGCAGCTCGAAGCGCCAACAGTAAGTCGCATTTATGGCGTCAACTCGGAAGCGCCCTCGCTGGCTGAAATAGAAGCGGCAATCAAGGACATGAAATCCAACAAAGCGCCTGGAATCGATTGCATTCCTGCTGAAATGCTCAAAGCCAACCCTGCCATGTTGCACTGTCTTTTCGCTGACATTTGGGATACTGCAACATTCCCGGCCGACTGGATGCAGGGTATCCTCGTAAAGGTCCCGGAGAAAGGAGACCTGACCGAGTGTGGTAACTGGCGTGGCATCACTTTGATCTGTACAACTCTCAAAGTACTCTGCAAAGTGATCCTGAACAGGATCCAGGAGAAAATCGACGCTACACTTCGACGGCAACAAGCTGGATTCCGATCCGGACGATGATGTGTGGGCCACATCACAACGCTACGAATAATACTGGAACAAATCAACGAATTCCAGGACGCGCCAGGGATTACTGACAGACGGAACAGTCGAAGAACAGTGGTGTGAAATCTAGAATGCCTTTATCACGACGAGCCATGGCACTCTCGGAGAGGTTTGTGGAAGAAGAAGTGAATGGATGTCGGATGAAACTTGGAGGATCGTTGATGATCGGAGAAAGTCGAAAGTCAAAATTGAGTAGGCATGTACCGGGTCAGCCAAAGCAGCCGCCCGCTTACGATATGCGTTAAACGAGCTTGTAGACGAGACAAGAGAGCCTGGACAAACTCCTTAGCCGAGGAGGGAGAAAGAGCAGCCGCTATTGGGGATATCCGATTACTTTATTACATTTATCGTCCCCTTAGCAGTTCATGGACTAATGCAAGAACGCCGCTGAAAGACCGAGCAGGTCAATTAATGGCCGGTCGAACTGATCAGCTCAAACGATGGACTGAGCACTTCGAACAACTCTTCCGAGTCACGAATAGCGATGGCCAACAGAACCCGCAGCTCGAAGCGCCGACAGTAGGCGCTTTAATTTCGTCAACTCAGGAAGCGCCTTCGCTGGCTGAAATAGAAGCTGCGATCAAAGACATGAAATTCAACAAAGCGCCTGGGATTGATTGCATCCTTGCGGAAGTGCTGCCTTGTCAGCACAAATGTTGCACCGTCTTTTCACTGACATCTGACGCCCACAAGCTGGATTCCGATCCGGACGGTCATGTGTGAACCACACCACAACGCTACAAATCATACTGGAACAAATCATCGAATTCCAGGCCTCTGTTGCTGGTGTTCGTTGATTTCGAAAAACCATTCGACCGACTGAACCATGAAAACATCTGGGCTGCTCTAAAACGACGAGGGTCCCAAAGAAACTAGTCCATCTCATCGAAGCACAGTACGAGGCATTTTCGTGCAAGGTCTAACACTACGGTGTCTTGTCCGACCAATCCCGGTAACTGCTGGAGTGAGACAAGGATGTATTTTTCTCATCGTAATGGATGAGATCTTGACTGGATCGATTGACTGTAGACCAAGCCAAGGACAGCCATGGAATCCTTCGAAAATGGAGCAACTGAACGACCTTGACCTAGCAGACGATATTGTTTTGCTCGCCCAAAAACAACAAGAACGACCTTGACCTAGCAGACGATATTGTTTTGCTCGCCCAAAAACAACAAGACATGCAGAGCACCGAAAACTCCAATGCAACAGGCAGCAGGTCTCAAAAGCAATGTCGGAAAGACCAAGTCGATGGAAATAAGCTCAGAAAATCGTTCCCATTTCTTAGTACATGGGCAATAAGTTGAGATAGAGGAGTGCTTCCAGTACCTTGGTAGCCAGATAACGCCTTATGGTGGTACCATGAAAGATATCGAAATCCGGATCAGATAGACCCGATTTGCGTTTGCGAGTCTCCTGAACATTTGGCGCTTCTGGCGGTCACGCCAGATCTCTCTACGAACGAAATCCGAATCTCCAACTCAAACGTTAAATGTATACGTTATTCTATCTTTTTTATCAAATAAAGTTTTTTTGTTAAGCCAAACCTTGATCTTAAAATGTTCATCTTTATTAACCTTAAATATTTCTTTTTTTTTTTGAAGTTATGTAGATGCGATTTTCAATGCACGTGTCGTCAATCTGCAAACAGTTCAAACAAACCTTGTCAGGTAAATTCGTACAAACGAGCGTGATGTTTGATTTATTAAATTTGCATACACCATGCGCGAGCGCAATCAATAAAATGACTCTATAAAAAGGCTCCCATGTATGAATCGGTTGTTGATTCAGCGCCCTGTCCGGTAAATTGCCAATCAACTGGATGACGAAGCCAGCCAAACAGCCATCTGCTATTCGTTAGCCGTAGTTTTGGGACACAGTGATTCTTGAAAATTATGTGAAGTGCCACTCGAGGGCTTCGCGGCAAAACTTGATGAGCTCCTAGAGCGTACTTGAGGGAGATCCAAGTGAATTCCGTAGCACACCGTCTATTATAAATCTATTCGGTGCCTAGAAGAGCCCCTTCATAAAAAAAATCTCCGCTGGCAAAGAATCGATTCAGTTGGGTCTTTTTTCCTGTGCGAAATGGCCCCCTTCAAGGTCTCATAAATAAAAACACAACGCACTAGCTGAACGGAATTGAATTGTTAATTTTATTACACTCACGATTTGATCCACATTTTAGCGGTTGTTGAAAGTTTCAAATATGTATGGTAGCCGCACGGATGATGAACATTGTTTGTCGATTAATTTTAAAGCTGTTCCGTACCAATCGAAGTTCGGTAGAGTCACCTTAGAGACAGAAACCGGTGATGGTCCAATAACGCTTGGCCGAAATGGACGCTATACCCAGCTTAGCCCACACACATAAGTGCGTTTAAGGCGGTTGTTGATGCACTTAACGCTTGACGCAAACTTAACCCATATCCGTTTGGCTTCTTGAGACACTTTATACTGGTTGTTACACTTTTCAAACAGCTTAGCCGTGCAGAAGTAGCGCTTAAAAGTTTTCAAAAGTATAGGGATTGGGCATTTTTTAGGTAGAAAACCTCGATTCGTCATTCTAACTTTGATCTCTTTTTTTGAAATTTTTAGTTTCAGAAAACATAATATTTTTGAATAACATGCAGTCAAAGTCAATGAAATCGTATCGATTTTCTACTTTTTTTTTCAAATAATTTTAAAAATCGACTTTTTTATTCTGCAAAACTTTTGAACAGGAATAAACATATGAATTTCATGAAACAAATGAAAACTAAAAACTGGAATAGTAAAATACTGAAGCAAAGCATTCGTTTTCAATTTTGCTACAAGTCTCGGGTCAATGCCTTTAAGTATTTCTACCAATTGTATTTTCAGAGGCAATTCCTCGGCCACCAGCTTTTTTTATCTTCTTAGCCAATCAGGAATACTTTAAGCCCAACATTGATAAAAATCTTTCAAGAAAATTTGTCCAAGACCTGTTTGTTCTCTGGCAATGCAGAATTCAAGTGAAAAAGGAATTGCTTAGTTTTATGAGTATTTATTAAAAAAGAGTGATTACGATTTGACGATTTGGACGGAGGAAGTATGATTGATGTGCCTAGCACCGTTAAACTACCCTCTTTTGAGATTTGTTTTTTTTTCTCCTTTCAAACACTTTCTGCTAGCTAACCAACCACTTGGCCTTTCAGTAAGCGCAAGAATTTTAATTGAATTAATGATTCCATATCGGTAACAAGGCTTCTAAAATTGACTGGTGAGGTGATTGATGGCTGAATAGATCTCAATTGTTTGGCGGAAGGCACTTTTATTCAAAGCCAATCGGGTTGGTTCAGGTTTGTTGGAAGGGGAATCAAAGCTCATATTTTTTGTGAGGGATAAGGCTGGAGATAAAATTGGTAGCGAGACAAATAGTTTCGTGATAGTTTCATACCGATCAATGATTGATGGAAGCTTAAAACAGAAAATCTTATTTTTTTTCTCATCACTAGCAATTTTTTTTTTCTCGCCCTCATAATACGCAATACTTCTATTTGGATTTTGACATTGGATTTTTGGCAAAATGGCGACCAAGCAAGAGGAGCTACGAATGAAAATTTTGTAGGGCAAAACTGTAGAAGACGCACCAGTTGCAAAATCGCCATTTACAACGATGCCAATCATCTAAGAACCAAATTGAAAGTTTACGACGATTTGGGGATCATATTTACGCATTATTTAAAAGAAAGAGTATGATGAAAACACGATTTTGATTTTAAACGTAAAACGCCTTCAAGTAGGCGACGAAATTCAATTTCTTGACTCATATCGCGGTAAACATGGCGGCAGTTAATTTTATCGAGCCGAATATTCGTGCACCTTTTAAACTCGAACAAGGGCAAAAATAGTTTTAATTATGCATAGTTATCGTAATTTGGGAGTCAGCAAATAAATTGAATAGCATTCTGTTTTGATACTCGGGTTTTCTCAAAAGTTAAAAGCATTCAAAATTAGAGCCCAAAAATCGTGGCATTGTGGGCATTTTGCCCCAATTTTGATATGATTGATTTTGGTTAAAATTTTTGGGAAGTTAGTGTAGGGATGAGATGAAGGATATGAAGAAAAGAAATCAAATTTAATTAAAAATAAATTAAAATTATGGTTGTATTCGGCAACACTGAAGATAAAAAAAAATTTCATTGGCAACGTTTGCTATTTTGGCAACACTAGGCAAACAAACAAAACAAAGTCAGTCATTGATCTATTCTTGTTAGCGACAGACGTGTTTAAGTGAATCTCTGAATTGAGATTCGTAAAATCACGACAGTTAGTGAAATACAACAAAATATTTATAGTCTTCCGAAAGTGCATACGAGTGGAAAAATGATAAGTTGAAGATTAATCAAATTGTACAGGTTGGTTTACCATAAAACCTTATATGTATTTAACACATGATAAATAACATCCCAAGCAACCAAAAGTTACATATTTACTTGAATAAAGGCATTGAAAGTTACATCCCAAGCAACCAAAAGTGTCATATCTACTTAAACTCGTGCCTCCCATGTTCGAATTTCGCTGAACAAAGGTTTCAAAGGGAATTGGTACCGAATTTTCTCGCAGGTGAACATGAAAGTTACAAAAGGTTCCTCAAATAGCCTTCTATTGGCATGAAGTTCCAAAAAGTTCCTCAAATAGTTATTTTTGTGACATGTCAATCGCATCCACACAGTATAAAAGTTACAAATTAGGTTTCAAATAGCCTTCTGTGAACTTCAAGTTCCAAGAAGTTCCTCAAATAGCCTTTTTTGTGACATGTCAATCGCACCCACACAGTATAAAAGTTACACATTAGGTCTCAAATAGCCTTCTGTGAACTTCAAGTACCAAGTAGTTCCTCAAATAACCTGCTGTGAACTTCAAGTTCCAAGAAGTTTCTCAAATAGCTTTTTTGTGACATGTAAATCGCATTCACACAGTATAAAAGTTACAAATTAGGTCTCAAATAGCCTTCTGTGAACTTCAAGTTCCATAAAGTTCCTCGAACAGCCTTTTTTGAGACATGTCCGCCATTTCATGAATATGGAATGTGAACGAACATCACCAAAGGGCATATAATAAATAAATCATTTTTTGGAGCATGGAAACTGTTGAAATGTATAATTTGTATGTATTTGTGTGTGTATTTGTATGTATGTATGTATTTTGAAACTTCAACTCAGAACAACTTAAAGCTAACTCGCAAATGATTGTTTTTGAAAAGAGTAAATATTTTGACTTTATAAAATTTCGTCCAACTGTATTTATTTACCACGAATTTGTCACACATTAGAAAATCAATTGAAGCAGTTCATTAATTAAATATCAAGTTAAACTCAAGCATTTGTATAATTTTATGCTTAACAGTTATAAACATGGAATTCCATTTTTTAACCGATATTATTATAAACGATGATTGATTTATATGCCGTTTCGTAATGTTTCTGAGTAATAATCAACATGCGTCTTTGCTGCTGGCCGCTGGTTGCCTTGCGGGTATTCTAGGAAGCTTATAACCGCTTCGAATTTTAGCTGCCGGCAAGGCAACATCTAGGCGTGGCGTCGTGGCAGCGTGTTTGGCTATCATCTCGGAGGATCGGGTTCAAATCTGGTACCAGGACAAATTTTTTCCATTAGGTTGTTTGATTGCTTGAGTAAGCGAATCAAATAATTGTGTAGCAGAACTGGCGTACGTGCCGGCATGTATCGCTCAAAGTTAAAAACAAAGCAATTAAATAAGATCAATTGGGGGAGGCGATGGGAGGAATAAAGATGGAAGCCGAGAAACCGGCAGCACCACATGGGCTATATAAGAGAGGAGAGGAGAATTATTTTTTGTTTTCGCTGATTAAACGTTTACTTGTGGGCTGAATAGAAGGCCGTTCAAATCTGTAATGGAACTTCAAAGTTTCAATGAGAACTTAAATTTTGGGCTGAATAAAACGAACTTCAGCACATTGATTATGCTGATTAAGCTGTGTTCGACCTTTAAAACAAGACTTTTGGTTGCTTGGGATATTTGCTGACATTTGTCAATTCTATTTAGAATCAACTGCCCAATTTCCTTTAGTGAACTCTATGTACTCATTAATGAACTTGAAAGTTGTACACATATGTACGTTGTATGTGAATTGTTTTGTTCAATTCCCATGAGTGAACTATATGTACTTGACGAACTTGAAAGTTGCAAAAATGATACGTACGTTGTACGGGACTTACATAAGTCACATAAGGGGCACAGAAGTGCTCAAAACGGGATTTGGTAAGTCACAAAAAGTGTATTGAGGTGCTTTCAAAATAAAATCATCACGAGTTTTAGTTTCAGTTAGAACAACATTTAGGCGTGGTCTTGTGTTAGCGTGTTCGATTCTCACCACGTAGGTCGAGATTCGATCCCCAAACCGGGCAAGTTTTTTTTTTAATAAATAATTTGGTAATTGAGTGACCATTCTGATGCGATATATGTAGGAAATGTAAAAAAGAAGCAATTGAGCAATTTGTCGAGTTTGGAATCCGGCTCGTTTTACGATTTTTTGGAAGCTGAATTAAAAGGATGCTGGAAGCTGAATAGAAGATCATTAAGACTTGTTTTGGAACTTGAAATTATCAATAAGAACTTAACTTTTGAGCTGCCTAGAACGTACTTCATATCAATGATGGGGCTGAGTAAGCGTTTTTGTACCTGTTTTATGGGACTTTTGGTTGCTTGGGAAGGTTCATGCTGATTTCATTAATCTTTCTGTTTCTAAGAAACGAAGTCGTTTTTGTGAACTTTTCATCTAATATATGATGAAAAAGTTTGTTTGCTACAACAAAAATGAAGAATAACATCATTCGAAGTATTTTTGAGAAAGAATTGCATGGGTCAATATACCCCGCTGGTGCGTCTTGTACAGTTTTCCCCTTCATGCGTCGTGAATATCCAAACTACACGTATGCAGAAATAGCAAAATCGTTAAAGCGGCCAAATCAACCGTCATCAAAGTGTTCGAGGAACCGAAAGCCGGGAGCCGCAGTGACGAACAGAAGAGGGGCTAGCGCTACCCCAATCTCTCCGTTCGAAATGTCATTTTTTCTGATTATTTTTTCCTATGCAATTCAAAGTAAATTTTAATAAACTGAAATAATTAAGAAATTCTCTGGCTCCAACTTTGCTGAAGTTAACAAAGCGATTTGAATACAGTGGAAAAAAAACCCGATGTAATACATTTGACAGTGGATTGTAACCTTTCTTACACACTGTTAATATGACTGTCATATGATAACAAAATAATAAACCAACGAAAACTTGGGATTTCAATATTCTGATTCATAAAATTACAATTCAAGAATTTCAAACGCAGTAAATTTTAAAATACAAATATATTAAAAAAAAGTATTTATAAAAAATATAAATAACATTATTTGCTACCAATAAACGGTTTTTTAATGGCTGGATCCTGGAATATCATGTATGATCCTGTTTCTATAACTTTAAATCCATTAAAATAATCTCAATGTTCTCTCTTGATGTCTCAGTATATGGTAATCTCAAAATGAACCAAATATAAAATTGAAGAATACTATTTTAAGAAAAGACGCCGTGCCATGTGTTTCAAATTTTTGAAAGTTTGCGTTGAGTAATCTCTGAAGTGAAGGAAAAAAAGATTTTAAGAATATTATTGGGTGGATTAATGTGTGCATCTCACTTACTCTACACAATGCAAATTCAGAACCTAAATGATTCAGCAATTCCATCGTCTATTAAATTTGATTGTAGTTTTTCGATTTATCCACGGTCAAAAAAATGTCACCGTGAACTTGGCGAAACCGTGAATCTGGCAAAACTAAAAACTAAACCGAAAAATATATTTTGATTGTCTCCAATAAATAATTCATAATGTTTTCAGTAGTAAAAACGTTTTGTCTCAATAAATTTTGATCATGAGATGTAATTATCAAAGATTACCAAACACAAAGGATCGATTTCAGTTCAATTTATTCTTGTCTATAGCAATTTTGAGATTTTTTTTTTAAAAATAAAACTTCAATTTGATAGATCTTATAAAAGTGAATTATTTAGTTTTTTAATGGAAATTTAACAGTCGTTATTTCTGAATTCAAATGAATGAAAAAGAATTCAAAGAAAACTGCACCAAAAAATTATCTTCTGCAAATTTCAAATTTCAATATTTTAATCTTCAGACCTTGGATTAACTGAAAAGTTTACCTTTTTGAAAAATGTTTTAAAAATTGCTCAACTCAGATTTGTGTTGTGTGTTTATCGAATTTTGCTTTATGGACAGATAATCCTATAAAATCAGTATAAAATCAGGAATCTTATTCCTTTTAACATGTTTTAAGGCAAAGATCACCAAGCACAAATAACAACACTAGCATTTGCGTGACGTAAAATTCAAATGACGATTTTAAAAACAGTTCAATGACATTTTCATAGTATTGAATTCTTTTATACCGGAACATAAACCATAAAAAATATCATGAACAAAGACGCTCTACGCTTTTGAAAGAAAATTAACGTCTTGGAAATGGATTTTTAATTATTTCTAAAAAAAAAGCGTGATAATATCGAAACAATAACCGTGGTAAAATCGAGCGTGAATTTGGCAAGTATTGAAGAAATCGAAGAGTGATAAAATCGAAAAACTACAGTACAACACTGTTTTCAATTAAGTCAGCTTTGTCAATTACGTCAATGTTATCAATATGATCATTTATTCAATTTGTCCTTTTTTCAAATTGATCGATTTTCCACTAATGTTTTCCAGTTTTCTTATCATTACCAATTTTGGCATTTTTAATTTTTTTTTCAATTTCGTCAATATATAATTCAATATGAAGTCAATATAATGTCCATATAAAGTATTATTTTTGGAAGTTTTGTCATTTCTGTCATTTATTTTAAAAAAAGTTTAATTTTGTCAATTTTGTCACTGATGTCAATTCTGTCAATTTTACCAACTTTTTCAATTTTATCAAATCTGCCAATTTGATCAATTTGGTTTGTCAAATTTGTCAATTTTTTCAATCTAGTCAATTTAACGAATCAATTAAATTTCTGACATATCAATAAATTTTGTATTTTTTGTAATTTTTGTTATTTTAATTGTAAGTTTTGTAATTTTTGTAATATTTGGAATTTTTGTATTTTTGTAACTTTTGTAATTTTCAATATTTTTTAAATTTTTGTAATTTTTGTAAATTTTGTATTTTTTGTACTTTTTGTAATTTTTGTAATTTTTGTAAATTTTGTAATTTTTGTAATTTTTGTAATTTTTGTAATTTTTGTAATTTTTGTAATTTTTGTAATTTTTGTAATTTTTGTAATTTTTGTAATTTTTGTAATTTTTGTAATTTTTGTAATTTTTGTAATTTTTGTAATTTTTGTAATTTTTGTAATTTTTGTAATTTTTGTAATTTTTGTAATTTTTGTAATTTTTGTAATTTTTGTCATTTTCGTCATTTTTGTCATTTTTGGTCATTTTTGTAATTTTTGTAATTTTTTTTTTTTGTAATTTTTGTAATTTTTGTCATTTTTTTGTATTTTTAGTAATTTTTGTAATTTTTGTCATTTTTGTCATTTTTGTCATTTTTGTCATTTTTGTCATTTTTGTCATTTTTGTCATTTTTGTCATTTTTGTCATTTTTGTCATTTTTGTCATTTTTGTCATTTTTGTCATTTTTGTCATTTTTGTCATTTTTGTCATTTTTGTCATTTTTGTCATTTTTGTCATTTTTGTCATTTTTGTCATTTTTGTCATTTTTGTCATTTTTGTCATTTTTGTCATTTTTGTCATTTTTGTCATTTTTGTCATTTTTGTCATTTTTGTCATTTTTGTCATTTTTGTCATTTTTGTCATTTTTGTCATTTTTGTCATTTTTGTCATTTTTGTCATTTTTGTCATTTTTGTCATTTTTGTCATTTTTGTCATTTTTGTCATTTTTGTCATTTTTGTCATTTTTGTCATTTTTGTCATTTTTGTCATTTTTGTCATTTTTGTCATTTTTGTCATTTTTGTCATTTTTGTCATTTTTGTCATTTTTGTCATTTTTGTCATTTTTGTCATTTTTGTCATTTTTGTCATTTTTGTCATTTTTGTCATTTTTGTCATTTTTGTAATTTTTGTCATTTTTGTCATTTTTTTTAATTTAATTCATCGATTGTGTTATTTTCGTCTGGGGTAAATGTACCCAACCTTGGCACCTAAGGCATGGTTTACCCTTTTTTTCGACATTCCTACCTTCCTGTTGAGTGCACCATATAACATTCTTTGAAGAATTTACTTGCTAACTTGCTTATAGTTCAACAAAAATATGTTTTCTCTATGAAACTTTCATTAATGTGAGTAAAATGCATGCAAAGTACTCACTGCGGTGCTCCAATTACTTGGCCGCCGTACCATTTGTTTGCCGTTTCGATGATCCGATTCTTGACCACCAGCAAAGTGCAATAGATCTTTACCAACAATGCTTAATTGACAGTTAACAGAATCGTTGGCTATTCTGAATATAAGGCCACTGACAGAATGACGTCAGCTGAGCGTAAAGTTCTATGCGACGATGGAACACCGGGCGCCACTCATACAACAAAAAGGCTTTTGAAAACATTGATGAAATTTAGTTGAAAGGGAAGCACAAAATAAGCTTTCATTTCAAAAAGTCGGAGGTCCGGAAATTCCGCAATGCGATTGCGACACAAGAGTTATTTTCACTACTAAACAACTGTCTTCATATTGTGGAGTTTGGCTTCATAAAGTAAGAAATTGAAAAATTCCTTGAATGGTATTTAAAAATTTTGCCCTTTTGAATTTGTTAGCTGAGATTATGAGCTTCTAGCAAGAGCCATCTCGAATGCCCGGGGTGTTGCGCAGTGGTTTGACATGCCAAATAGATGTTAGAATGTAAACTAAACTTGCTAAAACAGTTTTTTTTTAATTCGACTCACATCAAATATTTCAAGGAATAATTGGAAAGCAGACGGTATTTTCCTGGACTTCCAACTTCTGTTTCCATGAAAAAAATTAGAACAAAATTCCAAAAAATTAAATCTGAGTAGGTATATGGTTCCCAAACAATAGAAAACAATTCCAAAACTCAATTAATTATGTATTTACTAAAGTCATAAATTGCCATCGAGCTAACAACTTTTAGATAAGAAAAACATCTTAAGTCTTGTGTGATGCTTAATTTAACTTAGTTTTTTTCAATATTTCGAACCACTGTGTTCTGTAGGAGACCACGTGGCTTTTGCTCGGCTCGCAGACTGCAATGCAAATGCTGTTTGCACGCATACCAATGTACCTTTGATTCATGGTTCCCAAATAGCGATTTTTGCATTTAAAATGCTTGGATATGACTTTTAGTTAGTCGAATCACTTATGTTCTCCAACTTATTTCGAAGATTAAGTTGATAGCAACGGTCTTATCATACAACCCAATTAGTATGAAAACATTTGTGCGTAATTTTAAATGAAGTTTTAGGGAAAACATCAGCCCAAAAATACCTCTTTAATGAACATGTATTTTTTCCAGCTTCCAACACTGGTGGTGTATTTTGATTGAAGTTGCATGCCAAGAAAAGGAACAAAATTAGTTTTAAATTTTTATTCAAAAACTAAATAAATATTCACTCTTTAGTCTTTCTAGTATTTTTAGATTTTTTGCCGAGTTTAACTGTAAGCATGAGTATTTATTGCAAATTTTTCAAATGAATGTCCGCGTTTGAAAGTGCATGTGAATTTAACAGTTGCACTAGAAAGGTGAGTTCATCTGATTTTCATACGGTGATTTCCAAAATAATTTCCTCGGATGCAGATCGAAAAAAATTAACTTCTTTATTAAAGTACAAACAATCAAAAAATTCGGTATGCACAGATTTGAAACAAATTATTCTCTTCGCAATGAAAATATATTCAAAATTTTTTAAGCTTAATTTGAACCTGAAAAACATGCAACGACATGTTGGCATGCCAAGAAAAGGACCATGCCAAAATAGGGCTCACTTACCCTAATTGACCCATTTTGGTTAATCTGTCAATTTGTTTATGTTAACTATTTTGTAAATTTTTTAAATTTCTTTCATTTTAGTTAATTTGTCCATTATGTCAATTATGGGGAGTTGGTTAATTTTTTTTAATTTTTTCTGTTGAAATTGAATCAACTTCGTCAAATTATTCATTTTTGAATTTTGTCCATTCAGTCGATTTTGTCCTTTTTTATTATTTTGTTGATTTGGTATTGACAATTCTTCCATTTTTGTCAATTGTGTCATTTTTGTAAGTCATCTGTCATTTTTTTTTAACATCATTGAACTTTAGCGATTGAGAAAAGTTTGAACAATTGCAATTGAGAAAATTATGCTTGGGCCTTAACAATATCAAACAATCCTTGATTCGAGATGCCAGAAGAATCTTTGACGTTTTGTTATTAGGTAAAAATGTAAACAAAAAGGTGAAAATTTTCGACGAACATTTCTGTATATATTTTTTTTAAATTTCCAATACTGTAAGCTGAATATTCAATCATCCTATTCAATTTACCGAATGAACACCATCGTTTAAAATCTTATTTCCTCTTGTAATTGGTCAATTACCACCTAAGATTAAGTATGAGGCACGCGTTCGCTTAGTATCAATCTCTACGTGTTTGTTAAAAAAACCGATTCAATTGGCGATGGAATGTATAGATTTTCCCAAACACAAGATTTTAGAAGTGATTTGCGCTTCCGTGGTCTTCGAGACCTTTTTCACTCCGCTTCAGAATGACGTGTCGAAAAACCGAACTCACGAGCCAGATTACCATTTCAGATAAACGATCCCTCGGACAAACGGTCCCAAAATTAGAGTTAATTTGCAATTTTTAAGAGTCCAGCGGAGAAGTGTGAAGGTACCATTTGGCACGATGTTTTTGTATTTTAAACTAATTACAACTCTAAGGAATTGTAGATTCATCGTGTTGTTGATCAAATTGAATGGACCGGCCAAACACATTTAAGGCACACCGATAGTTATGTATTCAAATGATGGCCAGCTCTCATGCATGCTGACCAGGAGATTATCCGCCAAATCTCTGGCCAAGACTTCGTGGATCGTTGAGCAGTTATTTCGCTATTTGCGGCGTGATCACAAAACGTTTTGGATTTTATAACCCCACATTCTGGCAAACACACTCACGCACGCTCAGCGTGTTTAATATGGAAAACTTAGAGCTAATGCTTGACCGACCAAAAGTGCCATTCATAATGAATGACCTTGAGTTAACGCTTTCCAATTCTTGGATTTGGCTTCGTGTTTTTGCCAATTTTTCTTCTTCTGATACAATGAGGGTTCGTCAATGTTAATGCGATTTTTGCATAGATAAAGGTGTGTTACAATTTGACGAGATGTCAAATTTATGCATGATCACCGGTGAAAAATGTACTTGACACATAAAAATACCTTATTTTTCAAATATGAATTATCACCATAAAGAGGTTTATTCATGAGTGTATATTATTTTCCTTAGCTTTAATTTCCATTTTGACAAATTAAGATGGCTTAGATCAAATTGTTCGGAGAGTTAAAGTTACTACTGATTTTTGAAAAAAAAAAACGGTGTAGCCAATACAGAACAAAACGATAGCTCAAAGTTTACACTTAAAAGTTGAATGTATTTTTAAATAATTTGCTAACACATGACAATACAGAGAAATATGCAAAGTATAGTCAACAATTTTCTACTTATATTCTATCATAATCTATATATATAAAAAGCAATTTCTGTATGTTTGTTTGTTTGTTTGTTTGTTTGTTTGTCCTCTATAGACTCAGCCGTCTTAAGAGCTAGAGGTCTGAAATTTGGCATGGATACTCATTAGGACCAGGAATGATGAAAAATGTTTTTAGATTTTCGGATGACCCCTTCTGAAGGGGGTCGTCCATAGAAGGCAAAAACTGTTTTCGCAATATTGACTTGACTTTTCGTCGGATCGTGTTGAAAATTTGCACATGGGTGTTTTGAAAGACGAGAAATCGATTTTAGGTGACAAATTTTGTGTAAGGGATCGTCCAAAGGGGTCGTCCATATTAACTGTTCGCTATTTTTGCGATATTGACGTTATTACTCATCGTATTCAGATGAAAATTGGTACACGATAGTTTTGAGTGACGGGCAATCGATTTGAGGTATCAGATTCAGTGTAAGGGGTCGGCAAAAGGGGTCGTCCATATAAAATTTTCAGTATCTTAGTGATATTGACGTTTTTATACATCGGATTGGGATGAAAATTTGCACATAGGAGTTATTAGAGACGAACAACCGATTTCACTTATCCAAATCAAAATCAGGGGTCGGCCAAAGGGGTCGTCCATATTAACTTTTAACTGTTGATGCGATATTGTCGTTATTATACATCGGATTCAGACGAAAATTGGTACACGAGAGTTATGAGAGACGGGCAATGGATTTCAGGTATTAAATTCAGTGTACGGGGCTGGCAAAGGGGGTCGTCCATATTAACCTTTCAATAATTTTGCTATATCGTCGAAACTATACAACGGATTGAGATGAAACTTTGCACACGGTAGATTTCAGGGACGGGCAATCGATTTCAGATGTCAAATATTTTGCCAGGGGTCGACGGAAGGGGTCGTCCATATTAATTAATTTTCCACTGTTTTAGCAATATTGACGTTATTATACAACGGATTGCTATGAAAATTGGTACACGGGAGTTTTGAGGGAAGGGCAATCGTTTTCAGATATCAAAGATTGTATAAGAGCCCCCGAAAGGGGTTTAGCTTTTTGGCAATAATTGCGTTGTTATGCAATGATTTAGTCGAAATTTATACACGTGGTTTTTGATTCCTGATTTCATATTTAGTAGCAGACGACAAACGAAGTGAGCGTCCAATATTTTTGCAATTATTACTTAACAATGAATCTGGAAAATGCTTGGCAATTGACTTTCATACAAACTGTTCATGACATATTCCAAGTTTAAAGCGAAACGGAGTTCGTATGGGATCAGCTAGTCTATATATATAAAAAGCAATTTCTGTATGTTTGTTTGTTTGTTTGTTTGTTTGTTTGTCCTCTATAGACACAGCCGTCTTAAGAGCTAAAGAGCTGAAATTTGGCATGGATACTCACTTGGACCAGGAAGGATGAAAAATGTTTTCAGATTTTTGGATGACCCCTTCTGGAGGGGGTCGTCCATACAAGACAAATATTGTTTTCACGATATTGACGTTATTTTTCGTCGGATTGTATTGAAAATTTGCACATGAGTGTGTTGAAAGACGAGCAATTGAATTCAGTTGTCAAATTTTGTGTAAGGGGACAGCCAAAGGGGTCGTCCATATCAACTGTTCGCTGTTTTTGCGATATTGACGTTATTACACATCGTATTCAGATGAAAATTGGTTCACGATAGTTTTAAGTGACGTGCAATCGATTTGAGGTATCCAATTTAGTGTAAGGGGCCGGCAAAAGGGGTCGTCCATATTAAATTTTCAGTATCTTAGTGATATTGTCGTTTTTATACATCAGATTGGCATGAAAATTTGCACAAAGGAGTTATTAGGGACAAATAACTGATTTCACTTATCCAAACTAAAATCAGGGGTCGGCCAAAGGGGTCGTCCATGTTAACTATTCACTGTTGATGCAATATTATCGTTATTATACATCGGATTCAGACGAAAATTTGTACACGAGGGTTTTGAGAGATGAGTAATAAATTTCAGGTATTCAATTCAGTTTTAGGGGCCGGCAAAGGGGGTCGTCCGTATAAACCTTTAAATATTTTTGCAATATCTACGTTATTATACATCGGATTGGGATGAAAATTTCCACACGGAACGGACAATCGATCTCAGATGTCAAATATTTTGCCAGGGGTCGACGAAAGGGGTCGTCCATAAAAATTAATTTTTCACTATTTTTAGCAATATTGACGTTATTATACAATGGATTGCTTTGAAAATTTGCACACGGGAGTTTTGAGGGAAGGGCAATCGACTTCAGATATCAAAGTTTATATAAGAGCCCCCGTAAGGGGTTTAGCTTTTTGGCAATAATTGCGATGTTATGCAATGATTTAGTCGAAATTTATACACGTGGTGAATCTGGAAAATGCTTGGCAATTGACTTTCATACAAACTGACATGACATATTCCAAGTTGAAAGCGAAACGGAGTTCGTATGGGATCAGCTAGTTCTGAATAATTCTCGACCAATTATAAATATTATTGATTTTACGCACTCAACCATAACTATTATAGATTCAACTTTAGTCCTATGGTTGATTTTCTACATTCAACCATCAATATTGTAGATTCAGCTACACTGGTATAGTTGATTTGACTATCAATATGATAGATTGTATTATATTTTTATGATTAATTTATTGAGTTCAACTATAGATATTGTAGATTTAACCTATATTTATATTAAAAGCCATCATATTAATTGTTTCCAATAGCCGGTTGATAAAATTTATTCCTATTCTTTTTCATTCTTGTATTTATTTATATTTATAGATAAAAAATTCTAACAGCAATACACTTAACAAGAGCCAATTAAAATTGAATTTTTGAATCGTACTACTAGAAACCGGCCAGCTCTTTCCTTCCATTCCTGGTCAGCCAGAAAGTCAACCAATCTCAGCGGCAAAATAAAACGTTACTTAATTCCTAAAAGGCCGTGTTCTGATAAGTCGAACAGTGATTCCTTATTCCAGGGAAAGCTCAAACTTGAGTACTTGGTGCCCGAGTGAAAAATCGTGCTACTGATTGCCTAAGGCTCAATTTTATGATTGCACATTTTTGATTTTTATTGCATTCTACTTGTTTATCTGAAATCCAATTGTTAGAAAATGGATTGAAAATTATTGAATAAATGAAGTAATGGTAATTTTCCCTTTTTTTTTGGCTCCATAGTTTTTTCCCCTTTTCTTATTCACCAGCACACTTGCTGTCGCCGATTAGTAGCATCGTTCTCGAAATATGTAAAGGACTTTGTCAACCTATGTCAACCTTCCACCTTCCACCTATTGGTATAATTCAACTAGCTGACCCGGTGTGCTTTGCAACACGTTTTAAAACTATTTTAATTTTTATCAGTACGTCAAATTTTAAGATCAAAATTGATCATTAAAATGGAAGCTGCAACTTCCACTTCGAACTGCAATACTAAGAAGAATAGAACGTCCATCTTGATGGATTTTTTTTTCTGTTTTCAAAATCTTATTTGATTTTTTTTTCCAATCATTGTTCAATTCTCAAATTAGTACTCTGCCTTTATTTGCTTCAAAAGCACTTTAGTTATGCAAAAATGTCTGTTTCTTCTTCTTCTTTCTACTTGAACTGCTTCTGCAGCATCGATAGTCTGCCAGCAGTTCTGGATTAAGGGTCAGTAACTTGGACTATATGCCCTAAACTTGAATAAAATTCCCTTCCTCTTCGCCGTCAAATGTTGAGCAGGTTTTGAATTAACATAGAAACATTTTTAGTAACTCACCACATGCATCAATTGGCTTTGATTGCTTCATTAGTCTTGTATGAGTATAACAGAAATGGTATGAGATCCTTTTTTTCCTTTCTTTTTCTCCTCTGTTAGATGGAGGGGTCTAAAATCATCATAGAAATATTTTTCTCACTCCCCTCAATATCTTCCTATGATAAATTAACTTGGTTTTGCATGATAAGAGATCTTTCCACTATAAGGAATTAGGGGTCTCAAATTGTCCTAGAAACATTTTTCGTACCCAATAACCCTCTCATGCCAAGTTTCTTCCAAATAAGTAATCTAAATAATCATAGAAGTATTTCTCGACCCAAATACTCTCCCATGCCAAATTTGGTTCAGCTCTCGAGTTATGTAAAAATTTGTATGAGAGCCTCTCTCCCTTTTTAATTTCCCCCATGGGAGAATGAGGGGACAAATGGGGGACAAATGGTCATGGAATCTGTTCTCCACCAACCCATTTCAAATTTGGTTTATTTGCTCGATTAGTTCTTAAGGCATGCATAAAAACCTATGAGAGATGAGAAAAATCTCTCTAGAAGGTCCCAAGAAGGAGGGAAGGATCTCAAATTTACAAAGTAATATTTCGAGTGCAAAATTTATATATAATAGAAATTCTGCAATAGAATTGTTTGGGATGCGAGCCTCTTTTAATAAAAATTGCAGAGGTTTTTCAAAACAACAAATCATCTAACAAAACTCGTTTTATAGCAATTAGAATGAATATCAATCAGAAATGATTCGATTAGTATTACAATGTTGGTTGTATATGGGAGCTGCCATTTACAAAAAATGGGACGGATCTTTTTTACAATAGTACAATAAATCTTATCTCTTTAAATGAAATAAAAAATATAACCATGTTTAAAAGTGGATGGAAAATTCGATACAGTACTTTTTCCACAGGGTCCAAAAATGTAGCAAACTTTATAAAAACACTCAGAAATTCGTTTGGGTTGATTACATGTACATATTTAACATTTATAGAATATGAGAACTCTCATAAATTAAAATTGGAAGAGTCCTACACAATCTCATTTCATTACAGAAAAAACTTGTTTGCCAAATCAATAAATCATCTAATGAAGACAAAACGCTTATGTTTGTTAAATTTTATTAAAAATATTTCGAATGTTGTATATCAAACCCTGTCGACCATAATAATGAATCATTTAGTTTTGTTAAAATATGTTTATGTAGAATGAAATGTATGAAAATCATTTCAAAAATTCATCAGATTGTGTCATATATTATGTTAATTTTGTATTGGAGCCCCCTCTCTCTCAAGTCGGAAGGTTCTGAAACTATTATAGAAACCATCTCCGAACCTAAAAACGGCCTTACACCTAATTTCACGCTGATCGGTCCAGTAGTTTCTAAGTCTATAGAGAACAGACAGACAGACAGACAGACAGACAAACATTCATTTTTATATATGAACGGAATTCGACGAGACCGAACTGAACGCCATCAGCGTTTAATCTTTACACTGAACTCAAAATGCAAATAATTTCGTCTAGAGACAAATTCTTTGAATTTTATGAACCAGAATCGATAGTTTGTAATCCAAGGAATTCGTTTCAGTCAATCATATTAGCTTTTTCGATCTAGCATATGAATTACACAATACTCAATTTCTGTTGTTTCTAAATTTCCTCATGGCGCTTAGTTCGGTCTGGTCAAAGCCCGGATTACCAGACTGGTCTAAAATTCAAATCAAAGATTCACCTCTTAAATCTCGATTCCATTTGCTGGAATAGTTGTTTTGCATCACGCGTTTGTGAAGTTCATCCATCTATACATTAATTTTTATGATTTCAGCTAGTAGAATTTTGTAGGATTTTTGACCTCCAAATGTATGCCGCTCTTTATGCTTTTTGCTCAAATACATTGTTGACTGAAAAAATAATGCTTTATACGTTATGGCATCGAAATATATAAAAACTATAAAATTTCGAACGTTTTCATTTGGTTTTTCATTAAAAACTTAATTTGTTGCATCTTACCTCTTTTTCTTAATAGGGTTAGAATGGCATGACTCTGTAAATTTAAATATAACTTGGGAAACCTATAATTTTTCCGACTACGTCAATTTGATATTCAATCAACCTTAAAACTTTTGATGTACAAGCGGTATGATTCTCTATGGACATTAAGTTTTAAAAAGCCAATGAATTTGAAAAGTGTTGCATGATACCCCAGTTGACGGTGTATTACTACAATCGCTGTAAGAACACACACACATAAATAAAGTTTCCTCCTGGTTGGTTTTGCTTGCGAATGGCAATCATAAAAGTATGTAGATATCGTCTAAATTCAATCATAGAATTATAGTTGAGTCTATCACATTTATAAATAAATCAATCATATCACTATGATTGAATCAAAAATTTTTATAGTTGATTGCAAAAGGTCTATCAGCAGTTTATAGTTGAATTTATTATATTTATGATTAAATGCCTTCAATCATACAATTTTAGTTGAATCCATCACATTGATAGTTGAATCAATCTTATCATCATAGTTAAATCTATCATACTAATGGTTGATTATAAAAGGCCAATCAGCAATGTATAGTTGAATCTATGATATCTATAGTCAACTATACTTTGATGAATGATATAAAAAGCTGAAATAATTGGAACAACTGTCGTCGTTTTCTCCATAACTAGTGCTAGACTAGTTGACAAGGGACTCGTGAAATGAAAAACATTCCTTTGAGATAGTGAACTGCGGAATTTTTAAATGCTTGTGGATTTTAAGCCTTAGTTGGGTTTAAATTGAAAATTTGTATTTTATCCAATAATGCTTTGAGAATAGAGATGTAAAAACTGAATAATGGTATTCGGTCAACGGCCGAGTATAGTAAATTGACCTTTTCAACTATTCGGTGAAACGAATATTCGACCGAATATTTGGGGCCATTAAGGAATAAAAAGGATATAATGTATAAGATCTTCTTCGACAGTATCGATTTCTCGTCTATAAAAGACTGTTTATTTGTTCATACAATCAATAGATCAAGTATAGGTCCGAATGATGACTTAAAATTAAATTTCAAATTACACAAAATCTACAACTAACTAACGATTTTTCAATATAAAGTGTGTTCAGATCAAAAAGTGGTCAAACTAAATTGCGTGTAAATCGATTATTTGTTTATTAATAAAATCAAAATATCTTTCTGTTAAAATTCGGTCGACCTAGTCTAAACTTTCGTTTGACACCATCAGATTTTGTACAGCCACCTTATCCACTTTCTTCGTCGCAGAACGCCAGTTTTCTTTAAACTGCTTCTCGCTGCTTACAGTTTTTTGAGACTTCTTACGGTTTTGCTAAACTACCGTCCAATATTTTTCGATTGGGAGAAGTTCAGGTGTGTTCTGGAGAGTTCTTATCCTTGGGCACAACCTGAATGTTGTTAGCCGCATACCATTCCATGGCCTTTTTTTCATAATGGCAGGATGCCAAATCCGGCTAAAAACAGCACAACAGACTATTCATATTTCTTGAGCAAAGGCAGCAAACGCTTTTGAAGACACTCTTTTACGTAAATTTCCTGATTGACGGTCCCGGTTGCAACAAAAATATGGTCAAAGGAAAACGCCTGTAAATCGGTGAAATCGTTAATTAAAAAAATCAAATAAAATTTCTTTTTCAAGTATGGTTAATATAAAATTCAGGAAAAATATTCAGTTAGGCTTCCGCTTTTCCAAATCCGAATTGCCGGGCCTTACGCTTAACCCCTGCCATCAGATTTTGTACAGCCACCTTGTCCACCTTCTTCGCCGCAGAAAGCCATTTTTCCTTGAACTGCTGCTCGTCCTTAGCAGTTTTTTTTTATCTTCTTTAAGTTCCGCTTGACAATAGCCCAGTATTTCTCAATTTGGCGGAGCTCTGGCGTGTTGGGAGGGTTCTTGTCCTTGGGAACCACCTGCACGTTGTTGGCGGCGTACCACTCCATGGCCTTTACCGTAATGGCAAGATGCCAAATCCGGCCAAAACAGTACGGAACAACCGTGTTTCTTCAGGAAAGGAAGCAGACGTTTATTCAAACACTCTTTCACGTAAATTTCTTGGTTGACAGTCCCGGAAGCTATGAAAATGCTGCTTTTCAAGCCACAGGTTCAGATGGCTTGCCAAACCAGATATTTCTTCGCGAACTTTGACAGTTTCATGTGTTTGAAAATATCTGCTACCTTTCCCCTTCCTTTTGCCGTATAAAACTCCTGTCCCGGAAGCTGATTGTAGTCGGCTTTGACGTAGGTTTCGTCGTCCATTACCACGCGCAGTCAAACTTCGTCAGCATCGTCGTGTACAGCCTCCGGGATCGCGCTTTGGCCGTCGTATTTTGTTTATCATCGCGATTTGGAGTCACTACCTTCTTGTAAGTCGATAGTCCGGCTCGTTTTTTGGCTCGATGCACTGTTGTAGACGATACACCCAGCTTAGGGGAACATGCCCTATTATGCGCCACCTAAGCGAATCGCTGATTTTCTATGTATTCCACGTACAAATTGTGTTAAAAATGGGTGCAATCGTTGAAGAAATTTGTTTACTACAAATGCCTATGATTTTTTACTAATCAAATTGCTATAGTTGCTTCAAAAACTTGATTTTTAAAAACCTTATTCAAAGCCACAGAACAAAACTGTGTTGGAAATACGCGCCGCTGTGTATTCAATACGCGCCTAGCAGCCGAACACACCCGAAAGCAGCCGAAGACCGAAAACACACCAATACTTACAGACACTTTGACTGAAAAGAAAATCAAAATGCACTAAACAAAATTTAAAAAAATTATAAAAGTAGATTTTTTGGGCTGATTTAACGCTCAAAATAAGGTTTTAGACTTTTTGTTTATTTTCAATGAAAATTGGCCTTTTTGAAAAATTAATGCTATTTTCAGCCTACTACGATTGGCGCGTTATAACGAGCGCATGGGCCGTGATAGAACATACCCATAAAAAGCATACATTAGCGAGTTCGGTATAATTTTTTTGCATAAAATTATAGTTTAGATTCTCCTCTATCGATGTGTCAGAAAATATTGTCTTATTCGTTTTTCTCTGCTTGGTGACACCTTATTGAAAGTGTTTTAAAATTTAGATCGAAATGAAGAAAAACCTAAATTGTAAAATTATCACGACACAGGAGCATTTTAAGGAAAAATTCATACTTGCCATGACCAATCACAGCATTTAGAACAAATTGGTAATATTTTGCAGGCTTAAAATGTTTCAGATTCTTCAAAACCAGGGTGGCGCGTATTAGCCACATGGGGCGTTATATGAACTTTTCCCCTATTTGCGGCATCTCGGAGAGAGAGTTTAGGGTTTCGCTTGAAACTACCGGCAACTCTCTTTGTCGTCTCAGCGGCTTCCGGTTTTCGATTCCCCCCCGATCCAGACTTCCTGGCTGTCGACAAACGTTCCCCAAACACTTTAACTACACTTGTAACGGTTGATTTGGCAACTTTTACCGATTTTGCCAGCTTTGCGTGCGAGTAGCTCGGATTTTCGCGATGCGCGAGCAAAATTTTGATACACTGCTCTTCTTCCTTGGACGGCATTTTGACAACTGAAGAGTGAATTCCAAAATCAAAATAGGAGCAACATTCTATACACACACACACCTTCAAAATGAGGGGTGTTCAGTAGACTGCTCCAAATTTGTATGGGAAATTCAAAACCTGTGAAATGTTATGCGCTGCAGGCTTAAATTGATCCTTCGCCTAGTACAAGATCTCATGCCAAATTGGGGCGAGATCGGATCTCGGGAAGGGGTCGTTCAACGAGCCTGAAGTTTGTATGGGATTTCGAGACATTTTGTTCGGTAGAAACATGAAAACCAGTTTTTCATCAACAACTTTGGTTCCCGTCGGCCGAGTGACCTTTGATTTGTTAACCACAGTGAAGTGATGTAAAGTTAAAATTTACGAACGGATAGGTTTTATCCAAAAAGTTTTTCAAGAGATGGGACTGGGCTGGTGCTGGACCCTCGGACCAATTTTGGGCGATTCGTCATCGAGACAGGTGTTGACTTCGGGGAGGATCCGGATCCATTTAAAGCTAAGTGTTTTTCTTTATTTCTTCTACTTAGTTGCTTAGTTGTTTATTAAACAAGTATTATTGCTGCTTTGAAATTTTTGAAGGCAAATTTCTCAGCAAAGTTAAAATATTTCTATGGACATTCACCAGTAGTTTCTTCAAAATTTTTTGCAAAACTTATATTTAAATAGCATTTATTCAGGAGCTTTTGCAGAAAATGCATAAACAGTTGCAAATATACTTTTTGATAAGCATCGACATTTTATTTTCTTTCATTAGAAAAGTTCAATAACGGTCATTGTGAACATAAAATTTAAACTTTTGGTAAATATTTTTACAATTAATTTGAATTAAAACGATTTTCTTACGATTGTAGATTTCGGTTACATTGACAGTTGCTGTTGATATGCTGTGGGATGTTTAAGAATCTTTTGATATAATAACATATAGTGTAAAGAACCTTTCCGGTTCGACCGCGGATGAAGCAGCTTTTCCAGGGAAACCTCTCAACAACATCTGGAAAAAATTGTAAACTCTTTCGATTTTTTTTATAATTTTTATTGAAACTGCTAATACTTGAGGTTTTAAGGAGCCAAACTCGTTGTGTATGTTTACAATTGTGTGCTTGGGTTGAGATCTTCACTTTTTGGAGAGAACAGGAAATAGATAGGGAAATTCCCACCTAACTTTCACAACCCTGTTTCATGTAGAACTATTTTTTTGAATTAAAAATATTTTAAATAGATAGAAATAGATAGAAGAATTTGATAGAAAATCTAGATTTAAAAATGTTTCGTCTAGTTAGATTCAGAGCTATGTATCATAATTTTACGATGAGCACTTTGAATTGATGAACTTTTTAAGAGATGGCTTTGTTGATATCATTTTTTTTTAATAAATCGCGTTAAACGGTTTTTTTTATATTTATTACTCACTCATTCATTACCGCAAAGCTTGTTGCTATTGAGGATAGATTTTTTACATAGAGATATAAACAAATTAAAAAGAAGGTAAATCGTCGTCGTTATTTTTTACAAATTTATGTTGCAGAAAGATACTAGGAATTATTCATGAAAAATAGGCACTTAGTGATAGTATAGTAGTTATTTTTTTGTCATCATTACACTAAACAACCTCATGCCCCCGTATTAACTGAAAGCGTCGAATAGGAGCTAATAGGAGTAAGGAAAATATTTTTTATGGTTCACCGTAACACTTGTCAAAAGTGTCTCCCAATTAATTCCTTTTACCCAGTCCCAACCAAAATTAATTTGCTAGGATGCAGAGGTGACCTCGGTCCTAATGCACAAAATAAATCTTTCATCCCTTTATTTTTTCCAATCTATCCATTGACTACTAGGACGTGGCCGGCGCCGTTATTGACGTTCAAAGAGAGGGCATTAGTTTTGTGCAGTGTGAATGAGCTGCTAATCCCAAGCACCATTCATTTGACCTCTGAACAAAATTGATGGCCTCGGTCAATCACGGAGTAGCAACCATTGGCGATGTGGAACTTGTTCTACTGAGCCACACCAGCGATCGTGGAACTCGAACTGATTGTAATCATAATTTGATTTTGGAGGAAGTATTCCATTTTCTATAACTATGCATTTCGGGTTTTACGGTTTAAGGTGGATGTGAGTAGTTAATCAAGCTAAGCTAAGCTAACAACTTTGGTTCCCGTCGGCCGATTTCTTTCAAAAACGGTTTTTCTATAAGCTTAAATTATGAAAAATATTTCATCCCAAGACTACATTTCAATTAGAGTTAAGATAAGAAAGTTATAAGGCTTCAAAAATGGGCTAACATTTTTAAAAGTGGTATTCATCACTGTTAATGAGTCGAGGCGGTCGAACATATTGACGCCTCATTAACAGTGCTGAATACCACCGATAAAAAAGTTAGCCCAATTTTGAAGCCTAATAACTCTTTTATCTTAACTCTTATCGAAATGCAGCCTTCAGATGGAATATTTGTCATAATTTAAGCTCTAAGAAAACCTGTTTTTGGAAGAAATCGGCAGACGGAAACCAAAGTTATTGATGAAAAACTGGTTTTTCATGTTTCTCCCGAACAAAATGTCTCGAAATCCCATACAAACATCAGGCTCGTTGAGCGACCCCTTCCCGAGATCCGATCTCGCCCAAATTTGGCATGAGATCTTGTACTAGGCCAAGGATCAATTTAAGCCTGCAGCGCATAACTTTTTCAAAAGTCGGGTCATTTGGGGCACTCTAGTGTTCAGGTTTTTTAAATGCAAAATTGAAAGAAATACGCCAAGTTGATATTGACCAAATTTTGACCGTATCACCCTTTACTAGCCTCAGGTAAAGATAGCTTCCGAAATGCAGCGTCAAAATGTCTGAGGCGGTGTCTCATTGATAGTGGTGAAAATCATACATAAAAAAGTTAGCCCAGTTTTGAATCCTAATAACTTTTCTATCTCAACTCGAATCGAAATGAAAAAATCTTGGAATGAAATATTTGTCATAATTTAAGCTTTAAGAAAAACCGTATCAAAAAAAATCGGCCGAAGGGGATCAAAGTTATTGATGAAAAACTGGATTTTCATGTTCCACCCGAACAAAACGTATCAAAATCCTATACATACTTCAGGCTTGTTCTAGGCCTAGGATCAATTTTAGCCTGTAGCGCATAACTTTTTCAAAAGTCGGATCATTTGGGGCACTCTAATGTACAGGTACTACAAAGTTTTGGGTCCGGAATGTTTCTCTCAACATTTTAATTTGTTTGACAGAAATACCCCTTGTGCTGAAATATTCTAGATGCAAGGTTATTCACTGATTAGTATGCAAGAAGTAAGGCAGCAATTGGAGAGATTCTTATCGAACTGTTTTTTTTTGTTGTTGTCTCAAAACCATAAACAAGTCAACCCAGATTGGCCCCACTTCAGCGCCGGACGGACTGACAGAAGCAAGATGCCATGCTTTGTAATCCTGTTGACCGAATCCAAACCGTGTCGTATATCAAAAAGCCATTGCGACTTTGACCGGTCAACATCAACATCGAATGGATTTGGGCTCTCTGTCACATTCCGCTGTCAATGGGTATTTCTTTTGGTTTGCTATCAAACGTCCATGACTTTCAATTTACGAGCCCAATCAAGGATTCGGGCCTTCTGCATATGAGCGATTTTTTTTTCTAGAGTCATTATCTCAAGTTCAAATGCACAGTAGGAGGTTGGGCGGTCGAGATGGAATTCGACACCCGACACAATAATCCGCAACTGCTACTTAGGGGATTAGTATCGGAACTTAATTATACGTGGCAATCGATCGATGGTACTTTTAAGCCGGCATTTGATGTATGCTTAAAAAACTGCTAAGTTATATGCAATATTCAACATTTTTAAACATTGTGAAGTCAAATATTTCTTAAAGTTGAAAATATTATAAATGTAGTACGAATATGCCAAAGACTGAAAGTCTATAAGGCCGAAAAAAAAAATTCAAATCCTTCTTTTGTCACTCGGAGTTGAATCATTGCAAGGAGGGATATTAAAAAATAATGCTAAAAATAATAAATTAGTATGAATTGCATAGAAGCTTGTACACAATTCAATTTCTTACTATATCATTGCACAAAACCCATAAATCAAGTAATTTCTTTTATCGAAAAATTCAATTAAATCAAGCATACAAAAAGTGATGAAACTCCCATCTTCAACAACTTGTGTTTCGCTTTTGTAATATTTCCGATATTTGATAAATTTTGACCGAAATTTTCATAAAATACTTCAAACTTCAACTACTCCACCCTTTGGGTTTTTGGAAATTTCGAAGGGGAAGGGGGGGGGGGGGGGGGGCTTTGACAAAAGAATAATTTGATATTTGTACCGGCTTAATGAGGACAAAAAAAAGAAAAGTACGAATATAGATTTTTTTTTCAAGAACAACCTACATTCAAAAATCTAAAAATTAATCCAAACGCTGTCATTTTTCTTAATATGTGATAGTATGTCCGTGCGTCTAATAAACTATTGCGAGGCACGTCACTCAGTTGGGAAAAAATTGAAAATTTAACCAATAAACTTTTTGCAAACAAAATCCCGGAAACCCCAATTGATCACGACTAGCAGAAATCATGCTATTCCCGATCATCAATACCTGTCAGCAGCAACAACACGAAACTTGTTCCTTTTCATGCGCCGAGCGAAACTGCCAATTATTGAATTTGCTATTCCACACTACATTGGCTACAATTTTGGGGCGACGAGAAGGAATCTAAATTAGAGCTATTCTTGTGTGACGGGATTTGATGGCTATAATAGTTATGTTCTTGGCAAAAGGTGTTATTTGCTTAACGAGATCTAGCGATTTCCAACAATGAACCATGGGTAGTTTGGAGCCTGATCATACGAAAAGGAATTCTTTTTATTCCTATGGTTGTATGGTCAAGGATTATGAGATACGTAGTGTTTGGCCGTCAATGGTTTCACAATTGAACAAGGTATCATCAGTAAGCATTTAAAAAAAAATCTGGTATACTTCTTATCATTTAATTTTTATGAATTCGAATCTCATTTAAGGTAACAATTTTGAAAAATCAATTAACATAACCATCAAAATAGCCTAAAAATAGCAAAATAGGACAAGAGATGAGCTTCTATCCAAAAAGACTACAAAATTCTATTAAGTAATGTCCTATTTTAAAGTTTTGTTTTTACAAAAAAAAAAAAAAAACAATATAACATAATTTGTTTTTTTCGGGGAACAATTTGAGAAGGATTTTTTTTTTTCAAATTGGCAAACAATAAGACACATCTTGTTTTTAATTCCAAACACCGTTTCTTGCAAAAATCATGTAAAATTACAACAAATTGACCCGAATAAGGAAGCACACGGGTTTTCTCAGAACTGCCTTATAATATATACCACATTTGACCGAATTTTACATGAAATCAAAGTTTACATTAAATGTAAAGCTCAGATTTTTTTCTAAGATTCGTTTGCTAAACGACTCAGGTGGTGCGCTGGGTTAGATATCGGACTGACAAGCCGAGATGAGATTTTGTAGTGAGTTTGATTCTCACTTTACTTTCTAAGGGATGAACTATCCAAAAGGATTAAAATCCCATAAAATATTTATTTTGTTTCGCTTGAATGCAGTGGTCATTAGACTGAGTCGATTTGGGGTCATTTTGGAATTTCTCGAACCCTGCACAGTATTAAATAATTACATGTTATAACCTGCAAATAAATGGAACAAGTTATTTCTACTAAATTTACATGACTTACGACGTAATGTAAATTTCCGAAACGAAAAAAATGCTATTGTGAATTTACATGACCATAACAATGCAACCGTACCGGCTCATTATCCCTTTTTAGTTTTTGAATCATTATTTTATCAAATTCTTGCCATCAGCTTAATAACAAAGCATGCCAATGGTTTAAAAAATGTTCATAATGTTTATGATTACTTGAAATCCACGAGCTCCAGATTTGACACAGCATTTTCTTCGCGCATCAAATCGAACTTGCTGTTTACCGGTCGGCCGTTCGGTGTTTGTTTGTGAAACGATCCTGCTACAGGGTGTGTCTGATTTTTTTTTAGTTTCGTTAATACTTTTTTGATGGATAATATTGAAAACAGTTTTTCATTACTTTTCAAAATAGGTAGCACTAAGTTAATCCAGAATGTTTTTTGATTGATAATACTTGTTTTTTGTTCGTTGTACTTTGAAATGTCCTTTGCAAAATGATGGAATGTGAAGAAGGGGTAATGAAGCTTATATTTTAATTGTATAAATATTAAACAATTCAAAACGATTCAAATCCAAAAACTTGATTTTTTGAATTCTCAAGTTTATACTTAAATCGAAGAATAAAGAGAAAAAAAAACTGTATTGTGCCGAATCTTTTGTAACAACAAATTGAGAATATTGTTGACCTTTTTATGCAATATTTATTTGAACCAAAAGTTTACTACTTTTTTTGCTAATAATTTATAATTGTTAGATTTAAAATCAATGTTATAGGTTAGAGTTTTTCCTATATTTTTTTTTAAATACAAAGAATCAAAGACAACAGGCGAACTGTTGCTAAGAACAAAATATCACTTCTCCAATAGAGGCTACAAAATTTGTGTGTTTTTTACAATAAGCTATACAACATAAATTATTTTGGGTGAAAATTGTTAAAAGGATTTCACTTTTTTATGTTTATCAAAATTGGCAAACAATAAGACACACCCTGTGCGCGACAGCAACGTGTCTGATTCCAAACATCGTTTCAAGCAAAAGTCATGTAAAATTACAACAAATAGACCCGAATGAGGAAACGCATGGTTTTTTTCAGGGCTGCGTTATAATATACAACACATCTGACCGAATTTTACATGAAATTAAATTTTACATTAAATGTAAAAATCAGATTTTTTTTTGTGTGTGGGGTCTTAAAAGCTTCATCTTGATGTATGTATGATGTAATTTTCCAACCTATGTAGCGTGGCACAGCCCGTTTGCAGCGAACTATCACGCATCACAACTTGATCCAAATTTCCTTTTTATTAACTCTAAATTGCCTTTGAGTGGACTATTTCAAGGGAGTGAAGGTACAGATAGAGTAACCTGTACGATTCGTTCGGGGAAAGGATAATTTGGCTCCAATGAAAGAACAATTCATTACCAATAAATAAGAAACTCAGCCATTGTGATGTGGAATGTTCCATAGGAGGTTTATAGACGAACCCACCTTATCTAGGCGACATGTTAAGAAGGTAACTGCCCAGTGCACTCTACCTTCCACACCGCTTCGATATGGTGTCCGGATGGCCCTCCCATACATATTTAAAATAAAAAAAAATCCTTCTAAAATAACATATAGTGAAAAAAAATGTGGTCAAGCTGGAAATTAAAACATGTTATTGAACTTGACTAGATACCTTTAATAACGTGTAGGCGATTTCCATGGCTAAAAAAATATAAATTTGAGTTTTACAAAATATTATTTAAATATTATTAAATTAAAAGTTCTTTGACGATTTTTGAAAAGTGCGCTCAAAACAATTCGAGGTATTTCCTGAGTAAGTTTAAAAAAATACATATTTTTGCGAGTAGCATTTAAAATGCATTTTTTGTGATAGTATGTTGGCACATTTTCCTTTTACTAAAATCGATACCGAACTTCCTCGCTCGCTTGCTTTCAGAATCTGAAATCCTGAACTCGTTTTTCAAATAAAGTTATTATAATGAAGTACTGATTTTAATGCATCTTCAAACCTATCAAACTCTATTGATTCGAAGGAATCGAGTCAATATAAAAATAAAGAAATAAAATTTAGAAAAACTGAGCAAAGAATAACTCTAAACCAAGGTATGGAACAAAAATATGTAAAATTATAGATACTAAATGTGCTTGCTGATATGGTCGATCATTCTTTCAAATTACATTCAAATTACTTTCAAATGCATTCTTTCAAATAACATAAACATCTAGATAAAGAGAAAAAATGGACTAGTTTTGACAATATTTTAATTAGAAATTTCCATGGAAAAAACTGTGATTCATATAATCTAAGCGAGTGTGTATGAGCAATAAAATTAAAATTTACAATTGATAAACATGAAACGTCTTTTTTCTAACCTCTTGAATTCTGAGGACACACTGCGCTACTCCTCTACTGCTTTATCGGTGTTCTAATGTACTGGGACAGAGGGAGGACCTTAAAAATATTAGTAATTAATATTGAAGAAAAACACCGCGGCAAACGCCTAACTCGTGGGATTAGCATTCGGAACAAACGCTTCGACTCGGACGAGAAAGCAAAAAGGAAACAAGAAGCTATCCGTTAAAGCGAGCCATAGACTACACAAATGGCCTTTACAAATTTGATAATTCCACGACGATTGTTTGATCTATGCCCGCCCACACACTATACAAACATTTTTCACGCGAACACAAACGATTGCTGGCGAAAGCAGCAACAGCAACAAAAAAAACCATCTCCACCCCAGCTGGGAGGATGGTTTGTACAAAATATTTCGATCCCGACCGATTTTACTCCAACCGTTTGGGCGCTCATTCAAGCAGTGCCATAGACTATGCAAATCGTGTTTACAGCGACAAAATTTCATCGCATTTGTACAAATGTTGTGTAGTCTGTGGCCCGCTTAATACCTACACGTACAGCGTACCCTAGACAAATATAAGAAAATTGAGAGCGATAAGTTGGAAGTTTCTCACCAAATGTTGGATTGCAAATTGCAACGCCTGCTACGATGAAGTTCGTTTCCTTCAGCAAATTTCTCACTGCTCGCTCAGCCAAGTTGTTACACACGCTTCTTGCCATCAGCATACATATTAATAATTATTAAGGAGCACCGATATTTTCCAACCCAATCTATACAACTATCAATGGCTCGAAACATTTGTCAAACAGCTAAGCCGTGTGTAAACCATCGCTTCTTTTCATAATGAAGCACTCTCCGAGTAACGAACGCCGCTGCATTGGCACTCTCACACTTACACGAATCACACCAGAATCTTTCACAGAAAACTTTTTAAATCACAAGAATTTTCCGAAATTTCAAAACAATCAATCCTCTGAGAACTTAAAATAACTTTCCTTCCACCTTCACCATATTTTCTGAGCTGTTTTCTTTCCTCAGTCATGCTAACACTAAAACGTCACTGTCGCTTTTCGTACATGCACATTTATGAAACCACTTCCTTCGACCATTTTCATCACTTTTTTCACAAACTTTCCACACATAATTAAAATGGAATGATGATCTCAGCCCATTTATTAAATATCACTTTATTATCTCCAAACATTCGGATACATTTTCAAAACAGAATTATTTTCACTACTTTCCGAAGAATTGAAACCAGTGCAAATCAAAATCGAACTGAACCGCACGGCGTCCCAAACGCAACTGTGGGGTCTTAAAAGCTTCATCTTGGTCCAAAACTCATCCATGATTTTTGGCAAAATTTTTAAGAAACGTTTACATGAGTAAATTTGAACTTTTAGGTTTGTATGGGAAAATTGAATATTTTGCACTGAAAAATCAACATCATTTTTGTTTCGTCTGTAAAACCTGAGAAATTGCAAAATGACCCCAAATCGACTCAGTCTAGTGGTCATGCAAAATTTTGTTTGGGAGCTCAAGTCTTTATGCCAACAATGCTTTTCCAATCATATCATCTTTGGTACAGTACACTTTTCAAGGAATTTTCAGCACAGAGATTTGGTAAATGGTCATAGTAGGTTTACTGAGTGCATCATTTTGATACATTTTTATTCCAATTGAAATATTCAGAAATCACGCTTCTTCCTACGCTAAATCTGACTTACATCATTCATTTATATTTAGTTTTTTTCCCGAAGCTTTGAGTAACAGGATATACATTTGAGAAGGAGTATCTAGCATTTCTACCTCTCGATAAGCTTCCATTTCTCCTGCTTTAGCATGACTTACACAGATTTCTGTATACCGGATAATTAGTCGCACAAATTAATATACTGCTAGCCAGGCCCGTGCGAAGGACCCGTCCATGGAAGGGGGGGGGGGGGGGGGGGGGGGGGGGTTTTCGAAATTCAAATTTATATAAAAATAATAACAATACCAAAAATAAACAATGAAAAAGGAAAGGGATTTCTTACACCGTTTCTCACTTATTATTAACACACAAACTAAAAAAAAAGGGCTGATGAAAAAACAAAATTTTCGAAACATATTTCAATGAAAGTTTCAAATTTTCGATAAGTCACGAAGGAAGGAAGAAATTTGTTCCAAAAAAATGACTTAACAAATTTAAAATAAACATTTAAAAAATACAGAGGTAAAAACAAATCTGAATTCTTAAATAAATGTCCAATCTAGTGCAAAACTTTCCATTATTAGTTGTTGGAAAAATGATAATATTTGTTAGTTTTTAATCATCTCAACTTATAATTCTTCTCCTCATCTTCAACTGAAAATTTAATCAAAAATTTCGCTGTTTTTTTTTATTTGAGGAAAAAAAATTTAATCGCGATTTGAAATGTTAATTATTTTAAACAGAATTTATTCAACGTTTGATGGTTCAATTTAACTTGATAAAAAGAAGAATATATTTAGATTTATTTTAAAAGTACCAGTTATAGAAGCCAGAAATAAAACGGATTAAAAAGTAAATTTAAGGTAATTAAACTGATAAAAAATTCAAAATAAGGAGTTCAAAGTTTTGTTATTCATATTGTAAGCACAAATCCAAGTTTGTTAACACTGCGTATTTTTTATTAGTTTTAAAGTTGCTACTTCGATCCAAAAACCAATATTTCATATGAAAAATATTAATAAAAAGTTTTTAAATTTTCAATCCCAGTTTTCAAGCTTTAAATTACAAGCTCTGAGAATTTTGTCACTTTCGATTGAAAAATTGGCTCCTAGAAAGAACAGAAGGTAGAAACTATGTTTTCTTATTAAAAATTTGGAGTTAATGGCTTATGTTTCAAGAAAACGAAAATTCAGAATTAAAAAACAAAGACAAATTTGTAAAAAATATATCTAAAAATAAAAAAAATTGGCTATAAAATTCGGCAAGTTAATAATAAAATTGAAAAAAGCTGTGCTATAAAATTCTGTAAATTTATTCGAAAATGAAAACAAAATATGATAAGGAGTAAAATTGATCAGTTAAAAAAATTAAAACATAACATTTCAAGTATCTTTGACATTATAGCAGAAAGTGTAAGAAAAACTTGATTCTGTTTAAAATCGATAATTCATATAAAGCTTTTATTTTTAAGTAATATGTTTTTGATTTGAGTATTTGAAAAAAATATTGCAGAAATTTGTCAAATAATTTTTACTTTTTTTCAAAAGTCATTTCAATAACAAAAGCTGATCGAAATAATTGCATATCTTGATTCGGAACAAACAAATTAATTGAAATAACCGTTTAAATTCATTGCACCTCAGAAAAATGTAAATTTTGTGGCTTTGTGTAAATTATTAAAACTCTTTTCGTTAAACATTTAGAAGAACAAAAACCATGAAATGAAATTGAGGCTAAAATTGGTTTTTTTCAGAATATTTTATATCAACATAACATTTGTAATAACATAAACATTTCTTTTTTTTAATAAAAAAATGGTTCGTTTCAATCTCTGTTCTTATTTAGTTACACTTCCTAAAAAACCCATTCAAAAGACAAGGTAGGGTTTGTTTATATCAAGTTTTGAGTTTCAATACAAAAGGTTGATTGAACTGAACATTGAAATCTACAATCAAAGTTAGTTTAAATTCGTGAACGGCAAATAGTGTCGTAGATCGAAATGCCTCAACCCAAAGGTGATTTATATCGAAATTCCGCCGGAGGAGGAAAAAATTTCTAACTTGCTTGTTAACACTTATTTTCAAATACATTTTAATATCAAGTAATCTTCCGTTACTACGGTGGAAATTTTACTTGGAAAAAATCTTCATGGGGGGGGGGGGGGGTTTAACCCCTAAACCCCCCCCCCCCCCCCCGTTCGCACGGCCTTGCTGCTAGCATAAATCTGTATTCAATTAGAATCTTACAAAATAATACTATCCAAATTATCAGAAATATTCCCATATTGTATCCGACTAAGTCTATGATCATTTAGAATCCGGACAGTTACAAACGTGTGTATTTTAAAAATTATTCATTTTATCGAAAAACTTTCTATGGAGGAAATGAAGGTGTTAATATGATATTTAATGTAAAAATATAAAAAAAATGTATCAATGATTTCAAGAAATACTCTGACTTTTTCATAATTTTTTTTTATCTTTGAACACTTTTTTAAGTCATGTACTGCCGTTCCAAGCAAGACTGTCCCATATGACTTTTGGGTCATTTTCACTTTTTTGCTAAAAACAGTCTCTTTTAGTGTTAACTGTGAACTTATACAAAATTTTCATCAAGGTGGTTGTCTCTATGTTGATAGTTCTACGCAAAACTATCACACTAGAGAAAATTTTATGAAAAATGCAAGTTTTATCAAATAATTCTCTTAAGATGAGTTCATACTGTTGAATTTAATGTTCTTCACTGAAAAGAACACTAAAATAAAGGGCGGAGGAGGAGCGAGAAGCCTTGAGTGTTTTATTCAGAGAAATTTTCACAAAACACTTTTCGGTAGGCACTACTTACAGGATCCATACTAAACTATACATTTTTATAAACAAAGAGGAACGTGTTTTTCAAATTACGGTTAAACTTGAGTTTTTGAGAAAAAAAAGCTATACAAGCTTTTAAAACATGGCCGTAGGAACGGGGGGGGAGGTTTTGGGGGTTAAACCCCCCCCCCCCCCATGAAGGTCCGAAGATGCCAAGTGAAATGTTGTACTAAACATAAAATTTGATTTTTCTAATCAAATTTTGATGAACTACGTAAATGACTCAAGAGTAGCAATAGTGTAACAATCTTGACTCCAAAACCTCGAAATCTCATTCCAGGACCACAATTCTACAACAGTTTTTTTTTTTTAATTCTCACTTGTTGATAGTAATTGTGTCCCAAATATTAAATCCCAATAAAGTTAGACTAAGCTTACCAGATTATACGGATTTGGACCAGATTTTCTCACTCTATTTGCAAAATCAAACGAAAATTTCTATTGTGTCCTTAGAATCATGTATCTTGTCTCCAAATAATTTTTTTAATCAAATTTTATCAAAAAACATAAACGATTATTTGGAAGATTGATTTTTCTAATGATTCTGAATCGCCTGATGTGTTTCGAAAAAATTAGAAACAATAATCCGTGTGTTTTTTTTTCTTTATTTTAGAGGAATAATTCTGAAATTTGCCTGCGTATTGGACGGGTTTTTAAGAAAAACTTAAAACAATATGCCCTTATTTCGCAAGGTTTCAGGATAAAATTGCCTTGATTTGCCACGCCTGGATACTTGATCCAACATAAGTGTTGCATTTCAATCTTAAATGTGATGAATTTTCCATATTCAAAACTCTGAAATTCGGAATATGAAAAAAAATATTTGAAATTCAAACCACTTTTAAGATTTGGATCTGAAATTTGAATTCTCAATTTATTTGCAAAGTTGAGTCATAAAAAAAGTTTCATGAGTCCAGAAATTAAAAATATGTAAAAATTTCGTTATTCACAATTTTATTAAAATTTTTCAAGTTCAATTACGAATAAATAATTGAAAAAAAAATCATATTGAAAACCATAAGTTCAAATTCAAATAAAATATTTCTGGTCAAGGGTTCTGATACAAATTTCGCTTTTTGTTTTCAAATTCATAGGATTCCTTATCCGGAATTTAGATTCAGGCTTAGAATTTGGGTTCAAAATGCAGAATTCAGACTTGGAACTAAAATTCAAGGTTTGTATTCAGATTAAGCTAAAATTTAAGTTTTATGATCAATATTAAAATATCGATGTTAAAATTTCATCAGGGATTCAAATTGAAGGAGATTGGAGTTTGATAACTTTGATTCTTGATTCAAAATTAAAATTTTAAATTTATCAAAGTTAGATTAGAAACACAAACCTGGTGAAAATCACACATAAAAAATAAGATCTAAATACAATTCAAAGAATTTGTTTTTTGAAAAATCTAGATTTTGTTTTTGAAAACTTTAATAACAGGATTTAAATTAGGAAAAATTTAATATTAAATGATAAATTTTGAACTTGTTTTTTATCCTTATGTAAAAATTCAGCTGGAAATTTTATTTACAAAACTTACATATATTACAGATTCTTCAAAATAAAAGGTTCTAACTTAGTCTTAAATTTTAATCGAGTTTACAAGAGTTGTAAAAAAACCTTATTTCAACCGCACATCTTATTTTTTACTTTTATTTCTGAATATTTGATACATTTTCATCCAATGCTTATCCAACGGTTATGCTTATGGTTAAGAAGCTTGCTAAAGTAAGTGAGTTTACAATAAAAAAATCTGAATGAAGGTTCAAAATCCATTTTTTTTGTCTCGATTTTCGATGCAGTGTGCGCACCAGGTATTAAAAAACCTATCTGGAACAACTGTGATCGATGTTTACTCTTGGGCTCGAACTCACGGATATCAGCTCAGGAGGCAACTGATTTACCAACTGAGCTATATCGCAAGTACCTATTTTTCTGAAAGCTTCATGAACAAAATTGGCTTCTCCTAGGACTTAATTTCAAAAATAAACAACTTTTAATGCAAAATAACTTTAATTTGAATTATTTGCACTAAGTATATATACAATTTTTCACTTGTGTAGGCATTGTTTCAGCAAAAATGTTAGTGAGAAAAATTTGTCATCAACCCCCCCCCCCCCCCCCATGAGCCGGTTCTTCCTACGGCCCTGTTTTAAAATGATAGAAAAATTGTAGCCGTGTGTCAGTTTTTCATAAAACTAGCAGCGGTATGCGTTCTGATTCTACGCAAAAGTGTCACACGGAGCATTTTTGGCTTTAATGTGCTGTTTTTTGTAAGAAATGTGATTTTTTTGGCAGAAAACATTGTAAAATGATTAACTTAAACTGTTTACTACGAAAAAACTGTCGGTGAATTTTTAGTTTGAGAGAAATATTTTAAATATAGCTGATATTTAAATCGCGTTTTTTTTTGTACGTTTTTCCACATGGGACAATCCTGCTTGGAACGGCAGTGTATTGATCTATTATTTTTTACCACAGAAGCAAAACCTTTGCAAAATCATCATATTTTACACAAACTCACCTGGAAAAAGCAATTGGAATTTGGTTGGAACCTTTTCTTGAGAAGGCATCTCGAAGAATTTGATTTCTTAAATCCGGTTTTAACATAAATTTTGTTGTCCTTCAGAACACATCTTTCATATTGCATAAAAACCGGATGCACAGATTGCGATCTTTGGAACTGATCATTATTAGTTAATTACTTGGTTAATTTAATTGGTGTCTACTAGTCAGGCAACACTTTTTGCCTGTCGGAAATGGATTTTTTGCAATATTTAAGGAGTCTGCATTCAGTTATAACCAATAACCATAGACTATTTACCATATTTAAGATCAAAGGTTGCACTCCGATGGTTGGTTTGAACTTCATGTGGATCCTAGATTGGCTCCTTATACTTCTTAATCATTTGGTTTGAAAAAAAAATCAGAAAAACAACAGTTCATGAGCTTTCAGGTTAACAATGAAGAATTTTCGAGGCTCGAAATGCGTAAAAGAAGCAAATTTGTGCAAAATTATTTTTACCATGTCTTTTGCATCGTAAATATCTCAAACACACGTTAACTTAAAAATCTATCAAAAATAGGCAAGATAATCCTTTTCATAACCAACACAACGCTACTAAAGTTTTGCATATCAGAGCTCTATTAACGTAGCTATCACCGAAATAAAGTGCCCGGATACTAAATGGTCATAGCCTTAGGCATCTAGAAAAATTCGATCTCTTAAATCCGGTTTTAACATATATTCCTCTGTCCATCAGAACACATCTGTCACATTACGTAAAAATCGGTTACACAGATTGCGATATATTTAACTGCTTACTATTATTTATTTTCATGTTGTTTACTAGTTAGGCATCACTTTTTGCCTGCCGGAATTGAATTTATTGCATTATTTAAGCGATCTGCATTCAGTTATCCCCAATAACCATAGTCTTTTTTACCATATTTAAGATCAAGGGTTCCACTCTGACGCTTGGTTTGAACTTCGTGTTGATCCTAGAGTGGCTCCTTATACTTCTTAACCATTTGGTCAAGAAAAAAATCAGAAAAAATCAACAGTTCATGAGTTTTCAAGGCGACAATGATGAATTTTCGAGGCGCTAAATGCGCAATAGGCGAAAATTTGTGCAAAATTATTTTTACCATGTCTTTTTGCATCGTAAATATCTCAAACACACGTTAAATCTATCAAAAATAGACAAGATAGTCCTTTTCATAACCAACCCAACGCTGCTAAAGTTTTTCATACCCAATCTCTAGTAATGTAGCTATCACCGAAACGAAGTGTCCGGATACTAAATTATCATAGCTTTATTCAGCTCTACAATTCCAGAGAGCTATCTTTAGATATGCTCATTATGCTCGAACTTGGTCTGTATATCTAATGTTGATCTTTAGTTGTTCACACGTTTATGTAGTCCGTAAAGCCTAAAACAGCTAGGATGATATATGTCTTTAATATTTTTTTTGGTCAACAGGTCTTTTCCGTCATCAGGTTAGGAAGGTTCTGATTTCATTTTCCTCGACAGGTGTTTAGCAGAAAAAACTTAATTATTCTTCTTGCTCGTTTTGCCAATCACAATCCTGAGAATTGGAATCGCCTGAATACCAAATAGATTCCCACAGCATTTCAAAGAAAATGTATCCTTTTATCAATCTATTTTTCTCTTCGTTTAAAAATGTGAAACACATTTTCACACATTCGAATGATTTTAGCATCGTGTGTTTTTTAATCAGTGAAGACAATCGGGGTTTAAAAGGTGAGAAAAAACTGACGGCGCTCAATTAGGAAGGAAATATAACAAAAAACAATCGTTTCATATTTGCTTGAGAATCTTTATATGACTTAATAGCACTTTATTTTTGGGGGTGGCATAAATCCATCTTCTATTTTTTTTTGTTTTTTTTTAGGGGGAATAATAACAATAAAGTCATTAATTCAGCTATGTGTGTTTCCCAGGTACTAATCGCATTTATTTTTGTTCTCTCTTTTTTCAGATTCCTGTCAAATCCGTTTCAACAATGAATCGTCTTCGTCTGGTTTCTGATTAGGTGATGTCTGTCGGGACAGATTCCTAATAAAATTTTGTAATAGGCCGGGTCGCGTAGTTCATGTAACTATGTTCAACATGAGTACTTGAGGTTAATTTGGGTAGATTTTGTTTTCGTTGCTAGTCAGTCAACCAACGAACCAACGAAGCGACGATCTACACTCGAAATGGTGCCGGGTCGTCGAAAAATCCAGTTCAGTGAGTTTCTGTTGTTTGTCGGACGACCTTGATATACATTTTACTTCACTACGACTGTATGAACGTCAACTCGTCGTCGTACAGAAGCTCCATTACCATCCTACATATTTCAGCAGCACACCACAATTAGTAGTGAAGTTGTTTTCGATCATAAAAGTGACTGAAATTTAACAAAAAAAAAAAAAAGAATCTATAGAAAGGGTGCGCTGCTGTTGTTCGACTTTTCTGACTTATTGAAGAACTGGATTTCGACAATCTAAAAAGAAGTCGCCAAACTAAATTATGGATGGCTGGATGGATGGAAGCGAAGTAAAAACAACGAAAAACCTTTTTCGTGGATCGTTATTCTTTGTGCTTCGATTTATTTACGAGCTCGAAGTCGTTTCGAACAGGTTGGTTTGGTCCGATGAGAGTGAGGTCCAGGCAGTGAAGAGAAATAAAATTAGCACTGAGTGACCCCTGGATGGTCGATTTGCGAATGAGATTGCCTTCAAAAATTGAGCTGCTAAAAGGTGCTAAAAGTATTTATTACGCAACTTTATTCGAAGAAAAACCTGGGTTTATTGTATAATGAATGTGTGTACGAAAATTGTTACAGTAATTTTCATTTAAAAAACCTTGTTTTAGTAATACATATGTAAGAGAATATTAATTGAATAACTACGAATAATGTTGTAGACATGGCCGTAGGAACGGGGGGGGGGGGGGGGGGGGTTTGGGGGTTAAACCCCCCCCATGATGGTCCAAAAATGCCAAGTGAAATTTTTTTGCGAGACATAAAATTAGAAATTTCCAATAAAACTTTGATGAAAAACTGAAATGATTCATGAGTAACAACAGTGCAAAAATCTCGACTCCAAAACCTCGAAATCTCATTTCAGAACAACAATTCTTCAGCAGTTTTTCAAAAAAATCTCACTTGTTGATAGTGATTTAGTCCAAAAAAGTTAGACTAAGCTTAGCAAGTCTGGATTTTGACCAGATTTTCTCCTTACATTAATCATATCAAACGTAAATCTCAATTGAGTCATAAGAATTATGTATCTCGCGTCCAAATAATTTATTTTAAACAAATTTCGTCAAAATATACATAAAAGATTTTTTGAAAATTTAAAACATGATTCTGAATCGGCTGATGTGTTTAGATTGAATAATAACAGTTTCCTTGTATTTTTTTTTATTTTAATGGAATAATACCGAAATTTGCCTGCATATTGGCCGGATTTTTGAGAAAATTTTGAAATAATATGCCCTAATTTCGCAAGGTTTAAGAATAAAATTTCCTGGATTTGCCCAGCTTGGATACTTGCGGAAAAATATCTAGTAAGTATCCAGTTTATTGTTCTTGATTTTCAGGTTGGATCATCTTCAGTATAGAATTCTGCTAAGAATCCTGCAAAGTTGGAACATAAGAAAGTCCAGAATTAAAAAATGTGAAACAAGTTCAATTACGAATGAATAATTGAAACAAAATTCATATTGAATACCATAAATTCAAAATCAAACAAAAGATTTCTGGTTAAGGGTTTTGATACAAATTTCATTCATGGGTTTCAAATTCGTAGGATTTCTTATATGGTATTTGGATTAAGGTTTTGATTTTGGGTTCAAAATGCAGAATTCAGACATGGAACTAAAATCCAAAGTTTGTATTCTGATTTAGTTCAAATTGAAGTTTTATAATATATATTAAAATATCAATGTTTAAATTTCATTAAGGATTCAAATTGGAGGAGATCGCAGTTTCAGTACTTTGATTCTTGATTCAAAATAAAATTTTTAAATTCAATCAAAGTCAGTTTAGAAACACAAACCTGGTAAAAATCACATAGGGGAGATGAGGGCATAACGAGCACCCGAGGCATAATGAGAACTACGCTCTCTACGAAAGTGCGTATTTTCTTAAATAAATTTTCATGAGGATTTGTTTCGTACTTCCTATAGTATTAATTTTTCCCAAAAAAAGGAATCACCTTATCATCTTTACAGAGATATTTAAAAAAAACTAGCTTGGTTCTCAAGTTACGAAAATATTATAATTTTTGAGCACCACGAAATAAGCTCTTATGATCTTAAAATAACCTTGATCTGTAATGTACGCACTGCAACATGATGTACACATTGTTTCTCAATTTTTACCATCAAAAAATTTTTGATTTTTCACTTTTATCAATTTTAAAACACGTTTTTACTTAAATTTGTTGACTAGGGGCATATAGAGCACCATATTATCGAGGCATAATGAGCATTTTCTGCCGTAGAATCTAGCAGCGAATTAAAATTGATTTATAGCGCCACACCTTGACTAGTTTTCATCCGACAATTTAGCCTATTGGTAAGGTGTCGGAGAGGTAATCAAAAGACTAGAGTTAGATTTCTGTTCGAGGTGATTTTTTTCCATTCACAATTCATGATCATTTTTTTATTGTTACATTATACGGCTAGTAGCATCATCCTCCGAACAAAGCACTTAATGTATGAGCGTGCGTGAATTGTTTGTATTCTACAAACAGATCTAGATTATTTTGTTATTGCTTTGTTTGATGAATCTACGACTCACCTGACTTCCTCGAATTGAATTCGCTGCTAGATTCCCCGGCAAAAACGCACATCTTGCTCTGATTAATGGTGCTCATACTGCCTCAGGGGGGGTTCTCATTATGCCTCCACAGTGGCTGGTTTTCAGCTTTTGGCAATATTTTTTTAAATGCATTTTTAACGTTTTCATCTAGTTTTTCACGTTTCAGCCCGTTAGGGAATAGGCTTTTCAAGTGTCTGAACACGAAACAATAATGTAACCTCCATATTATAGCTATTTTCTATGGTTAAATAACCGTTTTCCTTAAGGTGGCCATTATGCCCCCATTTCCCCTAACACATAGAAAAACGATCTGGATTTATTTCAAAGAATTTGAAATTTTAATTTTGATAACCTTAATCACAGGAATAAAATTATGAAATGAAAAATAATAAATGATAATTTATGAAATTGTTTTACTATCCTCCTGGAAATTTTATTTAACATTATTTAGATATATTGCAGATTCTTCAAAATCAAAGGTTCAAACAAAAATCATTAATTTTAATCGAGGACTTAGAGACAACGATGCATTTAACACACCAGTCATTAAAAAATTTATTCAAATCAACTGTGTTCGATGTTTACTCTCGAGCTCAAACTCACGGACATCAGTTCAGAAGGCAACTGATTTACCAACTGTTGTGTTAAAAAAAGAATGAATTAGCGTGAAGCTGCGCACTCTCTTCCAACTTTGACATGCTGCCATTTCTCTATCAGTTGATATGTTTTCCATAAAAATATCCGTCCAAAAAAGAATAACTTTTAATGCAAAATAACTTTAACTTGAATTATGTACTAACATTTACACACATTTTTCCCTTATGTATGCATTGTTCAAGCAAAAATGTTATAGGTAAAAATTGTCATCAAAACCCCCCCCATGAGCCGGTTCTTCCTACGGCCCTGGTTGTAGATAAGATCAAAATTAAAATTGGTAAAACGCAATCTATCTATTCGTAATAGGTAATTTAACAGAATCCTTAGTTGCTCGTAAAAGCTTAACAAATTTTTCTAGCCTCAACCAATATCCTGTGTTTTGTAATGTGGCACTTTTGGATTTTTTTCAGGTGAATTAAAAAAAAATCATCTGGAACCCCTAATAAATTCATGACAATTTAGCATCATGTGGGCCCTTTATGTACTTTGAAGGGAAAATGTGTTCAGGGGACTTTATGGCCCGCGGACTGAATTAATTTTGAATACCGTCAAACGGGGCAACATGCGGGGTCACGGGCAAGGTTGCCGATGTGTTTTGACGAAAAAAAATTCTGACTTTCTGTGATTTTGCCCAAAAATTCTGTGAAGGATTTCTGTGATGCTTTTTCTATTAATTTAATTCAAAAGTCATGTCAAATTGCGTCTTTTTACATTTGACTTAAGAAAAATCAATTAACATTACCAGTTTTGTCATAATTTTCTGATTCAAAGATTATCTTAAAATAATTATTATCTAAACCTTAAATGTATATGTAGATAATCCACCATAGGTGCACGGATTCACCGCAGTTTTATCAAAGTATGTGGTTTCATGCATTTTTTATAATACTATCATATGAAAAAATCTACAATGCAGTAACACTATACCCGACACTATGGTTTTGTGTGATCTGTTATGGAGTGAATGTCTAAAGTGTTCATGAAAGTATAATTTGGAAGAACGACTCAATCAGATACACAACCAGTCCAAAATGTATAACATTTTCAATGTTCAACATTTACAACAGGTATTCCGGCATCCGTGTATATACCTGGCCAGTTGGCAACTGATTGAATGTTCCAATAAACTCATATATCTCAAATAAATACATCTTACCCATCGGCAGATAATGGAACTCAAACCAAAATCTAATGCCGATAATGGAATCCAAATTTCATCCACTTGGTCCGCCACACTATCCACTCAACTCTCAACAAATGCGGGATTTTTGACTGTATTCTTCATTTAAGTCATATTTTTCTTCACTCCGCTTCTAAATATGCACCTTTTTCACAACAATTAAATACGCGAACAAGGATTTTTTCCAGATCGACTTTGTATCATTCCGATTTTTCTCCACTCACTCACTCGAAATTACTGCATCCGGAAGATTATACCCACCCACCTGAAGTAGAATTTAAACCACAAACCTACCACATCATCCTCATTCATTAGCTTTGAGATGGCATACCTAGCAATTAATCAAAATTCAAATTAAAGAATATCGAAACTATTTTTTTCACTTTTTAAATTAATTATTTTGTCAAACTACTTGAACGTGAATAATAGACTCTCTTCTTTTCTGGCTACGCTCTATAGAGCATTTCCTGAGACAGATGGTGGTAGGGTAGCTTTTTGTTTTTGTTTTGATATTTGTAAACACCTACTGGTCGCCATTTTGAACTTGAGAGATTTGCACTGTTCAATCATTTCTTCGAAAGAACTTTTTTTTTTAAATTAACATTACATAACATCAATATTACCTTCAAAGTATTTCATGTCTACAATTATTTAATTTTAGGTAGTTTAAAAAGTTAAGAACTTTGCAAAACCATGGTTATGCATAACTATTGCACCGCCAATTTGGTTTCGTTACTATCCCGCCATTGAACATGCGTAGTGTTGTTGTTATTTTTACCCTACCACCAGGTGCCGAAAATTGTAAACATGAGAAATCAGCTGTTCGGTTGACAAGTCGGGAAATACCTTATTCGCCCACCCACGTTATATGACGCATTTACCATACGCCCACCTAGATCTCGCACTAGGGCACAACCGTGGTATACATGTTCGAAGATTTCCGTTAACAAACTCGGAACTGTGAGAGAGTGAGAGAGAGAATAGATTCTGTTAGTCCCACACCGGTTTTTCGCAACGCTTGCTGTGATCAATTAAAGCACATTTCTCAACGGACGCCCGCACGACGCTTGGTAGGCTGGCACTTAAACATGCTCGGACATGTCTTGACTTCTACTACCATATGATTCGAATCCCTTTTTACACCATCAGCCAGCGGTCGGCCAACAACAAATTTATTCGTCACCTCCTTTCTAAAATGACCCTTAACCTTCTTCTCACACAGATTTACATAGCTCATTTGCTGTAAATTTGGGGAATACCACACACCTGAAAGCCCCAATCACATTCAACCGCTCAAGATAAGCCGTTTTTAAAACGCTGCTGCTTATTTTCTTTTAAATTTTCACTTCAACTTGCCCCTGTTACTTGAATCCCAGAGATTTTAGAAACTTTATTTTCCCTCATTTCACTTTCTCAAACATTCAGCATCGCCCCCATCTCTTCATTGGCAATAAAACCAATCATTTGCTGCAGCTTATTTTGACCATTTTCTCGTCAAAGTACCACAACACTTTATTAATTTTTTTTTCCAACAGCTTTCTCACAAAAAACAGCCATTTCCCCTCGATTCTTCATAAAAACTGTAAGCAACAAGCTCTTCGGACATGTTTGCAGAGGAAATTTTCATTTAGATTTTTTTTGTCCAACTACACTCGTCGCGTATGAAGGAAACGAACCGAACCGCACGACGCCTGACACGCGAATGCTTATTATCTAAACCTTAAATGTACATAAAAAAATTAATCCTAAATTTAAAAAAAAAACCTGTAAAATCTGTGAATATTTTCAAAAATTCTGTGTTCTGTGACGCAGATTTTGTGATGAAAATTGGCTCAAAATTCTGTGAAACTATAGATTTTTCTGTGATTTCGGCAACCTTGCACACGGGGTTAAATGCATTTTTTTCAGATGCCGTGAATACTTAACCCAGAATGACGCATTGACTTAATGATATTACCTAGAAACTTTGTATTGCTTTCATTATCCTATACCAACACTGTTGGTGTAAAAATATTTTTCGGACGATCACCAAATTAAAAAAAAAATTATATAATGCAGTTACTAGTCTGGGCTAAACTGCATCAAAATGCAAATCAAAATTACACATTTTAAATCTCGTTGTCATATGCTGGAATATGATTGTTTTGCATCAGGCGTTTGTTTATTGCAAATCCATCCGAGCATTGGTTTTTATGATTCAGCCAGTTAGGGTTAAAAAAGCATGTTTTTGTAAAATTAAAAATAACTTGTGAAACCAATAATTTTTCTGACTACGTCGTTTTGATGTCCCATTAACCTTAAAAATTTCGATGAACAAGCGATATGATTATCTGTGGACATAAAGTTTTAAGAAGCCATTGAAGTTGAAAAGTGTTGCATGATGCCTCAGTTGACAGTATGGCCCGGATTTTGGGATGAAAATGTTGAGCTGAATTACAGCACTCACTCGCTAATCGAACAATGATGGAGTGCGTCCGATTATCGAAAAGGTCCGATTACTAAAGTTGGGTTAAAATATCAGCAACACTTTCTATTCGGTAGAAGCAATACAGGCGCAGTTGCCCTATTACAAATCTGATTCATTAATAAAGAATCAGATTTCAGGAGAAAACGTCCGACAATAGAGCATCTGGTATCAACCCTTAAAAACGTCCTATTACGAAACTTGTCCGATTAAAAATAGTCCCATTAGCGAGCCAGTACTGTACTCCGATTTCGGAAGTTTGGGCGACAATCAGGAAGATGTTGGGATGCTTCGTTTACTGTAAGCTCTATTTTTATTTTTACTTTTATTTTAAATCATTGCGATGCCATCTACGACTTGAAACTGGAAAACGAATGATGAAGAAAGTTAGTAGTTTGGTAAAGAATTATAGCTCAATTATCAAAAACCTTAATGGCAGAGGAGCATATCTTAAAACCCCCTTTTAAAAGCTTTGAAGACCTTTGTAATTCTGGAAAACTCCTTAAAATGCAGTTATCTATTCAAATAATTCGTAGAAGCATTATTATTCACATTCACACAGTGAATTTTTAAAAATAATCTTGTTTTTGTTGAAAAACTCAAGTGGTGCTATTCTTATTTCGCACCCTTTTTCACATTTTTGGTCCTCAACGCCAATTGCTACGTCCAAAAAAAGTAAACTTATGCTTGATTTATCCGTTAAGCAATTCAGAACAAATTGTGGAAGAAAATTTTCGTAATTTTCAATCATTCATATTTAACAAGCAAAACACGTAGTGGAGCTATTCTTATTTCGCTCACTGTATGTCCAGGTATTTCTATTTGAAACATTTTGAATTAACTGTTCTAGAATTTTTACAGTATCTCAAACTAGACATTACCCTCCATAACTCTTTGTATAGTTCCCTTGTCATATTTGTTGAGGAAAATATTTTTTCTACTGGTATTTCTCTTTTTTTTCAAAATTTGTTTTTTGTAACTGAACCAGTCAAGTGGTTTGTCAACTTTTTGACCTAGTTTGTCATCAATTTCAATTCATCATATTATTTATAGCCAATTTTGACCATTTTGATAAAATATGTTGGTACTTTATAAAATCGGTTGATGTAATTTTTTTTATTTATTTGGGGTAGAAGTGTATTCTATTCATGTTAAAGGTGGAAGTTAAAACCAATTTCAACTAATTATTCCTTCAAAAATATCAATTAAAAGTTTGATAAATCTTAAATTCCTACAAACCCATTTCATTACTCTTAAATTCATCATGATGATGAAAAATCACACTTTTTCACGATTATTTAAAGTCCAACTTTGTTTTCGATGTTTCTATTTTCCTCAATCTTCAAATTATTTTAAAGATGATTTTCTCAGATGTTTTGATTCTTACTCTTTATTTTAAATTGCATTTGTTAATATTTTAAATCATTTCCATAAGTTGTATGTAAATCTGGACTTTACTTTATTGTTCAGATATTTTCATTTATTTTTAATCTAAGTTTAACTATTATTCTTTATATTTCCTTGTTTTTAATTCAAATTTGCATTTCTTATGATTATCCCCAGAACAAGGCCGAGAGAACGTGGTGAGGGCAAGGGGTTAACTTTTTCCCAATGGAGATTTTTTGCAAGCTAAATTTTTAGTTCAAGAAATTAATCACCTAGCAACCAAAAGTCCCAGAAAACAGGTACAAAAAAGCTTACTCAGCTCCATCATTGCACAGTGGGGATTTTTGATCAAAAAAGGTACCTATTACTGTGACGAACGCCTTAATAGTACTAAATTCTGGAAAACTATCATTTCTTATGCAAAAAACACGAGGAATCGAATGGTCTACACCGCTTTCTGATTAAAAGACTCGGAACGCCTCATTTTGCCCGATTTCCTCTATTTTTAAGGGTGTAAAGTTATAATTCCGATTGTAGCAATCTAACTTGCAACAAAAATGTCATACAAACCATAATTAACGGTGGATAATGTGCAACACGAGACCCCATAGTGGTCATATCACCTCTTTTTCACAACTCCTATCTCTACCTCCCCGCGGTGCCGGCTGGGGTGCGAGTAACCTAAGCGGAGATCGGGTACCCAACCCCGGTGGATGCTTTGGTCGCATGCAGACTGAGAAGGTGGCCGCACGCGTCTGTTCCCCAGGTCAGGGGCGACGTGCAACAACAACCGAGCGTCTGTTCTCCAGGTCAGGGGCGGCTCAAACAGCGTCTGTCTTGCAGCAAGCGGCTGAATTTATGAAATGCGGCTCCCGCCAGCTAAGTCCAAGATGGCAGCCCCATCGCGGGATAGGGACTTTAGGTTAAAAACCTACTGCTCCCGATTTGAAATTGTTACGGAATCCGAAAGAAATGACCGACCTGGAACTTTGGCGACGACTTTTAGCATGAAAACACGGACACGAATTGGAACTTGGAATGTTTTAACCCTTGCCCAACAAGGCAAACTGGAACAACTTGCTAGAGAGGCTAGCCGCCTCAAGCTTGAAATTCTGGGACTGAGCGAAGTCCGTTGGCCTAATACTGGAGAACACAAGACACAATCCGGGCAAGTCCTGCTTTACTCTGGCATACGAGGAGAACATGCTACTCGGGAACGAGGAGTTGGTTTCCTGTTAAGCCCGCAGGCCCATGCGGCCCTCATAAGATGGGAACCGATAAACGAAAGAATAATCGTAGCCAGATTCAGAACACGGGTTAGAAACCTTACAATGGTCCAGTGTTATGCGCCAACTGACGTTGCCGACTTGCAGGAGAAAGAGCAGTTTTACAGTCAACTGAATAGCGTGGTTGAGAGAATTCCGAAGGGTGACATTCAAATCCATTTGGGCGACTTCAACGCAAAGATTGGCTCCGACAATCAGGACCTTGAGCGCATCATGGGGCGCCATGGCATAGGACAGATGAGCGAAAACGGAGAGCTGTTTGTAGAATTTTGTGGCAACAACAACATGGTGATCGGCGGATCGCTCTTCCCCCATCGACCAGCACATAAGGTCACTTGGGTATCCCGAGATGGCCGAACAGAAAATCAAATTGACCACATCTGCATCAGCCGAAAATGGAGAAGGAGCCTTCTTGATGTCCGCAACAAACGAAGCGCAGACATTGCATCTGACCATCACCTCGTCCTTGGCGAGATATGACTGAGAGTTGCGCGTGTCCAACGGCGCGAGGAGAAAGTCGGATGTCGATACGACGTCCGTCGGTTGGAGAATCCAGAGGTGAAAAGGGCATACGTTGAACAGCTAGAATCCCGAGCCTCGGAACTGCCGACAGACGGAACAGTCGAAGAACAGTGGTGTGGAATCAAGAATGCCTTTATCACGACGAGCCATGGTACTCTCGGTAAAGTTTGTGGAAGAAGGAGTGAATGGATGTCGGATGAAACTTGGAGGATGGTCGATGATCGGAGAAAGGCGAAAGTCGGAATTGAGCAGGCATGTACCGGGTTAGCCAAAGCAGCCGCCCGCTTACGATATGCGGAGCTGGAAAAGGCAGTTAAACGAGCTTGTAGACGAGACAAGAGAGCCTGGACAAACTCCCTAGCCGAAGAGGGAGAAAGAGCCGCCGCCAATGGAGATATCCGATTACTTTATGACATTTCTCGCCGCCTCAGTGGTGCAAGGACTAATGCAAGAATGCCGCTAAAAGACCGAGCAGGTCAGTTATTGACCGATCGAACAGATCAGCTCAAACGATGGACTGAGCACTTCGAACAACTCTTCCGAGTCACGAATAGCGATGGCCAACAGAATCTGCAGCTCGAAGCGCCAACAGTAAGTCGCATAAATGGCGTCAACTCGGAAGCGCCTTCGCTGGCTGAAATAGAAGCGGCAATCAAAAACATGAAATCCAACAAAGCACCTGGGATCGATTGCATCCCTGCTGAAATGCTGAAAGCCGACCCTGCCCTATCAGCACAAATGTTGCACCGTCTTTTCGCTGACATCTGGGATACTGCAACATTCCCGGCCGACTGGATGCAGGGTATCCTCGTAAAGGTCCCGAAAAAAGGAGACCTGACAGAGTGCGGTAACTGGCGAGGCATAACGTTGATCTGTACAACCCTCAAAGTACTCTGCAAAGTGATCCTGAACAGGATCCAGGAGAAAATAGACGCTACACTCCGACGGCAACAAGCTGGATTCCGATCCGGACGATCATGTGTGGACCACATCACAACGCTACGAATCATACTGGAACAAATCAACGAATTCCAGGACTCTCTTCTGCTGGTGTTCGTTGATTTCGAAAAAGCATTCGACCGACTTAACCATGAAAACATCTGGGCGGCTCTAAGGCGACGAGGGGTCCCAGAGAAACTAGTCCATCTCATCGAAGCACAGTACGAGGCATTTTCGTGCAAGGTCTTGCACGACGGTGTCTTGTCCGAACCAATCCCGGTAACTGCTCTCACTCCAGCAGTTACCGGGATTGGTTGTAGGATGTATTCTATCACCGCTACTTTTTCTAATCGTAATGGATGAGATTCTGATTGGATCGATTGACTGTGCACCGAACCGAGGATTGCCGTGGAATCCTTCAACAATGGAGCAACTGAACGACCTTGACCTGGCTGACGATATTGTTTTGCTCGCCCAAACACAACCAGATATGCAGAGCAAACTCGACGACCTCACCGAAAGTTCCAAGGCAGCAGGTCTCAAAGTCAATGTCGGAAAGACCAAGTCGATGGAGATCAACACAGGAAATCCCTCCAGTTTCATGGTAGCTGGGCAACAAGTTGAGAAAGTGGAGTGCTTCCAGTATCTTGGTAGCCAGATAACGCCTGATGGTGGTACCAGAAAAGACATCGAAACCCGGATAAGAAAGGCCCGATTTGCGTTTGCGAGTCTCCGAAACATCTGGCGGTCACGCCAGATCTCTCTACGAACGAAAATCCGAATCTTCAACTCAAACGTCAAATCCGTATTGCTGTACGGGTGCGAAACTTGGTGCACATATGCGGTAACGACGCGAAAACTGCAAGTATTTGTAAACCGCTGCCTGCGGAATATCATCCGCGCTTGGTGGCCTGGCAACTGGATCTCGAATGAGGAACTACATCGCCGGTGTCATCAGGGGGCGCTGGAAATCGAGATTCGGGAACGTAAGTGGAGATGGATTGGGCACACGCTGCGAAGAGATGAAAACGAGATTTGCAGAGAGGCGCTAGATTGGAATCCAGAAGGTCATCGAAGAAGAGGCAGACCCAGAAATTCGTGGCGGCGAAGCCTAGCCGCTGAAATCCGTACTGTCGACGAGAATCTTGACTGGGACCAGATGAAGACGCTGGCTCCGGATCGTCAACAGTGGAGGTCTTTTACCACGGCCCTATGCACCGGAGGATCGGCGCGGGATCATTAAGTTAAGTTAAGTTAAACCATAATTATTTATGTAAAAACGTCGGCTGAATCGATTGGTATACTCCAATTTTTGTTTTGACAACGATAAGTTACAGTTACACTTTGTTGCAGTCAAACAAAGTGTAATCCATAAATTTTTCATCATGAATGATAATTTTTGGTAGATTTTTTCATCCTCTAGCTAATCGTGTTACTTTTTTGTACTAGAATGAATAGAAACGGCTAAATGTCCCCAACTTCTCTTAGCTTTTTTTTAATTTTTGCATAAATTTTACTTTAACAACAGATAAATCCACATATCAAATGTAAAAACCATGTGATTAAGTGTAAAATTTGTCGCTGAATCGAGTGGTGTACACCGCTTAGTGCTCAGCTTGCGAGAATAGCTGCAGTCACAGCAGTGAAATTACTTCACTTAACTGCCTTATTCTTCAAGCCTTCCTCCCTCGAACACTTAATTTTCAGAACGATCGTTTACACTCATACACGTTCAAAGCATTATTCATTTCAACTCCTATATGCTAACAATAATCGTTTGTATATACTCACACATTTGAATTCACCGAAGCCTTACGACCAGCGATACCACAACAAATCTGTATCAAAAGTCTATCCTATTCTTGCCCATAAGAGTCCCAATGTAACAGAAAGAGATACACTGATGATATAGATCAATATGTGGCATCGTTGCTAACGACCATCCCGTTTCACATAATCCGTTAGTACGCACGTTCATCAAATTCCAATAATCTTTAGCATTTCTTCTACTCAATAATTCTCTAGTCACTCTTATTCCCCACAAAACGGTAACTCAAGAATCAAATTACTTATTTAAAAAAAACTTGCCCGGCTTGGGGGGATTGAAACCCCGATCTTCGTAGCGAGAATCGAACCCGCTACCACAAGACCACGTCTAGATGTTGTCCTAACTGAAACTATAACTCGAAGTGGTGATATGATTTTGTAGCATACCTGCAGGCGCACCCACCCAGCCAGTCAGGAAAAAAACACCTTAATACATTTTTTTATGTGACGTTAGTCCCTTACAACGTACATATAAATCACTTGTGCAACTTTCAAGCTTATTAATGAATACATATAGTTCACTCATGTGAGTCGAGTTAAATAAAGTCACATACAACGTACATATTATTCACTTTTGCTACTTCTAAGTTCATTAATGTGTACATAAAGTTCACTCAAGGGAATTGGACAGTTGATTCTGTTTGTCAGCCAATATGTAACTTTCAAAGCCTTTATTCAAGTAAATATGTGACTTTTGGTTGCTTGGGCCGAAGTAACGAGAAATTATTTGATCCCAAAAAGTATTTGAAAATAAGTGTATACAAAAATGTCAGAAAATGCTCAATTTCACATTAAAAAAAAGTTTATGAATTACACAAGGCCAAAAAAATCCATATTTTTTTTAAGGTGCAAGGATTTTTTTGTTGCTCTGAAACTTTTTACAAAATAGATTGAAATTACTTATTTCATAAATTTTTTGCATTTTTTCTGACAAAAAATTAACACATCACAAAAAAATCTATATTTCCAAAAACCACAAGTAGGTTATTATAACTTCTGCGAAAAAAAAACTGTAGAAGTTTTCTATTTGTTAATTTTTCCAATTCTGGACAGTAATTTTTTTTTAAAGCAATATTAACTCAACTGAATTTATTATCCAAACTGAATTTAAGATATTTTAAAGCAAAAATCAAATGCTTTTGGAGACTTATACAAATTTGTCAATAGACAAGTTATTTCAATAGAAATAAAGCCTTCTTCGAACTTTCTTCAAAAATAAGTTGTCGTTTGATTTTTTTCACAAACTTTAGAATTTTAATTTTTTTAATCATTAATCATCATTATTAAAAGTTATTCTTTAATAGAATGAATTCAGAATCAGTTTTTTTCTTTTTTTTTTGTAGATTTGTTAGTTCATATGTTATCAATGATTGATTTCACTCAATACTGATACATTTTTAACTTAAAGCTTCGTATCACCGAAACAAGATAAGACACGAACGCCACTAACGTGGTAAAGTGTCTATAATTAGAGGAAAAAAAACCGAAACAAGATGTGACAAACAAAATCTGACAAAATGCTGTCTCTTGAATTATCTTATCAATTCTGTAAATGAGTTTTTAAAATGGAACGAGGTTTTTATTGAAAAGAAAAACTTTCAAAAATTGACCACTATATCTTTTCCATCATCATATTATATTTTAATTTATGATGAGCTTAATCACCGTTAGTAATGTTTGTTAATTTAATTTACCGACCTCATTGGTGAAAGTGATGTTCTATTAGGAAGAGTATTTCAGAATTATGAAAATTATAGGCGGATAGAGGTTAGATGAATAGATATTGAAAATGAGCGAGACGAAATTGATTGAAAGCATTTTCATCACATATCATCAATTTATTTATCATGCAGAAAATTTTCATTTTCATAATCTTGAAATGCTCTTACTTAAAGAACATAACTTTGAATTTACATTTTATTTTCAGTTTTTTTTATTAATTATTTTAATTTTATAATTATTTGACTAAACTTTCTACAGTTTCTTAAATTTTCAAATCAATTTACCTAATCTCCTAGTCAAACTAATTTTTTAATAAGTTTGTCTTTATTTTTCAACTCTAAATTGTGGTGTTCTGAAAACATTTACTTCTAAGAAACCATAAATTAGTTTTTTTTATAGAAAAACTCAGCTTCTTGCTTTTGTCCATTCCAGGACCCATTTTTCGATTGACAGTGGATATTCAAACTTTGAAAAGATCGAAAAATGATTCGATGTTGCATGCTTCATTTAAATGCGCAAGATAAGTATTATTCGTATATGCTTGGTGCTTCCACTATTTCCAACAAATCTTGTAACTTCTTATTTTTATTTTTATCGGTTTCGTATGTCATCATTCCAGAAAGAGCCCTTTTCCAACCTTTATTTACTTAGTCAGTGATAAGGAATTTAACAAATTGTATTTTAATTATGTAAAGTTATTATTGTGAACTTTTGTAGCCTTTTATTTTGAAACCTGAAAGAATTTGAATATAAAAAAGGATTTAATTTCTGACTTTGATTACTGGTAGAACTCTCTAGAAAAATGAAGTGTTTTCTTCATTATCAAATCAATTACAATCATCATCTCTGTGTATTGAATAAATTCTCTCAAGTTCAAAATGGATATTCTTTCCTTATCGAAAATTCATATTTAAAGTCGTGATTAATTATTATTTCAAATATAAGATACTAAAGAAGAATTTTTTAAATTAAAAAAAAATGTTAACTTTATTGGCTGACCTAAATTTTCAATGTGAAAAAGGGAGCTGAATCCAAAAATGAAATCCAAAAAAATCTTAATAGTAAAAATTTTTAAGCTATGCTCCAAATATGAAATTTTTAAAAAAATAAGAAAAGGTGTATTCCTCGGAATACATAACATAAATTTGAAATTTCTTTTTTGCATATTAAAAGTGAATAAATTCGCTATCGATCATCTGAACTTCATTTTTGCGTATGGTCAACAGTATTTTTGATATTAGTGACTTAATAATAGGAAAAACAAAAAAAAAACGCATTTTTTGAGAGAAAAATTTGTTTCAGAGACAGTTTTAGACATGAAGATAACATTTAAAATATCTGATTATTTATTGACTTCAAATATCAATTCAAAACAAAGATTTCTAGTGGTTATTTATTAAAAGTGGTTGAAAATTGAAGAAGTTATGAATACTTCACCATAATAGTATTTTTTTTTGCATTTTTGAATAATTTAACAAACCGCAGTGTACTTATCATAGTATAGGAAAAATTAAACATGGTAAATCTTACTCGCTCCAAGTCCAAATAGATTATAAGCTTAACAGTAACATAAGGTTACATGCAAAATTTTAAAACGATCTGACCAGGGCGTGGGGTTGCTTGAGTCTCAAACGTGAATAGGATTTTAAGGTATTTTGCTCGGGGGGAACAAAAAATACTGGTTTTTCATTATTCACTTTTTTACCCACCGGCCGATTGCTTTTTATGAATAATTTTCTTAAAGTCTAAACTTAGACAAATATTTTAATCGAAGACTGCAACCTGATTGGACTTAATATAAAAAAGTTATTGCGGTTTAAACATTATATTTTGGTCGTAAATTGTCGTCTAACACGCAGTGAGAACTTTTTTTTTACGAGAATTTTTGGTGAAAATTCAATCTAATGATCGATAGAAAATTTATTCTCCTTAAATATGAAAAAAAAGAGATTTCAAATTAATGTTATGAATTCCGAGTTATTTGAATCTGAGTACAAGTACTTTTTAATATTTTTCAAAATTTCTTATTTGAGCATAACTCAAAAACTGTTCTACTGCGATTTTTTGAAATTTCGTTTTTGGATTCAGCGCCCGATTTGGCATTGAAAGCGATCTTCAGGTAACTTAGTTCAAAAATACTGTAAATTAGTGTAATCAACAATTATTATCGTTTTGCCAATCAAGATTTAATCATGGGTAATTTTTAACCTGATCTGAAATTTATTTTAGGATTCGGATTTTATTTCTTTTTAAATCTGGTGTCATTTTTTGTTGTTGTTTCGATTATTGCCGTTTTACCATCTTTATGGCATTCGCGACTTTATTTATATCATTGCAGTTGGCGGACAGTTATTGAAAAACTCATCCGGCACAACTGTATTCGATGTTTACTGTTGGGATCGAACTCGTGGACATCGGCATAGAAGGCAACGGACTTGCCAACTAAGCTGTATCACAAGCCCCGTCAAATTCGGTTTCTCGCGTTTCGGAAATATTTACTTAAAATTTTTAGATCAGGCCAAGGATCAACATTTTGAGTAATTTATTAGTAGAAACTCGGAAATAACATTCATTTGAAACTTTGATTCTGATTTGCTTTGAACCGTATCATTGAAATTTCTTATTTTATGAATTTCGTGTGATTTCTCTATTTTTTGTGCATTTTTGGTATTGTTATTATTTCTGCCTTAATTTGAATTTCAACCCCCCCTCTCCCCCAGACTAAAAATCAACAATTTAAATAACAATTATTCAACGAAGTGATCCATTTGTCTGTGAAACCACTATTCGAACAAACGCACGGTGCTAAAAAGAACTGGTACCCGGACGATTTTTGAGTGAGCTATAAAAATACCCATAAAACCATCTGCGATCTGGAGTGAGTGAACAAAAAAAAACTCCAATCCTAAATTGATCGATTGGCTGCTAATCTCGTCGGTAGCTCTTGCACACTTAGAGCTTCGAACTGGTATTTGTAATGGCTAGCTGCTCCACCTGTTGACCTGTGTGTGGAACTTCGATTGGAACTACTAGTAGAACGGCTCCTTCCTCTCTAGGCTCGGCTTAGGACCACATTTTTAATTCTATCGTGACATCAAGGCAGTGATTTTGATTCGTTCGATCAGCAATCGTGGGCCAACCAGTGCTAATCTACATATCACGCGGTGAGCATATCGTTCGTTTTACGCACGCGCCTTCGGGAGATATTGTTGTTTTAATCTGAAAATCATTTGCAGTTTTTTTCAAGTGATCCTACAAATTATTTAAGGTGTGGGTTTTTGTGACGAGTCGAATAAAAAAAAAGAAGCCACCGGTAAAGAAAAAGAAGAAAACGACGAATTCCGGGTTGTTTGCTGTGGTTTGTTCAAAAGTGAAAGGAAATTGTTGCCAGTTGGCGACGCGGCGAAGAAAACACCTTGAAAGGTGCAAAATTGACGGGAAATTAAATTATTTTTTCTGTTTTTTGGCTCCTCCAACAACCCCCACAATTAGCTAGTTCATTTGGCTCCAACGAATGCCAGTGTATGATATTTTAACGTGTCCATTAAAGTGATAAAGAAGATAAAAAAGCTTATCTTACAAATGATAGCTAAATGATTCAAGGAAAGTGAGCTTTTTTTCCAAGACGGCGTGAAACGAGCAGGATAATATGAGAGTCTTCCATCGACCCTTTCTGGGTCTTCTGGTGTTGTGCTTATTTGGCAGCTCCAGGCTGAAAGCTCAAAAGACCGACGACGCTGGCGTAGGAATTGGCGGTAAGTTGAAATTCTTTTTTCTCCATAATCCTTCAGACATCTTTTGTCCCAGCATCCGAATTCAGATTTCACACTCATGAGGGGCCAACATGACAAAGTGATTTATGCAAAGCGGCGTAATCGATTTAATAATCTGATTGCGGTAATCATACGATCCGTGTCGAATAAATTGCCTTTTTTTTTCAACGCATCCATACGACGATTGACAAGTGAAAGCCACTAATTAATTGTATGGGTATTGACTGTGAGACGGCTATAATCTGTCCACGGTTCGTGATACTGCAATAAAAATGTATAACCAGTGTGTGTTTACTAAAGACTGTGTTCAGGCAATCGTTAAAGTATTAATTGTCAACTGCTCATAATAACCGACCGTTTATTGAACAATCATCGTAAAATGGCGAGCTTCTGTCGACAATTGCGCCGAATGTTTGTGCTAAGTAATGGAAATAGTACTAAAATTGCGGATACCGAAAATAACCACGGATATAATATTTTTGAAACGGTTCTATACGGTTTCCCTAAGAATTATTTCTGTTGTTTTTGACATTCAGAAAGGATTTCGTTTTCAATCTTCAATTTAGGCATCTGATATTATTGTAAAGAAATAAAGTGATAAAAATATACCCAAGCATCTCTACAACCCAAATATTTAGCAAGACTTCATCTACAGTGACCACCACAAATAAAAATTCACCCCTCTAGTTAATCTTGAATTGCCGATATTTCCAGTTTCTCTTTTTTTTCGAATTTCAATGAGATTATTGGAAAGCTGGTAATTTCAAAATCATTTTACCATTCCTATTCAAATCTTCTATCTAGAATTTCATCTCGCCGCACGTGCCAACAACATGATTAAATTAATAAATTTATCGGTGATTAAAATCCGTCATCAAACCATAAAATTTTGTTTTTTTTAACTCTGTAGTATTCGGTTTACTTATTGAACATTTTAAAAGGAAAGCATTAGAAAAATCCACTTCATGGATTATTTTTTGTTAAAAATCATAAAAACAAATAATCATTAGATAAAACGGCTTTTATGCAATTCAGTGTTGAAAAATGAACATTGCGACGCTAGAAACAATTTCGTGCTTCTTTTCAGCACCTAATTCAGTGTCGAAAAGTACACTCCACGATCAGGAAATTTTTAAGGGAATTTTAGGAATTTGCATAAAACTCTGTATTCAACTCGTTACAAAACTCGATTTATTCAGCATTCAACGTAACTCTCAATTTACGACTTGTGCTTAAAAAATGCACTTTTTGTGACCTGTTGGATAGATAACTATTTTTTAGTGTTGATGATTAACTGATCACGCTTTGCATACTTTTTTTGTGTTATATTTCGGAGATGGGTGGAGGGGCTGATGTTTTAAGCCAGACCCCAAAACAATAAAATAGCTCTTTTTTAATTCAAAACATCAGTATTGTTTACCTTCTGTTCGAAAACGTTCACAAACTCTTAAGAGGATTAATTTTCTAGCCATGGATAACCACTAGACCGCTGCAAGCTTTGTATGGAAATTATAAGTTCTTAAATATTAAACCTCACATAACTTTTTTTGGTGGTTTTGCTGCCAGAAATAGCAATAAAAATTTTGAAAGCTATCCATCCAGTCCTAAATTAGCGCAATGAGTTTTAATTTTGTAAGGAAATTTGTATGGGAAAACAAAATTTTCATTCGAAAATCGCCAGAGATGTACTGAAAGTTCCAAAAAATAGAACAAACATTCCTTGATTCTTGCAGTATAGTTCATGTCAACAAAGCACAAACCTAAATTGAACCCCAGAAAACATATTCGATGTCATACAAAACTTTTTTTAAACCTTTTTTTTATTTTAGCTGTGTAACCAAAGCATGAGAATAAAAAAATCTCAAAAAATGCTTTGCCAATCCAGGAAATTTTTTAACTTAGATAACCTATGCAAAAACATTTCATGAGATTATTAAAAGCCCTAGCTAGCAAAATCGGACATTTTTATTTAATTTTCATTGGATTTAGATTTTTTATTTTGAAATGGTTATATAACTTTTTCATAAAATGATAAGATGCTTGATGATGCTTGAAAATGATAAGATGCTTGATGTTAGCAAAACATGACACTTAGGAATAGTCAAAACCAAAATTCAAAATCCAACTTGATTTCAAGCTTATTTGAATTTTCTGGATGATTTAATGTGCAAAAATTTCATCTCCATACAAATTTCCATACAAAATTGAAACGCGTTGCGCCAACTCAGGAATCAACCAAATCATCTTAAATTTTCCACTAATGCTTGGTAACCTACAAGGCATCAAAAAAACATATGGGAACAAAAAGTCATTTTTTGCAGCGGTCTAATGAGCACACGATTGCTTCGAAAAAAGTAGATAAAAAGAATGCAGCTGTTTTCTACGCTTTTTGGTTCGGGTCATTATTTTTAGCATGTATTCTTCCAAGTTCTCGTACAAAATGTCGATTTAGAATCAACAATCACGTTACTGTTGATCCCCTTTATTTTTTTCCCCTCAACTTCGTGAGACACCCATCACTATATTCACCATTTGAGTATTCGATATTGAAGACTTTAACTCACTTACAACTTTGTTGAAAGCTTAAAAACGATTTGACTTATGCTCTTAAATATCGAGGATTCCATTTGGTTACAATTTTCTAAAAAATTTCGCCAAATTTCCCATATTTTGCAGAACTGGATGAAATTGACAAAAAGAAAACTATGTTTTTTTCCCCAGAAGTCGAAATTACTCGCGGTCTTTCCTAATAATATCATTCCAAATATCTTCCAAGAATCCTAATTTTCAAATAAATTGTTTCTAAAATGAATGTTTTGATACTCACAAATATCTAGTTTTCAAGAATTGTAACTTTTCTAAATTCAAAAATTTCTAAATTCTTTGTTCCAATAAATTCCGAATGTAACCCAAGAAACGATTTAAATTCAAATAGGCTTTGTAAGCAAATGAGGGTGTTTTATAAAAGATTCAAAAAGTCTTTGTTATCCTTAAAGGTATTTCAATAAGAACTCTATAAAAACGTTCTACAAGATAGCCACAAAACCTTTATAAAACTGTTTATAAAAGTGTCAATTATATTTCTTTTGAGGTTCTTATAAGAGATTTCAAGAGTTCTATAAAACCATTTCCACACTTCCTTATAAAACCTGAAAAATCTTCTGAAAAAAAATCATAATTGCTTTTGACACATTAGGATTATACATACCTACGATAAAATTAGCTTTGGTGGTTATTTACGTAAATCCAAGAATATCAACAAACAATTTAGAAGCAGCAATAACCATCTTTTTCAACGAACTTTCGAAATTTGAAAAAATTTTAGTAGGAGGAGATTTCAACAGTCACAATGTGATATGGGGTTGTAATGACACCAATACCAAAGGAAAAATAGTCCATGATGCTATAGTAGGTTCTAATCTCATGCTACTTAACACTGGAGTCTCCACTTATTTACCTCCAGTAGCTAATCAGAGATCAAGTGCGATAGATCTGACACTATGTTCAACAAATCTTTTCGACATAGTTCAATGGAATGTGATAGAGAAAGCTTTTGGTGGAAGTGGACATTTGATGATCGAAACAAACTTAGATCTGAGAATTAAAACCAAACAAAAATACTTCTACGATAGAAAAAAGATAATCGAAGAAATAGCACAAATAAAACATTGGGAATTTGACAATCTGAAAGATATATCCAAGCTTACTCAAAACATTAGTAAAAATCACAAAAAAATAAGCACACATACTCCAAAATATTACTGGAGCTCAGATCTATCAAAACTGTATGAACAAAAACAAAACACCCTTAGAGAATACAACAAGTACAGTAGCAGTGAAAATTTGATACGGTGGAAAAAATCTTCTGCAATATTTCAAAAAGCCAAACTTCAACACATTAAAAACAAAATGGAAGAACTCTCTGGTTCTATTGATCCGAGAAACACGCAAGAAAACTGGAAGCTTGTAAAAAGATTGAAACTACGACCTATAGTTAACCCTAAAAATAACCCGATAATTAATAGTAAAGACATGGCAACAGAATTCCTATTGTTGAACTTTGGACCATCCAATTCAATAGAACCACTACCACCTGAAAATAACACAAGACCAACTACAGTCCCCCCACAATCATTAGTCACTTAACGTATCATTTCACCACAAAATGATCGTTCGTTTGGGTGTTAGTGGACCAAACATCAAGCTTTGCATGAATTTCAGTCATTAAATATTCCCTCTTTGATTTCAAACATGATTTTGTTTCCAATTTTGTTGAAAAATAAAATAATCTACCGAAACAATCAACGTTTTTCAAAACCACAATTATGGGTCAAAATTGAAGCTTGCAACAATTATTAGTCATATTGCCCACAATTATTAGTCACATAGAAGTCCATGGCAACACCCGAATATCAACATGAAAATCAACAAGTTTCTGGCAAACATTCAGGGGCATTCTTTGCTAGTATACGTTCAAGGGGCAATTGGGTTGAGCTAGCAACCAAGAAATGTTTTGTTTTGCTTGCGAAAAAGTGACCCATGATTGTGTGGAACTTGGTGGATTCTGTAACAATTATGGGTCACTTTCATTTTGCTAAATAGTATTGAATTTTCACATTTCATTCGCTCAGTTTTATTTGGAAAATGTAAACTCTTCTTTTGTGCTTATATGGGACCAATTCATTTGGTTGGAATCTTTGAAATAACCGTAATAAGCGCTTAACGGTTTAAGATGTCGATCTTATAACATTAGAATTTTATGCGATAGTTCCACAGCTTATAGTTTACCTTTGATAGAAAGTATTCAAACAGCAATTTTACTGTTATCAAACGCACAAATAATATTTTTAATGCATTTTGATGCTATTGTTGATTAACTAAAAATAATAATATGAAATAATTTCTTTTGGTTTAGTGGATATCAGTAGTTCTAATGATCGGTGACTAATAATTGTGTGTGACCCATGATTGTGGGTGGACTGTATATTAAAATTCCAAAACTGGAAAAATTTTCTTAAAAACAAATCACCATCATCATCACCAGGCACTGATAATCTCAATTACGGTGCCCTGAAAAATCTAGATTTCTACTCGGTAACAAAAATAATTGATCTTTTAAATGAAATGTGGAGAAAGTCCACGTTAGATAATCACCTAAAAGAAATAAAAATAATACCCATTCTCAAACCTAATAAACCTCCCAATGATTTTCGCTCTAGCCGACCTATTGCACTGCTACCAACATTAGTAAAAATTTTAAATGCAGCAGTCCTAGAAGATATCCAGGAAACGTGCAACAGAAACAATATTCTTCCAGACCTCTCTTTTGGATTTAGAAAGGGAATGTCCACAGAACATTGTGTGACGTTCGCTACAAATACGATAAAAGCAGCAAGAAGAGAAAACTACACAACAATTGGTGTTTTTTTTTGATTTCTCAAACGCTTTCAATACAGTTAACGTTGAACAACTTTACAGAATAATGCTGTACAATGGTTTCAAACAGGATACTTGCACATGGATTTATAATTTTTTGATGAACCGTAAAACTCTAGTATACACAGAGCAAGGAATTGTAAGCCAACAAATTTGCTCTGGAGTACCACAAGGAGATGTCATGTCGCCTGTGTTATTCAATATTTATACTGTTTCACTACACAATACTAACCTTGACCCAGATGTAACTACACTACAATTTGCCGACGATTTTTTCAAAATCGTTAAAGCAAAATCACTGTCACAAGCAACAAAGAAAATGCAATATGAAATAGACAAATTTGTGACTAAAGCTACAGAGTTGGGGTTACATCTTAATAGCTCAAAAACAAAAGCAATGCTATTTAAAGATAGTGATAAACAACTCCATTTGACGATGGGAGGTGAAACATTGGAAACAGTCAGAAATTACAAATATCTAGGAATAACACTCGACCAGACATTAAAATACGGCATACACATCATAACACTAAAACAAAGTATACTGGATAAACAAAACATGCTGAAAATAATAAGTGGTATTAGGTACGGCGGCACTCCAAGAGTTTTAATGCTATACCATGAAGCTTTATATGGAAATTATTTAAACTACGGAGCTGTTATCTATGGATCAACACCAAAAAAATACTGTGATATGCTGGAAATTACGAATAGACAATGCCTACGTATTGCTACAGGATGCACGAAAACTACACCCATAAATACCCTAGCTGCTATAGCTGGGGAAGAACCACTAACAATCAAACGAAACTACTTAGCCAAAAAAAGAATTGCCCTTCACATACACCGAAACGATTTAATCGCGCAACAACTTCATTCAATAGACTTTTTAAATATAAAAAACGAAGCCCAATACACATTCATAGAGAAAATTTACATACAAAATGCTGAAAAATACCAGAAAATTTACACAGAAACAAAACCTAGAATAGAGATTAAAATAAAAATTGAAGAACAAATGATAGGATCGGGAATGAAAAAGAAACAAACGTCCCCTATTGTTCTGAAAAAACTTGCACAAGAAACGATTAATAAACACTACAGCCACCTCGATCAATGGTATACAGATGCTTCAATTAGAACAAATAAATGTGGAATAGGAATTTATGACGCAACTTCCGGCACCAAGATAAGCATGAGTCTAGCTAATGAAGTAAGTATTGCGACTGCAGAACTAATAGCAATTAGAGAAGCACTAGAACAAGCAGACAACACAATCACTGGTGTGGTAATATTTACCGACTCCCAAACAGCCTGTAAAATCCTCACTAGAGACCTGAAAAACAAGAAATTTGACAAAATCACCCATGATATATGCACAATAGCGACAACGAAAAACGCCACAATCCAATGGATCCCATCGCACGTTGGAATTGATGGTAATGAACACGCAGATACTCTGGCTAGACAAGGATTAGATGGAACGATCATAATAGAGAATAAACTACGACTTGATGATGCATACAGACAATTTAAATCCGAATCGCTGCAAAACACAAACTCTTGGTACAAAAACATCGCAAACAAAGATTAAAAAGGAATCAAATTTTATGAATTCCAATCGAATTTTAACAAGAAACCATGGTATTGGAATATTGAGCTTAACAATATCCAAATTCGAACATTAAACCGATTACTCAGCGGGCACGACTACTCACCGTACTACCTGGGAATTATGAAAATCCGTGACTCGAAATTATGCGAACTGTGCAATACGAACTTCACCACAGAGCATGCCCTGTTGAACTGTGTTCAGTTCAACCATATTAGAAACCATTATCATTGGGATCGTTACTCCAATCTACTCGAGATGGTTCAAAATTTCGAAGAAACAAAACTAAGAGAAATTCTTAGTTTCCTGGAAAAAGCGAGATTTAAAATCTAGAGTCTGAAACGACAAATCAAAAAATAAATAATTAAGGAACACCCTACGATGAATAACAGAAATACAAACACAAACAAAAAGTGGTGATATAGAGTATCATACTCTCGGCCAACCCAATCAGATTAATACATACATAATTGCTTTGATACAGTACAAATGGACTGTAGATGTGCACTGCAATAACCCTTATAAAGAAAGAAAACCTTGATTAAAACCTAATAGTTTAATAGTATTACAAATACCCTTAAATAACCCTTATGAATATAGTCTTAATTAAAACCTTACAGTTTAATAGTATTACAAATCGACTTTGTTTCAATAAATTTCGAAGGTTTAATGTGGGGCGCATTTTCATTGCTAGTTTTTCAAAAAATCAATCGATAAAATCAGATGCGCAAAATCTTTATGCGAGAAGAACTTGAAAAAAATCAAATGTAACTTTATGATTTTTAATTATTGGATTGAGAAAATATAAAAAACATTAAATTAAACAAATGATTTGATTTGATATAAACATTTTTAATCCATCTATTGGAGAGAATCGATTTAATCAAGAATTTGTTTCCTATCACGAGAATCTATGGTCTTAGAAGAGTTTTTGGTAAAGGCCTTATATATTCTCATGGTTTTATAAAGTATTTTAATTCCTGTCTGGAAAACCTCCTGTAGGTAGGCCTTTTTGTATGTGTAAGCGTTTTATAAATGTTTTGAAGGAACTTATAAAATTTGGTGTTGATTTAAGGGGAGGTTTTATAGATCTCTTATAGATTCTTATAAAACTAAAATTGTTACTTGGGATAACGTTCTTCAAATTGCGAAGTCAAAAAATTTAAAGATTTAAAAACTTTCCATGTTTCCGTGGTTTCCATTCCATTTTTCCTACCAAATCTCATACCAAAATCTCAAATTAAAAAAAAATCCAAAACTATGAAATGCAACAATTTGCATTAAAGTCAAAACAATAGATTTTTTAGTTTTCGACTATATGTTTTAGTACTTTGAATAAACGGCAAATCAGTCCAATTTTATTGAATCCGAAAACTTTTATTCTTGATCCAACGTTTCGGTGTTGGTTAACACCTTCATCAGGGATCCTGTGAGTTATGTGTAGTTAATTTTAACAATTAGTGAAGTGTATAATGTGGTTTCTTATTTTCTAGCGTTACTTTCAAAATAGTTGATTCTGAATTACTCTAGTAAAAGCGTATTGTCCGGATGTGTTGTGGTGGAGTTTCACTGTGAATTGGTAAAATTCATGCCCCTATGTTACAAGGGACTCACCAAAAATACTCTCTATCGATCGAGTAACATCAAGTTACTAAAGAAAGAACAAGATGGTAATACAAACCAAACAATAACTACAGAAAAACAGAAAGAGAAGAACAATACAGCTTTACCCATTCTAGAGACAGAACACACTTTTAACATAGAGAAAACAAATGTTATAGACTCAAGTCTCAACAAACACACTCTCAATTTCCTCGAGATGTGGCATATTTTCGACACTACAAAAACAGTCAACCAGAGAACTAATATCCAAAATGTCAACTCCATCTTTGCATCTGTTTTACACATCTTAAAAAAAACACACAATTACCAGAAGACCGATAAAAAACTTGTCATAAATATCGATATCCAGAAAACAATGCAAAAAGAAACTACTCCAAACAATTCAACTTGAATGTCCTCATTTGTGTTTAGTGTTGGAAAATTAAAATTTAAAAATTTGAATGTAAGTTGAACATATTATCATATAAGAAAACTAAAAAACATAATTTTACCAATTCACAGTAAAAGTCCACCATAACACATCCGAACAATACTCTTTTACTAAAGCTATTCAGAATCAACTATTTTGAAAGTAACGCCAGAAAATAAGAAATCAACACACACACTATACACTTCACTAATTGTTTAAATTAACTACACATAACTTATAGGATCCCTGATGAAGGTGTTAAGTAACACAGAAACGTTGTAACAAAAATAAAAGCTTTTGGATTCAATAAACTTGAACTGATTTGCCGTTGATATAAAGTATAGAAATTATTGGTTTTTTTTTTAATACTAAAAAGCTCAATAATCCAGCTTCCAAAATGTACATGTTTCTAAGAACTATCTGATTTATCTTTAGGGAAAAATTCAGCTTAAAAATATGCAATAAATAAATCAATGAATATTCAAAGAAGGTAGTGTCAAGGCAGCCCTGATCTAGTATTGGTACAAACTGCGACGTCGCCAACACGAAAAATCTATAAATTTACAAGGAAACTTGTCTTTTTCGTTGATAACTCGGGGAATCTACTGGAAATTTTCCTTTTTGTAAGCATTTTATGCTAGAAAGATTGTTGTTCTTCAATTTCAGTACTAAATGCATGCGGTGGCTCAGATAGTCTTCGTTGGATTCCTCGAAAAAATTCACACAAGATACGTACCATTTCGTTAAGTCCGAACATGCTTTTTTCAGAAATAATTGAAAAAATGTGAAGGAATTGAGGGTAAAAACAGCTATAAATTCATTTTCCGACGCGTGCGGAGGCTCAAACAGCCTCCATTGGATTCCTCGGAAAAAGTTTCATTAGAAAAATCTCATTTTGGTTCAAGATTTTGAAGTACAAACATGCTTTTTCTGAACTATTTGAAAAAAGTACGGGAATTGAGGGTAAAACAGCCATAACTCCTGTTTCCAATGCGTGCGGTAGATCAAATAGGATTTTTTACATTCCTCGAAAAAAATCACACAAGATACGTCCCATTTGAATCAAAATTTTAAAGTCCAAGCGTGGTTCTCCTGAAAAATTTGAAAAATGTGGGAAATTGAGGGTAGAACAGCCATAATTCATGTTTCCAATCCGTGCGGTGGCTCTAATATGTTTCGTTGAATTTTTCGGAAAAAATCACATAAGATACAATCCATTTGGTTCAAAATTTTCAAGTCCGAATATGCTTTTTTCTGAAATAATAGAAAAATATAGGGGAATTGAGGGTAAAACAGCCATAACTCAATTTTCCGAAGCGTGCGGTGGCTCGAAAAGCCTTCATTGGATTTTTGGGAAAAAATCACACAAGATACGACCCATTTGGTTCAAAATTTCCAAGTCCGAACATGTGTTAATTTAACTTTTTGAAAGATGTAGGGGAATTAAGAATAAAACGGCCATAACTCCATTTTCCGAAGCTTGCGGTGGCTCAAACTGCATTCATTGGATTCCTCGAAAAAAATCACATACAATACGTCCCATTTGGTTCAAAATTTGGAAGGCCGAACATGCATTTTTCTTAAATAATTGAAAAATATAGGGGAATTGAGGGTAAAATCAGCTATTAATTCAATTTCCGAAGCGTGCGGAGGCTCATTCAACTTCCATTCGATTTATCAGAAAAAAATGCAAAAGATTTTTTGTTCAAAGTTTTCAAGTCTAAATAAGTTTTTTTCTGGATTGTTTACAAAATATAGGGGAATAAGGGGATAAAAAGGCACTACAACTCCGTTTGTAAGCCTCTTCGGCGTCTGAAACTTTGTTCAAACGCTTCTCTGGACATTTTTACCAAAAGAAAATACTTTTTATGGATTTGTTTCGAGTAAGAGGGAAAATATTGAATTTCTTCGCGGTTTATACACTTTTTTCCCCATTGTGCACCGCATAGAGTCTACTTAAATATATTTCAAGATACATTTGCCAATTTTAAAGATACTATTTACATCAACAACAACGAATTCTTGGTTAGATTAATGATGACCAGTAGCGAATTCTGAATTGTTTTTAAATCATTTGGCAGATCGCTATACATGACTCAGTTGGGGTCAAAGCTCAGCATTTTTCAGTAGGTTTAAGACATCGATGAACCAGACGAAGAAATAATTCAACTGGTAACAACAAAACAAGAAGGTTTTATTTTTCTTACTTCTCATTCCATCTAGTCTGCATGACTAGACGATGTTATATTTTTTTTTTATCAACCAGCTACTAACTTCAAGACGAACATTCTATGGAGAAAAAAACTAAACTCAACTCAAATTGCAATAACCCGGCTGTGACCCAGCTGGCTTCAAGTGGAAACTAGCTGACCGAAGCCATTCCATCCGATATGATTGATCAGTAGTATGTATCAGTAGGAACGTGATCGGGAACTCATCATGCTTGCTGCCGGCTCGTAAGATTCTTCGCTAATAGCTAGCTACCTACCTATGGCTACTTCTAGAAGAACCCGTGAATTGGTACCGGATGTGTGATTGATGGGATTAACGCGGCCACCTGCGTGCTCATGGCGCAGTTTAGTAGCAAAACGATTACGATCAGTCATTTTTCCTTTTTCAGTCGTTTTTCCTATGTTAGTTCTTCGATTGAGATATGTGTGCCCTACCAACAACATAATAGTATGTAATCTGAATAATATTTTGATAAATCATGCGCAATGATCTTGGATATTTCCAGTGGTCCAAATGGGCACATTAATGAATCACTTTGAGGGTCGCGTAACTGGTATGTACTTGATGATTACACTCCCGGATTTGAACAACTATTTGAAGAAAAAAACAACATTCACTCGATCGGAATATTTATAAATCAAATTCTAACCGATGCAACAGCATTCTTTCTCACGAAAAATGTAAATCATTGATGATTGCTTGATTCCTAGTTCTTACTTGAATGATTTTTTATATTGTCAACTGGAGCAGCTGGAAGGAGGATGAGTGTGGTGTTTCAACGAGCAATACTTATCAGACAATCACGAGTGTGATCATTCCCGATTAAGTAACACTTGATGCACGTTTTTTGTACGTTAGACACTTTGCTACAGTCATTGTTTTCAATGACCAGATATTTGTTGGGAAGATTAGATCATTATTTTGTGATCTTGGACACAAATTCGCTAATGATGGAAATTGGCATGATTTTCGATAAGTTGATTTTTTTTCTTTATTTATTCTCTCATATTTTTTACTAAGATCAAATTATTTGAAAAATGGCAATTTTGAATGAAATAGACAGCTGTCAAAACCTATACCTATAAAACTTTTTCATAAACCTGAAGGTTTTTCAAAAGGCTTTTTCCAAGCAATCCTAAGCTCTTGTTCGTATCCATAACTTAAGGAAAAAAATTCACACTATTAAGAGCGAAATGTGAACAATTTGTTTTCACAACTTCCAACGCAAGCCTTTAGGCTTAGAAGTTTTTCATTCTTTCTTAATGCGTTATATGATGTATTATAAAATAATGTTATAATTGAGTTGATTATTTGAGTGGATATGTTTGATTGTAAAGTTCATATGGTATGGAACGGCTCGATTTCAATTGTGGTACATTATCAACAGGTCAGTCAGTCAATAGATTCTTATTATGCTCCAAATGAACGTGTAAATTTTGACAGATTTTTTCAATGAGAGTTAAGTGCATAATTTTGTTCTGAGAAAATCATTGTTTGTTTTGATTGAACGTTTGATTCTAATGCAATGCAAATGAAAGTTCTCTGCCGATTAATATTCATTATCATTGTTATAACTAATAGTTATTGATATTCTAGTTTTGCAGTTTAGTGATAGCATGTAGTTCCCATTAACTACGCTTCATAAATAAAGGACGGTATCCATGCCTTCCCCAAGATCAATTTTCTCGTGAAGTGAGGAAAATATTTATTTTTGAAAAATTGGAGGAGAAATGATACTTTATTCAAGGGACTTAACCCTTTGTTTAAAATCATGCCAAAAAGATGAATTAAAGATCGCCAACGGTCCCTAGCATAAAGGCAATACTTAAAATTTGAGAATATGAGATTTTGAACTTCATGTCATTCTACATCGATCTTTAGGGAAAAAATAACGCAACCTCTAATTTGCTTTCGTGAAGACAAATGTCTAGGACTGTGGTAGATTTTCCTGTTTGGAAAATAAGGCCCAGTAATGATAAATTTTAAATAGTTTCACAAAACTTTGCGACGGCCTTTTGATATTGATTTTGAAAACACCGTTTGCTTAAAATCCTTTATTATCACCGTAGCGAATTTCGTCTAATTTTTAATTTATCATAATATTGGAAGAACAGAGATAAAAGTAAGTACCATCACAAAATCATTCAAAATTAATTCTTTCAAAAGATTTTGCGGGAGAAAGTTTTGAACATCCATATGATCAATAAACAGTTTGTAAATTTTAACACATATCCATGACTGACAAAGTAGCCCGAAAAATCCTAATGTGTCGTCATAGCAAAGAATCACATCAAAGAAAAAAAAATCCATATCATTCCAAACTTACCATTGACCTTTAGCAAAGAAAACTTTGATGAATATCGCAAATTTTAAACCTGAAACATGATTTATAAAACGAGCGTGTGGACATACTGTCAGGTTCCAAGGCACAACATAATTTGAAGTTGAACATAATTTGATGACGATTCCATGTAAATTCTTATGCGCATCTCATTTCGCTTCCAGCCATTTTTTTTTAAACATAAAAGTAATTAGAACACATCATTATAAATTTAAACCGAAAATGTTTCCAAAATTGTTCTTTTTAAGATTATAAAGTAGGTTACAATAGAAAAAAAAACTCCCCTGGGCTCCCCGCAAAATGCGGGGGATCACCTCACGTCTCTTTATTAATCAATTAACGGTATTTAAGAATTTTTCAATTTCGAGAATTCTCAGGAAGAAACTCCCTGATTGGAACATCAGTTCAAAATGAAAATGAAAATGAATAAGGAGGATTATGGAACGAACTCACCAATTGTTGAAGTGTGATTCCTCTTGCAACGGATCATTCGACGATGCCAACTGCTAGAGATGGATGAAATCAACGGAGAAATCGGGTCGGTTACATACAATAAAACATGCAATTATTGATCACTATGCTTCATCCACTTATCCCAAAAAAATCACTATTTCACAATGACAAACTTCAAAAATTTTATTGTCACCGCGACGAAGCAAAAAAAACACGTGCGATACCAACCTCACCAACATCGCCCACTTTTATCTTTAAATTCAATCAATAAATTTACACCAAAGTCAAAAACAGCTTTACTTTGGCTGAGCATTAAAAAATAAGTTCAAACTTTCATTTTTGCGTAATTATATATTTAGGCACTCTTATCAATTTTGGGGCTTTCAGATCAAAATGAAATGATGTGCTCTGTTTGAGTTGTAAGCCAGTATTAGTCCATTGCCAGAACGTGTTGAGGCAGTCCGAAATTTCAAACAACCGAACACAGTGAAGGACTTAAAAAGTTTTTTAGCCATGATAAACTTTTACCGACGGTTTGTCCCGAATGCCATCGAAGCTCAAATTCCATTGCTTCAAATGATTCCAGGGAACAAACGCAACGATTGTACACCGTTAGTTTGGAGTGAAGAAACTACAAAAGCTTTCGGCCAGTGTAAGCAACAACTTGCCCAAGCAACCCTTTTAGCACATCCTGCTAAAAAAGCCGATCTTTCTCTGTGGGTGGACGCTTCCGACATTGCAGCGGGTGCTGTACTGCACCAAATTGTGGATGGAGGAATTCAACCGCTGGGATTTTTTTCGAAAAAGTTCGACAAAGCTCAGCTTCGCTACAGCACCTACGATCGTGAGCTAACCGCAGTGCGGCACTTTAAATTTATGTTGGAAGGAAGACGCTGCCACATCTATAACGATCACAAGCCGATCACTTATGCATTTCACCAAAAGCTCGATAAAGCTTCCAATCGACAAGCTCGTCACTTGGACTTTATCGGGCAAATCACGACGGATATTCGACACATAGTTGGCAGGAAAAACATCGTAGCCGATTTGCTCTCTCGCATCACGGCCATCGAAAGTAACCATCCACTCGATTTCGATGCCCTCGCCGAAGACCAGAAAACGGATGAAGAACTTCAAAATATTTTAAAAGGTAAATCTAAATCGTCTTTAAAGCTAAAACTTTTTACCGTTCCAGGCAGCACAAAACAATTATTTTGTGATTGCTTCGGCGAACGCATTCGCCCATTTGTTACGAAACGTTTTCGCAACGCAGCTCTACAAGCAACACATCACCTATCGCACCCAGGAACGCGCGCAACAGCCAAGCTAATGACGGAGAGATTTGTTTGGCCAAGCATCCGGAAAGAAAGCATCGCTTTCGCCAGAAGCTGCTTCCAATGTCAACGCTCGAAGGTGACTAGACACACACAATCACCGGTCACTTGCTACTCAACGCCAGACTGTCGATTTTCCCATATCAACATCGACATTGTTGGACCTTTTCCACCAAGCAAAGGGAACCGTTATTGCCTCACTGTCATCGATCGGTTCAGTCGCTGGCCCGAAGCCTTCCCTATCCCAGACATGACAGCTCCAACTATAGCCGAAGCTCTGGTTACCGGATGGATTGCTCGTTTTGGTGTGCCTAACAGCGTCACAACTGACCAAGGTAGGCAATTTGAATCATCATTGTTTTCCGAGCTGACTCGTCTTCTTGGTACTACTCATCTCCGCACAACCGCTTACCACCCGCAATCGAATGGTATCATAGAGCGGTGGCACAGGACGTTGAAATCATCAATCCTTTGCCACGATCCCGTTCACTGGAGCGAACACTTACCGGTGATCCTGCTTGGATTGCGTACGGTCTACAAAGAAGACATCAAAGCGTCGCCAGCAGAGATGGTTTACGGAACGACATTACGAATACCATCCGAGTTTTTCGTCGACAACTCAGAGAAGCCGAATGAAGCCGAATTTGTCGCTTATCTCCGCAAAGCGATGAAGAAGCGCCCGAAGAAGACCGCCTGGCACGGCGAACGAAAAGTTTTCGTACACCAAGATCTGCAATCGTGCAAGAACGTTTTCGTGCGTAACGATTCTGTGCGACCATCGTTATCGCCTCCATATGAAGGCCCGTTTGAAGTGTTAGGCCGAACCGAGAAGTTCTTCAAAGTGAACCTCAAAGGGCTCGACTGAAACCTGCATACTCTGCGGAGGAACAACAATCATCGGGTACGACTGTCCCTACATATAGCTTCATAAACTCATCTTAAGTATCTCCAAAAAAAACTATCTAGCGAGCTTTGAAATTAGTGCACAGGGCAAATAACAAATCAGGCAGTATATTTACTCATCAATCCACGGAATGCTTTGAGGCACTTGTTTTTGTCTCGGAGTCTGTCATCAACGCTACTCAAATAGCAGCCTGAGCTTATTGTTGGGTGTCAGAAGAACAAATTCCTATAGCTCATATTTTGGAAAATCCAACGCCCGGAGGCTCAGCCTTAGTTTGGAATCGTGCTTGTCAACAGCCTCTCGTCAAGCAAATCAAAATTTGATTGTCTGTCTGAGCTAAAGGGTGATACGGTCAAAATTTAGTCAATATCAACTTGACGTATTTCTTTCAATTTTGCAAACCTGAACACCCCTCACTTTGAAGGTGTGTGTGTAGAATGTTGCTCCTATTTTGATTTTCGAATCCACTCTTCAGTTGTCAAAATGCCGTCCAAGGAAGAAGAGCAGCGTATCAAAATTTTGCTCGCGCATCGCGAGAATCCGAGCTACTCGCACGTAAAGCTGGAAAAATCGCTAAAAGTTGCCAAATCAACCGTTACAAATGTAATTAAAGTGTTTGGGGAACGTTTGTCGACAGCCAGGAAGTCTGGATCGAGGGGAAATCGAAAACCGGAAGCCGCTGAGACGACAAAGAGAGTTGCCGGTAGTTTCAAGCGAAACCCTAACCTCACTCTCCGAGATGCCGCAAATAAGCTGTACACGACGATGCTGATGAAGTTTGATTGCGTGGTAATGGACGACGAAACCTACGTCAAGCCGACTACAAATAGCTTCCAGCAGCCGAATTCCGGTACTTGAAGAAAATCACCAAAAATCTCTTCTAGAAAAGAAATTCTAAAATGGTCGTTCTCTTCATAAAAATGTCTTTTCTTCTTGGCTGATTCCGAAAAAGTAAAGAGAAAGAAAAAAAGACAAATGTAAGAGAAGAAAAAAGTATAGTTCACCTATTCACCGCTAGACGTCTTTGACGTTTGTTGTCGGTGAGACTATTCAAAACGACTTATTGTTGGCACCGTCTTTCTCCCATGTTAGTTTGTTTCCAGATATTGAGCATGGTAATTAGATTAAAATTTTATTTGTAATACTGAAAACTATTTATAACAGCAATATTCAATATTGCTAGATAAAATACTTCAAATCTTGTTCACAACCGTGCATGCAATTAAATGTGAAAAAAACATATCGTTGAGTATTGAAGGCATAATTGAACATTTTGAAAAATGAAGCTAGAAAGTTACATGTTTGTAAACAATCGGATGTGATGATATGACGAAATATGTTATAGTTGTTCATTCGAAAGTGTCATACTTATTGATTTAGATTAATTAGGTTTAATCGATTACCTGAGCCAAGATATCGCAATGTTGTTAGAACTTGTAAATGTACCGGAATTGTTAAGGTTCTTTCATCCTTTAATGGGATATTGTTCAATGGTTGATCCAATAAGTAATAAGCTTCTTAGCCAAACATTTTGGCATTCGAAAGAGTTTTTCGAAATTTCCATCCGAAATATCAAATGGATTACTAATATCTCTCAAATAACGACGATGCCGAAGTAGTTCAATTTTTTCTTGGCGTTTATACCACTTCTATTTTGTATAATAATATGATACAATCATTTGCTCCATTATTTTCAAGTTTTAATAGGTATTAACGTTTAATTTAACAGAAATCCTCACTGAAAAGAAATGTCTTTTTGAATTTCGGAAGCAAAAATGCCGAAGAAATTAAAAATCTCGTTTTCTATTTCAAGCGTCAAAAAAAGTCTTCTTTTAATTGACCGGAATGTCAATCTAAGAAAATTTCGCAACGAAAAAAATCCGAAGAGATTGAAAATCATGTTTTCTTTTTTAAACGTCAAAAAATGTCTTCTTTAAATTCACCGGAATTCCAAGATAAGAAAATTTTAAAAATGTCTTCAATAATTTCTTTTCTTTCACGACATTTTCTGCCCGGAATTCGGCTGCAGGACAGGAGTTTTATACGGCAAAAGGAAGGGAAAAGGTTGCAGATATTTTCAAGCACATGAAACTGTCAAAGTTCGCGAAGAAATATCTGGTTTGGCAAGCCATTTATACCTGTGGCTTGAAAAGCAGCAATTTCATAGCTTCCGGGACTTGGTTGACAGTCAGACAACCAGAACATTACGTGAAATTTACGCGAAAGAGTTTTTGAATAAACGTCTGCTGCCGTTCCTGAAGAAACACGGTTGTTCCGTACTGTTTTGGCCGGATTTGGCATCTTGCCATTACGGTAAAAAGGCCATGGAGTGGTACGCCGCCAACAACGTGCAGGTGGTTCCCAAGGACAAGAACTCTCCCAACACGCCAGAGCTCCGCCCAATTGAGAAATACTGGGCTATTGTCAAGCGGAACCTAAAGAAGACCAAAAAAAACTGCTAAGGAAGAGGAGCAGTTCAAGGCAAACTGGCTTTCTGCGGCGAAGAAGGTGGAAAAGATGGCTGTACAAAATCTGATGGCAGGGGTTAAGCGTAAGGCCCGGCAATTCGGATTTGGAAAAGCGGAAGCCTAACTGAATATTTTTCCAAAATTTTATACTAATTAAACTTGAAAAAGAAATTTAATTTGAATTTTTAAATAAACGATTTCACCGATTTACACGCGTTTTCCCTTGACCAAACTTTGACCGTATCACCCTTTATGCGAGACCATATGGAGAAATGAAGTCACAAATATAAAGTAAATTTTCTATCATGACTTGGAGTACTTTCTGAGACTGGAAAACAAACACAGAAAAATATTTTTATTTTATTTTATGATCAAGTCCTGAATGCTTGAATTAAAATTTGTCAGGAGCTTTTAAAATATTTTCCCCTTTTACGCCAGTTAACTCCCAACCTGCAATCAATTTAAAAGTTTTCGAGAGGATATTGTTGGTATGAATGTCTTCAGTCTGTCGGCAAAATTCCAGTTTCCGATGCAGTTTGAACCAGTGTTTCGCCACCTTCACTACATGATCCACTTCACAACAAGTACGAAAATTGGATCCCTTCAGGGCACTCGAGCATGAGATGAATGCAGTCTGTTGCTTTCTTTATAATATCTTGACAAGATGTCTTAACTTACAAGAACCTGGCGTATAAAGCTGCAAAACAGAGTCACGCAATAATAAAGACAAGGTCGAAAGGGCGATTTTGAGTGTTGCAAAATTGTACTGCGTGTTATCGATGTTGTAGTTTTTGTTCATACATGATTCAGATTGGTGGATTTCATTAAATTAACTGGAGAATTTCACTCAAAATTTTATTCGTAGTAAGTCATAGCTTTCTAGGCTAAACTCAAATGATTTTCACTTGGTGCACATTAAGAAATAAGAGATCTTAAAGATCTCGATGTGTGTGGTAGCGGATCTGTATTTTCTGCACATGTTTCTTTCTCTATTTTTTTCCTGTATTTTCTTTACTTAACTTACCTTTCTTTCTTGATTTTTCTTATCTTGTACTTATTTCACCTTCAAACATCTTTGCTTAGCTTTCTTTCGATACTTTTACTTTTAGCTTAGTTTTCGGTCTCCTCGATTTCTATCTTGTGCTTTCAGCGTTTTGAAATTTTTCTTTAGTGTTTCTTTTATCCAATTTTGTTCGTCTTATCATTGTTTTTATCCTCGATTCAATATAATGCAATATTTCCTTCAATAAAATAGTGTGTTAATGCTTACTTTTATCCTTGGTTTTTTATTTTCTCCTTCTACTTCCATTCTTCCAGAACTGACTCATCAAATGCTTCTATTATGGTCTAGTTACATTAAGGTTGCCACAATTATTTTCATCACGTATCTGGACAATTTTATTTAATAACCTGGCAAAATCCAAGCATTTAATTTCAATGTTATCGATTAAAAATCCGAGCAATATCTAGGAAAATTAGGTAAAAAACCCAGGAATTACTCATCAAAAATCAAGAAAAAAAACTTGAAAAAAATGTTTTTTATGAAATTATTTTATCGGCTATATCGGTGAAATTTATATTCTTTGAGGAAGAATATTTAAGAATTGAAAGAATATAGACGGATAGAAGATTAGAATAAGGTGAAAGATGTTGAAAATGAGCGGAAGGGTAATTTTGATTTGAAAAACTTTTCATCACATTTCATCAATTTGTTCCTCACGGGCCTACTACCTTGCAATTTCATAAAACAAATTTACGGTGATTAACTCTTCATTTAAAAAAAAAATGTTTTTTTTTCATCAAAACTTATCAGCAGATCTTAGATCGTATTTAAGGCTTCCATTTAACGTTTCATGATTATTTAAAAAAAACTTGTTGTAAAAAATTTCGTTTTGGACGAATAAATATAAAAAATTGAAAACACAGTTTATTTCTTTGTTCGATTTGTCAAATAAGGTGAATAAATGTGGGCTAGCCGGGAAGCCGGGCCGGACCGTACTTTTTCCAAATTTTGTGTTAAGTACCCGGGCAAACCCGGATAAACCGGGCAATCTGGCAAGCTTATTATGAACCCAGTCAATATGTAATATGTGTTCCATACAATCGCCAAGCAGCTAGAATAAATTGCGCGTAGATCACATGAGCTAGGTCTCTAGGAATCGAGTGGATTTGCGGTGCACCCTTTTAACTTTCAAACCTTATTACGAAATTAATTAGCCAGTGGGCTACTCTGCTGTCTGGCTGGCTGGCTTTCGAGTCGTTGGGTTCGGCTGCTAGAACAAGGGGCACGTGGAGGCTGACAATTTGTGCTTGTGCTGTCACCGAGGAGAGCTGATGCTGGTGACAAAGTGAAGTGACCGGCAGCTCCGGAGCAACTTTTGTGAGGCAAGTTGCGTTCGTTAAAATAACTCCATGCTGCCGCCGGAATGTTTGTCATATTTTGCCAATCTACAAATACGAACGTGCGCAGGTAGCGGGAGGTCAAATGTGGCGATTTTGTAGTTAATTAAAATGTTTAGTTGCCGTTTAGTCGGTCGCAGCTTGCCGGATTTCTATGGCTAGTGTGAATCACACCTGTTCCAAGAGTAGACGACGACGGAATGGATTGTTTCTGATTGACAATATCGATTTTGACGTGATGTCATCGATCCGATTTTTTAAATGTATATCCTTGCCGATTCAAAACTGGCAAAACCAATGCAGATCATATCTTTGAGTTCTTTTACAGGAAAGGTCGTCAGATGGTTGATTAAATCTTAACCCCTAAAGTCTGTTTCACATAGAATCTGGTCGCATCTTTTCATTTACTGCAGCGCCCCTAGTTGTCACATCGCGAATCTATTGACAGTGTTTTGATCCGGATGGTTTGTTTACTTATACCGTATTTGTTTATGCCGAGTTTTGCACTAGTGTTGCACTGGTGCACCACTAGGTGCTGTCAAACTGTTTGTTTATTCGGACGGTGTTGCACTGGTTTTGACCTGTCGGAGTTCTGCTTACGGACGGTGGCCCACCGATAATTTTGCCAGTGTTGCGAGAGAGCGTGTGAGTGAGTGAGATAGCAATACACTGGCGACGATTTGTGTTTGTTTTTATCGGGTACGGTGGAACACTCCACGAGTGGAGAAAACAAATACAGTATTAGTGGTGAAAATTTCATCAAGATTGAAGCAGTCAGTCAAAAGTGATCGACGATGGAACGCGAAAGGCGAGAGAAAATTTTGCACACTCACGTAGAGAAACCGACGTGGTCAGGGGTAAAGATCGCGAAATTCCTGAAATATCCAAAATCGACTGTAAATTCGTTGCGTTACCGGGAGACCCTTACGGTGGATCGAGCAAAACAAACCAGGCGTAAAAGTGGAACATATGACCGGAAGCTCCGAGCAAAGGTAATTCTATCAGTTCACAATAATCCTGGATTCTCCTTGCGTGATTTGGCAAAAACGTTCAAGACGAACCACAGTACAGCTCGACGAATTTGTGTGCGAGAAGGCTTGCGGTCGTATCATGCAAGCAAACACCACAACAGGACGCTGAAACAAAACCTGGTTGCCAAAACCAGGGCAAGGAAGTTGTAAGAGAAAGTGTTGACCAAGTACAACGGATGCATTTGATGGACGACGAAAATGTCAGAGAGATCTAGTGCTATGAAATAGTAAAACGAAATTTTCAAGAAAAACGCCAAATGAAAGGGCTTGTCGTCAGGATTATTAAAATCAATGTTGGAGTTGGAAGGTTTTAATGACTAGTAAAAGTAACAACAATAGTAATATTTAATGAAATAGTTATATTGCGAAATTTTCGGAATAAACGTCAAATGCAAGGGCTTGTCGCGTGGATTATTAAAATCATTGATTGCATTTCCAGTAATAAGTAAAAGCTACCAGCACTAATAAATATGAAATAGAAAAATTACGAAATTTACTAGTTATTAAAACCGTGCAACATTGATTTTAATAATCCTGGCCACAAGCCCTCTCATTTGGCATAACTTTTACTAGTTACTAGAAATTCTAACATTGATTTTAATAATCTGTCGCGTGGATTATCAACATCAATGTGAACATTTCTTTTATTTAGCGTTTTTTCCGAAAATTTCGAAATTTTACTAATTAAAAATTACTAGTGCTGGGAACTTTTACTAGTTGATTGCTTTAACATAAGTTGATTGCTTCGAATTGATAGCTTAAATTCTTTTTATTACGGAGCTTCCTGAATATTGTTTTCATGTTGAATTAGGATTTTCATTACGAGATCTTTGTTTTCGATTTGGCTTAGGCGGCATCCATAAATTACGTAAAGCAAAAAATGCACTTTTTTGACCCCTCCCCGTATGTCACAAATGGTCACGCTTCGACGTACCCCCCCTATGAAAATTACGTAACGTTGATAATTAACCCCCCCCCCCCCCCCTTCATCTTTTCATGTTTTTGAATAATGTTTTTCGATGGTAAGAAAAGATTTTAATATAAAACTTTTAAATTTTAGTGCTTCTTAGTGCTCTTTGATAAAATAAAATGATTGTCTTATTACCAGTTGTTCTGTGCTTGTTTACTGATGATCTAACTTGTTTAATTTATTTTGTTTTATGAGCAAAATAAATAAAACAATTATGCAAAATATACTCCTCTAAGTAATATTCGTCGGAATAACCAAAATTGCATTTTTTTTAATTAATTGAGAAAAAATAGTAAAATTTCCGTCTTAAGGTTTAATTGAGTTCTTGGGGGTTAATCATGTTAAAGCTTACAAATTTTAAGCTGATTTTGATGTGCTTATCATTCTGAAAAAAATGCATGACATCAAAATAGCTGCGATTAAACTGAAATTTTTAAGGAAAAAATCGTTACGTAACGATTAGCATACCTCCCCCCTCCCCTATGTCACAATTCGTAACGCTCGAGCTCACTACGAAATAATCCTTCATGGGAGGAATATACACGCAAGACTATGTGTAAAAGATACCTGGCGGGGGAAATATGGAAAATCTTTCGGTATAATGGCCTTCCAACGGTTAGATACTGATGTCGGTTTTTCCTGAAGAAAAATGGCGGGGAAGTTGACCTCAGGGGAAGAAGGTAAGTTATACCCTCTTAGACATTTTGGCTTTGCTGTCGAGAAGTTGGCTATTTGGAAGTATTTGAGTCGTGGACTTTAAATTTTTGGAATTTCACAATTTTTTATCGGCCTTGTGAACCCGGGAAATATTGTTCCGAAAAGATCCGCGCAAGCGTTAAGTGAAGGAATCTAGCCGGTGAGTCATTTTGCTCCGTTTTTGGGCCATTAATGACAACTTTGGTGAAGTAATTCGTAGTGTCCGGCCATAAACAACACTTTTGGAAATCAGTGAAACCTAAAATAAAATATTTGTTCTTTCTACATAAATATGTTATATTTTTTTGTACTCTAATATAGTTAAGTGATCATAATATTGATACTCTTCAAATCAGTAGTGGAACCAAAATTACCAAAAATATATTTTCATATTTTGGAGTTATTGCTAAAAAACTTTTAGTGTCCGGTAGTAGACAAGTTCCCCCTACTAAAAATTCATGATCGATTCAAAAAAGATTATTTAAAATAATAAAAATCAGGGAAACATTTATAAACTTTATAGGGCAGACTTTATATCTAGTTTAAAATTTTAGGCTCTAAGTACTTTTTCGCCGCCAATTGAAATATTGGGTCCTGATAAGGACAAAAGGCAGAAACTGTGTTTTTTTCTCATTAAAATTTAAAGGAGATTATGTTTTCGAAAATCATGAATTTTTAATTGAAAAAAAACAAAGACAAACTAATTAAAAATATTTCAAAAAATTAAAATAGTTTGACTAGAATATGCAGTCAATTTAAATAAACATTAAAAAAACTGAATTATAAAATTTGGTAAATTTATATTAAAATACAAATAAAATATGTTGATCAAAAATACAAGTTTTTGGACATTTTAGAAGACAATTTTTACGATAAAAACTGCTTTCCATTCTTTAACTCATTCATAGAATTTAATTGATTACTCATAGAAAACAGATTTTTTTTCCATATAATTATTTAGTAGATTTTGTCTATCGCCTCTAGTTTTGGTGAAATAGAGTTTATTAGTTTATAAATGAATCAGTCTTGAGTGAATTCAATCAGAGATAAATTGATGAACTTACAAATCTACATGAAGTACAAAAAACAGTATGTTTATTATACTTTATTTAAAAAAGGAAAAATATGTTGATCATGATGATGATGAATTATCTTAAAATGTTTAATTCTACAGTTTTTAAAAATTTCACAGGTATCTCAACACGTATTTTTGGCATTAACACAGAAAGTATAAAAAAAAAAGTTTTATTAAATTGAACCTATTTGTTGAAGCCTCAAAATTATTTGAAATTTTCTTTAAAAATTTCGAAAACTCAATTTAGGTTGAAACTTCTTTTACAAATCATAAAAGTCGGATCATCAATTCACATAAAAAAATTGTACAATTTCACTTGCTTTACAGAATGGGGAAAAGCAATCACATAAAAAAAATTCTAACTTTTTTCGCAAAAGCCTAAATTACTTGCAGTCCAGGGAAAAATTGAAAATTAAGTGAATACTTTTATTTTAATTTTTTTAATGTTTTATGTTTTGTCAAAAATGTGCCGAATTTTCTAAATGATTTTTTTCCTGTTTTTGATGTTATTTAAAAAAACAAAAGCTGATAGAAAAAAACTAATTGTATGTTTGCTTAGTTTTTCTCTTTCGATCTTCTGGACTTCTTTCAGTTTCGATTAAAATTTTCATTATAAGTTTTTTTTTGACTTTATTAGTGACACTTAACTCCTATGAGGCTATTCGTGTCCATTATAAGTTGTATTTGTTTTGTAGTTATAATTTTCATTTACATTTCACTATTTATAATTTCCTTTTTTTTCTTTATTTCGGCATTAATTTTTTCATTTCAAATGATTCCCTATCGTGCTTCCTAAGAGTTTGACATTTTTCACTCGTTTTTCACTCTTGCATTTTTTCTTATGTGCCATATTAAGTAATTTTTATATTCTATTCGTACGTCCCTTTTATTATTTTATTCTTCCAATAATTTTCCCCAAAAATTAAATTCAACCATACAGCTCATTCTAATGCTCGCTAAGCGATATTAATTACTCGATGAACAGATCAAACAGCGCACAGGAACAGTCGACCCCGACAGACACGTGCTTGATGCCGCATCTAATTAGGAATCCGAACCGGATCCAAAGGCTAGAGCTAGAACGAAGAGCGATCCGAGACGAGAGCTCACCGAGAATGAGAGGAACGGAGAGAAAGATTGTGTAATAAAGGGCATAATTGAGGGGGCACAATTATATTGAGCGGCAATCTGAGTCAGGCTCAGAATGGCTTTGATTGAAAATAGAAAAAAAATGAAACCTTAAGCTCATCTCAAGAGTCCTCATCACCTTCCCACCAACACTCATCCATCACATCACGCCCTTAGAAATTGAAGAAGCCTTCGGGTACACAGACAAGGTCATCAGACTAAAAATAACTCACTACAAATGCGATGGGAATGGAACGACCGATCGTCTGTTTTTTTTCTGGTTCGTTCAAAGCCCAAAAATAATCAGCAAACAAGCCCCCACAATGGCTAATTTATGTGCGAGTTGACTGAAATCTGACTGAACTACGAGAACAAAGACTCGATTCAAACTGAGGCAAAAAAATGGCGACAAAGGAGCAGCACGAAGATTAAAGACAAAAAAAAAGGAAGACGGTACCCACTCATTGCTTAGCGGATTTGTTGAGCGAATGAGCAAATCGCCATCATATCGAAGAAAATCCAAATAAATTACCTTTTCAACAAAACGAAACAATTGAAGCTGCTGCGGAATGGCTAGCCAAATGGAACGACACTAAACCCAAACTATTAAGACGCTCATAAATTGGAGCCTGTGCAATTTGCACAAGAGGTGATCAAAGGAAAAAAAAAACTTTGATCAGCTTCATAAATATATGTATGCTGATAAATGCGAGAGAAGTTAAGTTCGAATAATACTAGGTTTCTCAAATTGAGAAACGTTAGGAGTCGATAAATAGGTTTCATGTGAAAATCTTAACCCATTTTTTCAGTCCAAACTGATTTCATTCGAAAATCAGTGTAAATTCGTTCTATTAGGCAGCAAATAATATTTCAAGAACTTAAAAATACAATATTGAGTGTTTGAATATATTCACTTCTCTCTCGCCGGTCTGAATTGAACATACTGTTTAATATCATGAAAAAGTTCTGGTCCTGAAAAGATAATAATAATGTTCTATCGAAAATCCTAAAGGGTGATACGGTCAAAATTTGGTCAATATCAACTTGACGTATTTCTTTCAATTTTGCATTTAAAAATCCTGAACACCCCTCATTTTGAAGGTGTGTGTGTAGAATGTTGCTCCTATTTTAATTTTGGAATTCACTCTTCAGTCGTCAAAATGCCGTTCAAGGAAGAAGAGCGGCGTATCAAAACTTTGCTCGCGCATCGCGAAAATCCGAGCTACTCGCACGCAAAGCTGGCAAAATCGCTAAAAGTTGCCAAATCAACCGTTAAAAATGTAATTTAAGTGTTTGGGGAAAGTTTTTCGAGAGCCAGGAAGTCTGGACCGGGGGGAAATCGAAAACCGGAAGCCGCTGAGACGACAAAGAGAGTTGCCGGTAGTTTCAAGCGAAACCCTAACCTCTCTCTGCGAGATGCCGCAAATAAGCTGGGTGTATCGTCTACAACCATGCATCGAGCCAAAAAACGAGCCGGACTATCGACTTACAAGAAGGTAGTGACTCCAAATCGCGATGATAAACAAAATACGACGTCCAAAGCGCGATTTCGGAGGCTGTACACGACGATACTGACGAAATTTGACTGCGTGGTAATGGACGACGAAACCTACGTCAAAGCCGACTACAAGCAGCTTCCGGGACAGGAGTTTTATACGGCAAAAGGAAGGGGAAAGGTAGCAGATATTTTCAAGCACATGAAACTTTCAAAGTTCGCGAAGAAATATCTGGTTTGGCAAGCCATCTGTACCTGTGGCTTGAAAAGCAGCATTTTCATAGCTTCCGGGACTGTCAACCAAAAAATTTACGCGAAAGAGTGTTTGAATAAACGTATGCTGCCTTTCCTGAAGAATCACGGTTGTTCCGTACTGTTTTGGCCGGATTTGGCATCTTGCCATTACGGTAAAAAGGCCATGGAATGGTACGCCGCCAACAACGTGCAGGTGGTTTCCAAGGACAAGAACCCTCCCAACACGCCAGAGCTCCGCCCAATTGAGAAATACTGGGCTATTGTCAAGCGAAACCTAAAGAAGACAAAAAACACTGCTAAGGACGAGCAGCAGTTCAAGGCAAACTGGCTTTCTGTGGCGAAGAAGGTGGACAAAATCTGAAGCCTAACTGAATATTTTTCCTGAATTTTATACTAATTAAACTTGAAAAAAAAAATTTAAATTGATTTTTTAAATAAACGATTTCACCGATTTACACGCGGTTTCCCTTGACCAAATTTTGACCGTATCACCCTTTATCATGATTTTTTCGAAAAAGATACAACGGTTCACCGGCAGGACTTGAACCTGCAATTTCCGCTTCAGTACAACGGCGCGTTAGCCAATTGCACCACGGTGAACATGATGAAATCGGCCACCACGAGCAATCAAGCTCTGCCGATCAACTGCTGGACCTTTTATCGAAACACCATGTATATCCCGCATGTGATCTTTCCTTGTATTGATCTCTCTTGTTTTTTTATCCCCACCCATCGACTCGGGATTTTAGCCTAGCGAGCATATGGTCGACTGCTTCGGGTTTTGGGCCAGTTGTCTGGGTTAATGTTTTCCGGAACGAACTGGACCCCTTTCTCTGCATGCGTTTTTGCTGTAATGACAGCTTGCCAAATCTGGCCAAAACATCACGGAATGGTCGTGGGATCGAATGAAATTCATTTTTGGAGACACTCTTTTTGGTATAGTTTCGACGTCATTGTCTTATGTGTAACGAAAATTTTCGGTTTTTTTTCCTTAGCTGCAAATGCCCTGCCAAATCATAAATTTTCGTGCAAATTTGTCTGCGAAACTAACTTGAATTTAGCTGGAACATTCCCCCGAGCCGTTGCCAAGTTAATTTTTGACCTGGGATCTGCCCGAAGTCAGCCTTGACATAGGTTTCATCGTCCATCAGAAGACACTCGTCGAACTGGGTCAGTACCTGGCCATATAGCTTCCGAGAACGGATTTTGGCCACACTATTTTCTGGCCAAATCACGGTCCGACAGATTGGAATTACTCTAAATTGTTTTTTAAATCTTACCACGCAGTTTTCGGTCGACAGGTCACTCCGACGATTGGCTATAGGCTTCGCACCATACGGTATTTCTGGGCAACTTCAGCTGTTTAGCTAGCCTAGATGCAGACCACAATGCATTTTCCAAAAAAACTGTGCAGATTTTTTTCCCTTTCCCTTCGGCTTCCATCTTGATTGCTTGCAAAAAAAATACATACGTGAAGCTGACAAAATTCCCGACAAATGGGTGCCAAGAACTTCAAAATCCATACACAAGGAGCACCACAATACGAGCAAAAGTTTAACCCAATTCTTAATGGAGCAATCTTTATTGTTAATAAGGAGTGTATTCGAAAAGAATGCAACAATTTGTTTTGTGGAAAACTATTGAATGCATGAATGGAAATTGATGAAATTTTCAGTGAAGCTACCTAGTTCACAGGTTAAAATTTTTGTGACGTTCTGTTAAGTGGTTTTTGAGAAAGCTTTTTTTATTACTTTTTTGTTTCCTGTAGTTTGATTTTCTTTAATTGACTGTTAGTTTAATTGAAGTTATAACAATTTTAACAGATTGTTCTCCTTCGACACGAAAACAAAAATTCGTCGTCAGCCACCTGCAAGACATAATTTTTTTTCTCTTTGTTTATCTTCGGAACATTCAGGCGAGACTTTGTAACGGAAAGTTTGAAAACCTGCCAGGTGCCCTTTAAAGGGTTTCTTTCGCTGTCCTTTGCGTATTTTTTTTTAAATATCTCCCCGCTAGCGGTTCCAATATTTTGCGCATGATTTGACCACCATATTTTCTCAGCAAACATTAGTGTAGCTGTATCTGCTATCATGCTGTTTTGATAAACGTTCCATATACATTATAAAATGATCGTATAAATGTTGAAAACACAGCATTTACCTACCAAATTGAAGGCAATATACACACATGGATTTCATTTCTGTCTAAAGCGACGAAAACTACACTAATTGGGCGTTATCCGACACCTTATTCGTACACATCGGAAGAATGCAAGAGAATTCAAGATTTTGCTCTCATAGTCACAAGTCACAATCGTAACAAGACCCATTATTTTCCAGTTCTCTCATTGGTCAATATTACCCAATTTCCGTCTGATTTTAGTCATCTGGAAGCACTGTTGGTTGCATTACGTTGATTTTCTCACTTGAAGCCCGCGCAGGAGCAAAATCATTTCAAAATTTAATCCTACACAAAAAATTTATTCAACTACAGTGACCGAAACGCAAATAGTACCACCTGTGTTAAAACTTTAATAAACATAAGAAACAATTACATTCATGTTTTACTTTTCATTCCGTGTTCGGCCCTATTTACGTTTTTTTTTCTTTTTAAACAATTGTGGCCTGTGGCAACAGAATCTCACCAGCTTGATCGATAGCAAAAGTAAGTGTAAAGTTACGTGGAAAACAAATAGGGATCATTTAAAAAATATGCATTTCCCGTAAGGAATTGAAAAACGTTACACTCAATTCCTCCATTATAAATATTGGCACTTGAAGGTCTTGAAACGAAATTCATACTTCAACTTAACTTGAATTATTAACTAAACTAAAAAAGAAAACTAACTCTCGTTCTTAATCTGTATACGTAAAGAATCGTTATTGTAGTCAGAGTGTATTTACTTTCATTGTAATTGCATGACTCTGCATTTAATGTTTAATAACTTTAGTGCCATGAGAGATCCCTAGCGTTTTTCATTACTCTAAATAGCACGCAATAATTAGTCCTTATTTTATTGTGTGTTCTATATTACGAAATATTCAGACGCCTATCATTACAAACAGAGAAATTTCCTCATTAGTGTAGTTTGAAGTAAGTAATCTATTTTAAGACTCGTTAATTCGGATGAATTCTGAATTCTCACTGAAATACTAGCTAACACATGAACTGGAAGCAATTATTTAATGCGACTCTAGAGGACATGTGCGTTACTTGCTGCCAACCGCCGGACGCTCCTTCACGTGTAGGTCGAGCAATCGATTCGACTGGACATTTTTCTCGAACGAAAATCAAGCGAATGTGGGCACGTGTTAACAAACATTGCCATTCAGTAACGATCGCGGAGGCTACACATTCACTGAATGATTTCGTGATTTAATTGATCGTGAGTCGCTAAGATGTTCCCCGGCAAGGTTTTATGATCGTCGAATAACTTCACACGTTTCTAAAATCGAGCGTCGGTCGCCGTCCTCATCAGATGACCTGGTTGTTTTGAGAGGGCACACAAAAACTCCCATTGATATTAGTTGATTGATTTACAATAGGGACAGTGACCTCTGGAATCTTGTTACAAACAACTTCAACGGCAACAAGAATGGAACCCGAAATAGTTGGGAACGTTCGATTCTCAACTCGTGAAGGTTCTATCGGATCGTGAGAGCGGGACCTAACCTCAAAAGGGGTGACAATACGCAAACCGCAACAATCGTTTGGATGGCACTTGTTAGCTAGCGACAATCTGGTAGCTGGAAAACTAGGAGTGTTTTTGCTCGATTTAAAACCCGTCCTTGTTGAAAAACTGCATCGTCATCTACATAAGTGCAGTCCATTCACTCGGTTTGCACAGCCAGACGGTAGTTAGAGTTTACCTTGGCCGACGCATCTGATCTGATCCTGGCAATTAGAAACAAGAAGCAGTAGCAATTTAATGTTCAATTTGCATAGTATTAGAAAGTACTTTAAAAGGTTCAGCAGTATCGTTTAATAAAAATGTGTCAAGACATTCTAGAACAGAAAAAAATGAAAGCATTAAGAAAAATATTTGTGCATCTGTAATCCTTCCCCTGACCCGGATAATGATTCTGCTGTTTAGATTTCTTCATTTTAAAATTAACATAATCTTTTTTAACTTTTTTTTTCAGATCGGCTGATGAGTCATGTAGAAAAACAGCGCTACGATGGCTGGTACAATAATCTGGCACATCCCGATTGGGGAGCAGTTGGTAAGTGTCCAATTAATTTTTAAGAAATAAAAAAGCATATGATGTTAAGTACCAAGAGTGGCTCAAATCAGTCAACTTGTTTTTCCTATCTGAATGATTTTCATAGTCGTATCTCAGGAAATTCTCTCGTTTGGAATATTTCGTTTTATTGCTTTGTTCAGCTAGAGTGTATTCATGAATATTTTCTTTTCTAAAAATTCTCATTTTTAACAGTTGAGATTAAAATTCCCAATACACGAAGGTGAATTCTGCTTCAGTGAGTTTGCTTTTTCAAGGATTTTCATCCTTTGAGATGATACAATGTATCATTGATACATCATCGAAGAGACGAACCAGCCCGAGGCTGAAAGTCTCTATAATAAAGAAAAAAAAAAAAAAGATACATCATTGGGATCAGAGGGGTGCTAGTGCCTAAATGATAGTTTCGAGAAAACGCGCTTCAAAGTTGTGAAAGTGCTCGATTTTTTATATTCATTTTCGAATTCGAGCACTTTTAATACAATCGAAAAAGTTATCAAAAAATTATAAAAATTCTGAGTTTTGCACCAGATGAACATTGAAACATGAAAAAACGTTGGGTGTACTTAACTGAAAATTGATGATTTTGGCACTTGCCCCCTTCTGATCCTGAGGGCCTCATTTAATGTCAGTAACGTATTACACTCAAAACTACCCAAAACAGAGCAGACCATCTGTGAATTGGAATAATATTCCTTTCTCATTTGATGTAGTAGATTACGAATGTTCTCGGATTTAATTGTTCCTGAAAAGTTTCACGAAATTTGAAAGAACCTGAAAGGTCAAGACTAAAATAATATTTTCAAATGCTCAAACCTTGTGCGAAACTGTTCATGAAGTTTAAATGGTTTTAAAAAAAATGCTTCCTTTTAGTTTTGATGATCATAAATTTACAAATATGAACAACGCTTAGCCTTACAGAAATGTTCAAAAGATGGCTTTGAGTGAAAACTTTATTTTTTGAAAATAAGTATTTATTGCTAATTTTTGCACCATTCGAAAGCTGAGACTTTCCCCTTTCATTTGAGCCCAAATTTGAAACAATCCATCGGGGAGTATAGAACAATTTAGTTTTTTGAAGTTTTTTTTTACCCTTTTTCATGGATTTTTCAAAGACAAAATCATACACTCAGAAAAATACTATTATGTTTGCCATAAGATTCTCTTATGAAGAAGTGCCATAATAAAAATCATTTAAATTCATAAGATTGTCTTATGACGCAAATGAATTCTGAAGATGAACGCCTACTGCAATAAGAGTTTGTAGCTTTTCATAAGAGGCTCTTATAAAAATCGGAAATCACTTTCTAATAAGAATAATTTTTAAAATTGGTTGATGAACGGCTTTTCAGTCAATTTTTAAAATCAAAACGATTGTTATTTATTACTATCCAGACGTTTCGGCTATTTGTTGTAGCCTTCTTCAGTGGAAAATAATTGTCAGGTTCGTTTCTTGTCTAGTTTCTATTGTAGCTAAAGACCAATGGTTGAATTTAGCTACAATAGAAACTAGACAAGAAACGAACTTGACAATTATTTTCCACTGAAGAAGGCTACAACAAATAGCCGAAACGTCTGGATAGTAATAAATAACAATCGTTTTGATTTTAAAAATTGACTGAAAAGCCGTTCATCAACCAATTTAAAAAAAATTTAACTCAGTCGAATATCAAAAACAAATAAGAATAATTTAAGATATTTGATGCAGAAACATTTACTTTATTGTTTTCCAAAACTAAATTAAATCATTCATGGTCACCATCAGCAGCACATCAACACCCAGTTCCACCAATAAATTTTTGCCGCATCCAATTTTTCGACGTTTCGTTTTTTTGCCGATCAGCTTGCTGAAAAGTAAACAAAAAATATGTTTTGGTTTATAATTAAACCAAATGCATTAAATGCACTTCAAATCAAACTTACCATTCAGGAGATGAAAATTACATTTAACTATTTAAGAAAACTTATAACTTTCAACTGGCGAGTGCTTCGTACCGTTAGACGATGAAAAACTGTTGGAATGAATGAATGTGTTCATTGTTTTTTTCACAATGCCGTTTCTTCTTCCTATCATAAGATAATCCTATGAAAATTTAAAGAATTTCATAAGACTCTTATGATTAATACATTTACACTCCTAAAAGTGGTTCATAAGACGTATCTTATGAATATCGTAATAAAAATTTGCCTGAGTGTACTAGTCACTGTTAAAACGCTTGTCTTATCTTTAGCGTTAATCTCATTCTATATGCCAATAACATAATCTAATGGAAAATTTCCATGGTTACAGCTTTGTAGACAACATCAAAGTGATACAAATTCAGGGAAACGAGTTGTAATTTGACAAACAGAGTGATTATTGTTTCATTAGGAAAATCTAATAAAACTTGTCATCACTGATTGTATCAAGACTAGAAATAGTATTCTTCCTACTTAGTTATTGATTGTAGAGAGTTTAAATGTTCAGGATGGTTTAATTATATTAAAAAATCAATCTTCCACTTAAATTTATTCAAGATGACCTGCAGTAAAAAGCATTTGTGGGGTTTTATTATGAAACAACATTTCTCACTTTTCTTGAAAATTTAATTATTTGTATTTTGAGCTAAGCAAGGGTGAGAACTACATCAAATTGGACTTTCTTCTTAATTTTAAGCCCAAATTTTAAATAATTCGCCTGGATTTCAAAACCAAACATCTTTGTTGAAAATCTTTCATCCTTTTTGATGATTTTTGAAGGTTTTCATACATTTCACTTTTAATGGATCGTAAAACCTTAGATGAATAGTGTGTCATATATAAAATTTAAAAAAAAAATTCAACCTATTGTTTACGTTTGATAGCATAAATAAGTGTTTTTGGAGGCACTCGTGTATGTAAAAATGTGGTCGAATTTAAATTTTCAAGAAAATTCAAAATTGTTCATTTTTGTCAAAAGTTCACGTACTGAACCTAATGTCGTTCATTGATTTTTTTTTTTGGTAAAACAGAAAAAGAAGATATCAAATTTTCAACATCAACTTTGTTTTCAACAATTTTAAGTGGTTGATTTGATTAAATACTATTACATTAATTAAACTTTATGTTGCACATATGGAATTATATATAAAAAATACAGGTCCGTGCGCAGGACGCGTCCATGGGGAGGGGGCGGGGTATGTGCTGTGGTGCTTTAAGTTTGAAACTTGAATTTAGCTAGGAATAATATCAATAATAAAATACACATTCAATATGAAAATTCGAAGCTTTTTCCGGAAAGTGATTAATGAATTGTTCATAACAGTGTTCTATATTCTGAATTATAAATTTGCTGGAAAATAAATTTTTAGCAGTCTAGTTCACGAATTGGAAATCTCTATTTCCGAAACACCAGAAATCGATCATGAATTGAAATTTGGAATAAAACCAAAAAGCTTCTGACATGAGAATCAGTGCACCTAAATAGAATAAAGGAGAGTGGGGTTTCATTAGGATATATTGACAGTTCTACACGAACACCATCCTAGCAGGAGGCCTCAGCCCTAATCTCAAACCATAGAAGAACAGAATCGATTTTTGACAAGCGCGCCCGATAAACGAGATTTTCCGGTACTAATATCGACAAATTCGCCCTGTGGAAAAGCGATACACAGATGTTCGTGCTTTGATTTTTTGGGTGTTCAGGAATGCCAAGTGCATTGATAAAGCATGGATCAAGCAAAATCTGGACGCATTAAAAAGGGTCTATCTCGGAGCTATGTAAATAAAATAAAAAAATTTTGTAACCAAAATATAGGGTTTTTATTGCACTTCAAAGGAAAAATAAGAAAAAAATTATTCCGATGTTGTTTTGATGAAATTTCGAACTATTCGTCGAGAACCACTCATCATAATTTGGACACTCTATTCACTGATCGCAGTGGCCATTTTGTTCCACAATCTCTTCATCTCTGTTGCTTCCCGAGTCGTCCTACCATTCTTCTTCATCTTCTGCTTGACAATTGCCCAAAAGTTTTCGATAGGGCGGAATTGAGGGCAGTTGGATGGGTTGTTGTCCTTTTCGACAAAATCCATCCGTTGCCCGATTCCACTGTAGTACCTCCTAGCTGCAGTGGCAGCTTGCCAAATTTGGCGAAAAGTTTATTGGTCCTTTGTGAGATCTAATGTACGAAACGTTTTTTAAGGCACTCCTCCTTGTACATTTCGAAGTCCATGGTCTTGTTTTTCACAAAAACCGGGGTTTTTCGTCCGCAGCTGCAAATACCTTGCCAGCAGAGGTGCAATGAGATTCCTTCATGTAGCATGCAGCGCACGACTTTAAGCCGATTCTTACAGCCCGACGTCAGCCACGAAAAAATCATCTTGCAAAGTTGCAATTTGTCAACCATCCTTTCAGCAGGGATGTCAACCTTCCAGATTTTATCTGGATCTTCCAGACTTTTTGACCTCCGGCCAGACTTTTTTTTTTGTATCCAGACATCCAGATTTTTAGTATTTCTTCCAGACAATTCCAGACATTTTTTGATTGACAAAGTTTTTTTTCCAAAATTTTAATGTATTTTGGCGTCATTGACTACTTTAACTGACTGGGGTGGAGTAGAATTGTTCGAGCTCACTTCGCTCTAATCAACAGCCCAGTAATTTTTTTCCCACCAAATGACTGTGACCAAGTTTGAATCATAATCGTCCGAATTCAGACGAAAACTGTCTACTATTTTGACATTACTCGGTCCGAACGTGCATACTGGGAGAATTTGGAATCATTTCGTCCCGAACTTATTTCATCACTGGGCTGTGTGAAAAAGCATATCCAAATACAATGCGACCAGCTGGCGGCCATGTGACATTCTTTTCTTGGTGTTTCCGTGTCATGAATGCGTTCTTGCGTCCCGTTCTCGAAAAGTGACTGGTTTTTCGGAAATTTTCCCAAATTTGAGACAGAGAAAGAGCGGTTTCGAAATGGTAAGGTTTGCAAGAAATTTTTTGATATGCCCGAACTTATTTATTATTTCAATATGAAACCTGAAATGAAAAGACTGATATGATTTCTAAACCAGAATCCGAAAAACTCAGGAAAAATTGTTTAATGGGCGTATTTCCCAACTCGAATCAGTTACTAGAAACAAAAACTCTGTAATCAATTTACATTTGTTTCTAGTATAAACATCTTATTGATCAACTTCATTACAACAAGTAGTTATTAAAAATTCACAATAATGTGCCTATTTACGTAACATTCCAAACTGGATCATCTACATACATCACAACTTATCAAATTTAACGCCAGACACAAACGCTTCAAACTTTCCAAATCAAATACTATTTTTGTTAACATTCAGCAGCTCTGTTGGTTTATATTGTGAAATTGCAAAAGAAATTGAAAAAACAGTTTTAGACGTTTCATAACCACTGAAAAAGTAGACATTAACTAATTCAACGTCGCAATCTAGGCTCTGATAAACTTGGCTGAGATTTCTCAAAATGGCGTTAGTTGTCTTTAACGAAAACTTTAATCTGAATAGTTATCTAAAAGTGAAATCAGAATATTGATATTCTGAATTCATAAACATCGAAACCTACGATGTCTTGTTTGAAATCGTATGTACTCAAGTTATGTTATTTAATGTTACAAAAATTATCTCGACAAGCCTCGTTGGAAAAATGCTCGACACGAAGATTTAAATAATTTGCTTTTTATATTTACAGTGTTTTTCGATAATCTATAACTTCCGGTCATAATGCCCTAGAATCCACTGAATGGTTCGCATACAAGTTATTTTAAACACAAACTAATTCACGCTGTGAAAATATACTTCAAGAGTCGTGCTTAAAATATCTTTTACATTTACAATTTCTCCTCCGAGGAAAAATTCTAAATCCATTTTTTAACCTGAATGTTTAGCATTACTTGATAGAAAGGTTTTAACAATGAAAAAAGGTTTTTCAATATTATTAATCTAGATATGACTGTATGCAATCAGAAATGAACAAAATCTTTAACTTTATTTTTTTTTTTCAATTTGGATCCCGATCACTTTTAATTTAAAATCCATAGTTTTATTTTAAAACAATGAATCTGCGATCTAAAATAAGAATTTCTAAATGAACCTGGATTCCGGAATATGAATTGCTAAGCAGATGGTTTATATTCTGAACTTTTAATTTTTGATATGACGTATTATTTTAAAATTTTAGTATTGAAATCAGTTTCTCAACACCTGGGTAGGGAGGATAGAAATTCTCTGCATCATTTTTCATAGCCAAACATTGAGATAGTGGTTGATGTGTTTCGTTTTCACGGATTTGTGATGTGCATTACCAACCAAATGCATTCTTATTTTTGAAAAATTATTTATTTTGGTAAAGATTAACTCAATAACTGGATAAAGCTGTTGAAACTTTGCATTTTGGAACCGACAAAAGCTCAACGTGATATCATTTTTCTAATTTTCTAAAAGGAATAATAAAGCTTTATACAATAACCCAAAGAAAATAAAAGAATCAATTTTTGAACTGGTCGGTGAAATGATCAGAAAAATTTGATGTTCGGGCGGTTTTTTCCCCGACTAGCTCAACACTACAATGTTCCAGACATTTATACCCATTTCCAGACATTTCGACCCAATTGTTCCAGACATTTTTTGAAAATACGTGGCAACCCTGCCTTTCAGTCGTCGTTCGGCAAGGAACGCGTGCGGACTCTACCTGCATGACGCTCTGAAGGATCTGGTGCTTTCGTGCTCGGTTCGTTTCTTACTTATAACCACTTACTTATAAACATATCAGCACCAACATGAGAAAAGGGTATAAAAGACAAAATAAACAAAACCCGTTTTCAGTGGATTCAAATAGCCCAATAGGAGCTCTACTTAACACAAAAACCGTTTTTAGCTTTTCAGTTTTCGTAAGATTTATAATGCAGTTTGAGCAAAGGATCTAAAAAATTTAGAGCCATAAAATGACATTATCCTCACACAGATTGTCTTTTACACCCTTTACTCCACAACAAAGCAAACGGTCTAGATGCAAAACATTAAAAGGGGAAATATGCGGAAAGCTATTCACTCACTCCTGTAGCGAGAACCATAAGCCTTTGTCAAAAAAAAGGAGAAATTTTATCTCCATCCCACTCACACATATGAGACATACAGTACAAAGCAAAGGGTGTAAAAAACAATTAGACAAATTTCATACTCCAGCTAGGGTCTATAAACAATTGCGAGCTATTTTTCCATGATAATACCGTCGCATCGATAAAAACATATTTAGAATGATCCTACGCATCGTTTTGACTATATAGACTTGAAAGATTCCTCGTGAATTTTAATTAGCGATTAAAAAAAGATTGAAAAATTTTCAAACGCGTTTTTCTCGAAACGTTATAAATGAACATAGACCCTTTTCTCGTGTTGGTGCTGATATCCTTGAGAGCGTCATACGGGTAGAGTCCGCACGCGTTCCTAGCCGAACGACGACTGAAAGAATGGTTGACATTTTGGTATCACTTTCTTCCTCCGCGTGCTCGGCTGTCGGCTCAGATTGATGGAGCGAACCGAACCACACAAGAACGAGCCGACGAACGTTTGGATTTGGTAACAAGCAAATTTGCAAACAAACATCGTCGTTGGGGGAACATAAAGTGTGCTTCATTTAATATTGGAACAAATTCTTTTGCTCATTGTGGCGCTCCTAGTGGACGGATTTGGAAACTTCTTTCACCCACGTGTCGGGAAATTCATTACTTTTCACCATGTATTTATGTCACAACACCAAACAATAGCATTTTGAAAACAACCGCCATGGAAGCCGAACGGAGAGATCAAATTGTGCACAGTTATCTTGAAAATCCATTGTTGTCGGCATCGAAGCTAGCTAAACAGCTTAAAACACCCAGAAATACCGTATGGCGTGTTATCAAGCAGTACAAGGAAACATTGACGACGGCTCGGAAGCCGCATTCGAAGCGTCGGAGTGGAACTGTCGACCGGAAACTGCGTGGGAAAGTCATCAAGGCCGTCAAGAGGAATCCCAATCTTTCAGACCGCGATTTGGCCAATAAGTTCCAGGCCGCTCACAGTACGGTGCGACGAATTCGATTTCGGGAAGGAAAAAGGTCATTCCGAGCCAGCAAACAGCCAAATCGGACGCTGAAGCAGAACAATGTGGCCAGAATCCGTGCTCGAAAGCTGTACGACCAAGTGCTGACCAAGTTCGACGGATGTATTCTGATGGACGATGAGACCTACGTGAAGGCGGACTTTGGGCAAATCCCAGGTCAAAAATTTTATTTGGCGACGGCTCGGGGGGATGTACCTGCAAAATTTAAGTTCGTGTTTGCGGATAAATTCGCCCGCAAGTACATGATTTGGCAGGGGATATGCAGTTGTGGACAGAAAACCAAAGTCTTTCTCACTGACAAGACAATGACATCAGAAGTCTACAAAAAAGAGTGCCTAATGTAATGTTTTGGCCGGACCTCGCAAGCTGCCATTACAGCAAAACGGTTATGGAATGGTACGCAACGAACGGGGTCAGCGTAATACCGAAGGACCTCAACCCCCCAAACTGCCCCCAGTTCCGGCCGATAGAGAAATACTGGGCAATCACGAAGCGGAGGCTTAAGGCAAAGGGAAAACTTGTTAGGAACATGACTCAAATGAAGAACTGGTGGAATCAAATCGCCAAAACGGTGGACGAAAAGGGTGTGCGCCGCCTAATTTGCCGTATTACGGGAAAAGTACGAGAATTTCTTCGAAACAGCAATGAATAATTTTTTTAATTTTTTTTTATGAAAGAGTAAAGAAAATGCTACATTTGTATGAAAAACAAATTATGAATTCGTTAATAAATGACTGAACTACACGCAATTGTTTGTGTTCCAATATTAAATGAAGCAGACTTTACATATTGATCCGCCCAAGGAGGATTCTAGCGTCTGCAACTTGCAAGCTTGCAAACGTCCTACATCGCATCACGGCGCTGCAAGCAAGCAACTTGCAGACTGTAGCTATCTTCGGAAATGATTCTTTCTGTTCGGCTTAAGGGATTTTATCTTCGGGCTTGCAAGTTTGCAAGCAGCCTCGCCAGATCTACGGATTTCTCCGTAGTTCTACGGATTTTCAGCATTCCTACGGAGCTACGGATCGATGCTCGAAATCTACGGATTTTCAGCATTTCCTACGGATTTTCTACGGATAATCGAAAAAATTCAAGGGATTCTGCGGCTAAATGAAAATAAGACCTGGCGACCAAAAAAAAAGGTCATCAAGTTTTATTTTGCCGAAATCAGTACACAGTAAACGAAAATTACCGAGTTCGGTAATTTTTTTACCGAAATCCTAACATGTGGAGTTCGTTAAACCGTTCGGTAATTTTTCTCATGGCAGAGAAGTGACAGCTGTCAAATATTACAGACCTTTTTCGGTAAAACTTTACCGAACCTCGGCTGATCATATCTAAGATCATCTGTCAAATTATGACAGTTGTCAACGTGACAGTTTGCTATATTACCGAACAACCGGTATTGTTGAACCAAAATGCCTGTAATTATAACCGAAAGGTCGGTAATGTTTAAAAGGAAAACTATAAAAGCTCGGTAGTATATACCGAACAACTGGTAGAATTTACTGTAATACCTTAATAAATTACCGAAAACCTGAAATTATTACCGAAATACCTGTAATTTTTACCCAATTATCTAGAACTATTACCGAAATACCGTAATTTTTTTACCGAAAAGCTGTAAATGTTTGGTATTATTTACCGAACGACCGGTATAAGTTACCGAAATACCTGTAACTATTACCGAAATGCCGGTAAATATTCTCTAAATGCCGGAAAATTTCGGTAAAAGTTACAGAAAAATCGGTAACTTTTACCGAAAAACCCGTAATTTTTACCGAAATTTCAGTAATTTTTACCGACATACCGGTAATATTTAACGAAAACTGTAAAATTTTCGGTAATTTTTACTGATACCCGTAAAATGTTCGGCACTTTCAGCTTACACAGTAAACGAAAATTACCGAGTTCGGTAATTTTTTTACCGAAATCCTAACATGTGTAAATCGTTAAACTATTCGGTAAATTTTTCGGTAAAAAATTAACGAACATCGGTAAATAGACTCTTCATTTACCGATGTTCGTTTATTTTTTACCGAACAGTTTAACGATTTACACATGTTAGGATTTCGGTAAAAAAATTACCGAACTCGGTAATTTTCGTTTACTGTGTATGATACATGCAACCAAAAAACGTTTGATAATTTTAGCTTATGATGCATACACTGTGCTCGAATCGAATCATCCCGCTATGTGTGCACACAGCGCATCATTACCTAAAATTACCATACGATTTATGGTTTTCGGAAGAAATTACCGAAAATTTGACAGTTTTCGGTAAATATTACCGGCATTTCCAGAAGGCGCCTTGAGCGAAAAACCGAGTTAGTTTAAAACATTTTTTTTATTGCCTTTTAAAACTCTTCGGATTTTCATTTTGATCGTCATCGAGCTCGGATTGCCTCTGTAGAAATAAGAGAAAATCGTTACAATAAAATTTCGACACGGAACAAATGTAACTAAACTTTTACCTCTTCCTGTTCAGAAAGGAATTTGATTCCTTGGAACGGTGTTCCCGAAGCTTCCTTGGCAATCCACTTCCCCACCGGCGGAACAGTATTTTCCTGCTGCTCCAATGGAACCACAAATATTAAAGACTTTGACTTTATTGCCGTACTCCTCGGAGCTGCTGCTGCTGTCGCTCGGCGAGCTATCGGCGTAGGTCTTCTTGTTGGGACCTGCTGCCCCTTCGCAGCTGACAAAATGTGGACCGGAATGAGCCGCTAAACTGGCCAAACCTCCCCTACCTCAAGATAAGGCTCCGAATGGAAACGGGGTGAAATGTGTTTTGTTTGAATTTTTTACAACACCACACACGCGAAACCCAAACTTTAAAAAATGGCTACGAGTTTTTCAGCTTCTCGCTCGATCACACGATCAAAGTTGAGGCCATTTATTACGACTGCAAGAGAGCGAAGGAAAATGTAAAAAAATGCCAGAAAAAGACAAACGCATTTTGACGTTTGTCTTGACAGCGGCAGTTTTCAGTTTTACTTTACAGTTTTCGGTGTTTTTTTACCGAAAACTAATTGCGAAGAGATTTGTTTACATATAAATGAACGAAGTTCGGTAGGTGGATAGCTGATTAACGAGGCTCGTTAAAAACAAGACGTCAAGTTGATCAATTACCGAAAATATCCGAATTACAGAAGTGTTTCTGTAAAAAAAATTACCGAACTCGGTAATTTTCGTTTACTGTGTACATTTTTCGATTTTCGTAAAATCTACGAACTTGAGCGGTTTTCAATCTGGCAACGCTGTTTGCAAGTGATCTTAACTTCGGAGAATCGTTTGAAATTTTAAGAACGTGCAGTCATCGCGCGGTTAAATTTTACTTGCAGACAGGGATGCCAATGCGCCTGATTTTTCAGGTATTGCCTGATTTTTCAAAGCTCTGCCTGACAACCTGATAAGCCATGCAATTTGCCTGATTTTTGAAAATATGCCTGATTTTTGCGAATGTGATGAAAAAAGGGGTAATAAGGAACTGGATAAGGTACCATTGCTGAAGTGAAATAGTGGAAATGTGTCTGAATCAAAGCAATCGAAAGATTCCCTTGAATTCTTAGGAAGAAAGGGAATTGAAGGAACACTTGCGATTGTTTTGATGCTTTGATTCAGTAAAATTATTTAACCAAGTAGGCTCACAACACATATAAGATAGAAAATGAGGAGTGGTCGTCGGAAAGGTCGTCACTTTTAGCGAAATTTCCGTTACTTTATCGTAGCCTGATTTTTCCTGATTTTTATTTCATCTGTTCCCTGATTTTTTAATAAAAATGTTGGCAACCCTGCTTGCAGACACGTTCGACGTTCTGTACGTAAGGGAGAAACAATCAGTTTGCAACTTTGCAAGATGATTCTTTCGTGGCTGACGTCGGGATGTAAGAATCGGCACTGCATGTAGCGTAAACGGATCTCTTCGCACCTCTGCTTGCCAGATCAAATTCTTGCCAACTTATCGGCAAAAACGAATTTGAACTTGGCGGGGACATCACCCCGACCAGTGGTTTTGTAAAAATTTTGGCCAGGAAGCCGCCCAAAATCAGATTTCACGATTTTTGAACCAGACCACGTCGGATTTTTGACGTGGGTGTCCAAAATTAATTTTCGCCTCGCGGCTTTCATTACTTTATTGGAACGAAACGAATCGTTATGAAATTTTCAGCACTGATAGAGGAAACATTTCCGAACAAAGTACTGTCAAAACATTCCAGATCCGACAACTAGGAGCGCTATGGTATAATAAACAGTGCGTCTAGATTTTGGATGATCCATGCTTTATATGCCCTGTTGTGATGCTTGTTCACATTTCATATTCATGCAATGGTGGACCTGTTTTAAAAAAAGGCTAGTTGAATAACTTTTTGGAACTTCAAGTCCATAGCTATTTTAGGTCATATTCATGTTCTATAAGTGAAATACAGATTTAAAAGTTGTTTTGATAACTTTTGCAGCACGCGAGATAACAAATTTTGCATTAAAATACAGTAGACTTCATTAATTCACCTCTTTAAAATTTTCGGCCAAATCGCAGGGGAAGGCAGGGGGTGACAAAAAATTGATTTGATATATATTAAATTACGATTATTACATATTTACAAATCAACATGTTCAATTCCCCATTGAACGCTTGAATTAACAAAGTAAACATTGGGAAACTCGATGTTTTGGACTTTGCTTTTATAATATTAAAGCTTTAAATGTTTTATCTCCGTGGATTGGGTCCAGAAAATTTCAAAAGTTACCTACATACAAAGTCTATTTTCAATTTTTGATTTATAGGATTTCAAGAAGATTTAGTTTTCATAGCAAATAAAATTCAAAATTGAAAATCAAAGACATATTTATTGAAAAAAAAAATCAAAATCCTACTTTCTTTCAACTTTATTTCAAAATTAATATAAAAATTTTAAAATCAATACCAAATATAAGGATGAAAAAGATAAGTTCTTAAACATTTTAGAAAGAATTTTTATTTCAATAAAAACTTCTCATCATTTGAATATTAAATGGGTATTAATTTTAATATTTTAACTTCAATTTGATTTGAAACTTCATTAAAAATTCCTAAAAATTTCCGTATTTAAGAGAATGGGGAAAAGGAAACAAGAAAAAAAACTTTCATAACTTTTTTCGCAGAAGTCTAAATTACTTACAAGTTCTTACAGTCTTCATGAAAAACGATCATTGATATCAAACCTTTTTTTATTGTCTTACAGTTTTGTCAAAAATCCAGAAAATTCTTAAAGTATTTCTACCATTATTCAAAAGTTATTTAAAAAACAAAAGGTGAAAGAAAAAAAATTAATAAATTAATCAATAAATTTCTGAATAACGAAACACAGATTTTTTTTCAACTATTCAAATTTAGCTGTTTTCGATTTTTTTATCAATCTTGTTTCACTATGGTTTTGATTTTATTCCCTTCAATAAGTAGTCCTTCATATTTTTTTGGTCTTGGAACAACCTTTTAATATAAATTGAAAAAAGATAAATACCTTAAGTAGTTGAGTTATGCTAAAGGAAGTTATAAGAGACAAGAATTCACACATGATTAATCAAATTCATTAAAATAGAATCTGTGAAAAGCTAAAAAGAAACGCACTGTATGATGTGGTTCAACGACGGAAAACATAATTAACATGCCGAATGAGAGACCACCAACCAACTCAACATACAGTTCGTATCCATGTCTTGAAATTTATGGCTGATCCTTGCAACAGTGAGCCAGATCCTCCTCCAAGCTTTCCATCTTTCGGACGCTATTCAAGTATCCAACCCTTTGTGTATTTCAATTTATTCATGAAAAAATTACCATCATTATTTTTGGATGGCTTTCAATTATTCAAAACATGCTTTGGTTAAGGTCGTCGACTTATTTTTCGCTTGCATTTCCAAAGAAAAATGAGCGTTAAAAATCTTAATACCAAACACATTTTTCAATTTTTTTAAAAAAAAAAGATCGTCCAAAATCCTGGAATCAATTGAGTTATTTTAAAACAATTGTTGGAAAGATTTTTTTTCAATTTTGCTATGCACATTGCGCATTGCACAATTTTCTTCTGTTAACAAAATGTAAATAATAATAATAATAATTAATAAATTAGAGACCTTTTAACCATACATAATGTAAAGCTTCATCCAATTATTACCCGTTCAAAACACATCCGAGTCGTCAATTCAGCCAAACATATTTTGTAGACTAGGGCACCTAAAAACATGTCAATTGAACCTACACATTCTTCATCAGAAAGGATGCATAGCATAAGGAAAGCAAGAATAAGAAATATCGACTTCATGTTTCGTTTAAGGAAAGATCATAAATAAAATTGATTAACCGTGAAAAAACAATTAACATTGCCATTCAAAATATGAGAGAATATCGTATATTTGGAATGAGTAAAATACGAAGTCTGTCGTTAAATCGAGTCGATTTACGAGCAACAGACCTGAATTCCACCGAATGATTTAACCAAATAAAGAAATCGACTGTCTGTGTTGTTCCCAGCAGGACATAATCTGCATGCAGAATCTCCCTGTCTGAATGAAGCTCATAAATTTTAAGGGCAAAAAAAAGATTGCTCAGTGACAGCTCTTCAGTCAAAACATAAACGTTCAGCTTCCAGTTGTAAGTCAGTCAGTCTTGTCGAGCTTAAGTTTGTAAATGTATCCACTGCAAGTCGATACTTGGCGACGGACTGACTGATGAAGTCGGAACATACGAGTAGATATGCAGCTATATGAGCTAAGACTCGACCATAAACTTTAGGGTGATGGAATATTATTTTACAATTTACATGTTCCGCCTGTGCTTTCGCTATTTCGTTTTCGTCCATATGCGGTGTAATAGGGTAAGTGAGCCTTAACTTGGCATGCTCCTTATCTTGGCATGCCAAAATGCATTTTGGTAATTTATATGTCAAACATATGCCTAAAAATATAAAATAAATCAAACATAAAAGAAAATCGCATTTGTCTACATTCTGCATAGCACTTGTCCACAATTGAATCCAAATAACTGCGTAATAATTTTTTTTTCACATGACAAACTGGAAGTAAAATTACGATTTTCGGAAAAAATCTGAAATGAACCTACCTTGCTAGTGCATCTGCCACCTTCGGATCGATTTTAAAAACACACTTCCCTATGAAAAAATCACTAAAAAATATCGTTGGTTACAGCAAAACGTGGCAAAAAATATAAAATTTTAACCTACTCCAAACAACGTACATATTTGATCTGAAATTGAAGAAAATATAAACATTTTTTTCGCCTAATCTTGGCATGAAATTCCACTAATTGAGGTTTGTATGTATGTGTGAGAACGAAATCTGCAGGCAGACGGTAGCCGGCAGCCGGCAGCCGAATCGTCGGCCGTTAGTGCACAGTGGTTTGGAAATTTAAAACCGGTCGAAAGTAAAAAGAATGATTGAAATAAGTTAAAAATACCATAAACGTATTTTGGACTATAATCAATTTATTTATCTCTCAAGCGTATTTGGCATCTTAGTTGGAATTATAATACTAAAAGTTTAGCTGCCTTTTTTTTGGTAAATTTCTAGAACTTTTCCTCTCAACTTCTGAGCACGAAATAAACAGGATTCGGATCCGAATCGATATCTTGGATCTAAACGTTGAAGTAACTTTATCCATGCCCAAAAAAAATCCACATTTGGAAATGAGGTTCAGCGTGTTTTGATTTTATTTTATTTGTGCTGGAGATGAACATTTGCTGTATATGTGTCGCTTTAAAGGAATGGTTACAAAGTTCAAATTATGACATTCTAAATATTATGTTTATTAAAAAAAGTAATTGCATTACAATGTAGACAAATTATGTTATTAAGAGCTAAATTTTATTGTTTTCAATTTCATGTGAAATCAAAAATAATATTTTGACCAAGTTTGTTTTATATTATGGATCACTGTGCATCAGCACATGTGCTTTCTGTAGGAAAGGAATATGCGAAGGAAGCGCTGCCGAGTTTGGATGATGATTTTGCATGAGTGCGAGTGGGATGCAGCTTGAATTTCACCCAGCTTGTAAATTTGTTGTTCGCTTTCATTGGCTGTAGTCCCCAAACGAACGAGTGAGATGCAATCTATTTCTATCAGGCTGGTTGGAGTGAGCGATAGTTTTTCTTGTTTTGCTATCCGGATGTACGCAAAAGATTGCTAGAAAATTCCTAAGGGCGACATTTAAAATATGTAGGTATGATTCAAAGACTCGTTCGCTTACTTGAGTTTTAGCTTTAGCTTGCTTCTTGCCTCGGTCATAATGGTTTCTAAAATGTCTCTCCTCCTTTTATGGGAGTGGAATAAAAAAATATGAACATTCACTATCGTATGTTAACTTCAATGGAAACAGATCTATCATGATTTCAATTTAAAAAATTGAACAAACGATTTGTTTGCTTGGTGAATAAACATATTTATGTTAACCAATGCAATATTTTGGAACCTATTTGTTCTAGATTGTCATTCTGATAATAGAAATTTTAAACACACCAAAAACTGAAACAAACATGTGAAACTGTTTTACGTAAGATTATAATTCTGCAAGCAAATATCAATTCTAAAAATTGGTTGACATTTCGTACTTCCGACTTTTCGAAAACAATACAAAACATTGTTGTGCTTCCTTCCAGGATATAATCAACGAATTCGTGGGGGCTGTTGTTGTATTAGTGAGGCAAATTTCTTCTAGAGGCGGCCAATTTAAGGAACTCATGAAGGGCCACAATTCGGAACGGGGGCCACAATAAGGAGCATTTCAATCAATAGTTTGATCAGGTTTATCTCAAATTATCCAGCGCTTTTAAGCAAGGACATATTTTTACTACATTTCAGGCTAGTTAGCAATCATATTTGTCGAAGGACTTTTGAAGGTACATATTACAGGAAGACTACAATCATGGGAAATATAGTCAACCATGCCTTAGGGGCCAAGTTCGGGTACATTTACCCTAGGATCGATTATGAACATGATGAGCATAATTTTCGACCATTATGGCATTTCGGTGCAGGTTTTTGTTTGCTTGTCAATTAACTGACCGTGAAATAAACTACGACTGAGTGCTTTGTTGTTGGGGTTAAACGGCGATGATCTCGTGATCATCTTTCAAAAACATGTTTTTTTTTCTTTCCCATTTACAAGTGGGAGAAATTCACTAGGGAAAATGCTCAAAATCTTTTTATTCGTTGTATAATAGATGCATAGATCGGCAAAACTAGTTGCTAATAATTCAAAGAATTTTCAAGAGCTCTTTTTAATTTAATGTATGCAACCAATCTCTGAAATCACCTTCGAAAAAGCACTTGTACTCTACGATATTAACTTACACTATGGGCTTACAATCTAGCTAGTTCATGTGCGGCCAATACTCTACAATAAGGTTGCCAGAATTTTTTCAGCACGTATCCAGGCCGGACAAACCGGGCAATTTTTATATAAAAACCTGGCAAAATCCGGACATTCGATTTCAAATTGACAACCATAAATCCGGGCAATATCCGGGCAAATTTTCTTAAAACTCAAAAATTCCTCAACAAAAAACAAGAAAAAAAAGAAAAAAAAAGAAAAAAAAAAATTTTTTTTATCAAAACTCTTTGATAGGTTTTAAATCGTATTTTAGGCTTCCAAAAAACCTTTCATGATTATTTTTATATAACTTGCTCAAAAAATTTCGTTTTAAAGGAGTTTGTTTATTTTTTGTTTTGTTTAATTTGCCAAATAAAGTGAATAAATCCGGGTAAAACCGGGCAATCTGGCAACCTTACTCTACAACATTGCCTTATTTTGAAGCTGGTTTTTTGATTATTTGAGTTACTCGAAAGGCAAACTTTTTTTAATTTATCCCAACAGTCCACAGGTGAATGTCTGCTGCAAAGTTTCATTGATGTATGAAAGTTATATTGACACAAATTTATCCTAAGAATGAAGATCATATATTTTTATTTTAGACTAGCTGACCCGGTGTGCTCTACAACATTTTTCATAATTGTTCAAATTTTTAACAGTAGGTACGTCAAATTCAAATTTGTTCTTTAAAATGGAAGCTGCTGTTTCAGCTTCTTCAGCAAAAGTTTTTTTTATATGTTTTCAAAAACTTATCTTAAATTAGTTTTTCAATTAATATTTAAGATCTCTGCCTTTATTTACTTCAATAATGTCGTGTTCCCAGAAGAATAAAAGACTTGACTAAGAGACTAAACTAGATTGATGTTTATTCAAGCAAGTGTGACAACTGAATGACAGAGCTTTTAATTTAATTTAATTTATTTTATTAGAGAGGCTTGCTTGGTAGATTCGCCTCTATTTGAAAACTTAATTGCTAGTTACATTATATTTTATCAAGTACTTCAATTTTCTTAAGAAATTCTATCAGCTTGGTTTCACTATTTGTATTCCTAGCTAGTACATTTTTTAAATCTGTCTCTAGACCTAACCTCCTGCGCTCAGATTCATTTTTGCTGCAATGTAATAAGATATGTTCCACATCCAGTGTGATGTTACAGTCTTCGCAAACCGGCCTGCTCGTACGTTCCATAAGAAAGCTGTGGGTTATCCTGGTATGTCCGATTCGCAATCGCGTGAGACATCTCTGTTCGGTACGATTTTTTCGATCACTCCAGGGGAAAGAGGTTTCCTTGATTTTTCGAAGATGTGATGTGTTCTGGTTGATCCATTCCTGTTCCCAGCGGAACCGCAGTTGAGTATGTACCCATCGTTGTGCATCCTGATAGGGAACAAAATCATCCATTGGGTAACTTGTATGCCCTTCGTTTGCCAAAGCATCTGCTCTGTGATTTCCCGTTATGCCGCAATGACTTGGGATCCAACATAACGATATTCGATTTCTGATGCAGCTATTTTCAGCCATTCTAATCCATGGGTGTCGATTGGTTCCACATTCGATCGCCGAGAGACAGCTCGCCGAATCACTAAAAATAACAGTAGGTCCTCCAATCCGTTCCGCAATCTCGATGGCATGGTTTATTGCGGCTGCTTCAGCGGAGAAGATGGAACAACTATCTGGCAGTTTCAGACTAATATCGATAACTTTACTGGTTACACCGAGTGCGACTGACCCATTGTTGACCGACCCATCGGTAAAAATATGATGATGACGTTTATATTTTTGATCGACATGATTCCTATAGATTACCCTGGTTCTGTTGTTGTTTTCACCAGCTCGCACAAGTTTTTTAATGCTCCAGTCAATAACAGGTTTCGGTGAATCCCATCGACGTTCAACAATTCCGATAGCAGATTGGATCTTCGGCAGGCTGTTTCCTGTTTCGGTTTCGAACCACGAATTTGCTCTGGAAAAGATTGTGGTTGGTTCTGTCGTTTTTTGTTGATACCGCATAGCGCAACGTGCCAGCAGTTCCGTGGCAACAAACTGGAAAGGCAAGGTCCCCGCTTCAGCCATCAGTGAAGGAATTGGACTTGACGGAAAAGCGCCCGATGCGAACCGGATGATGCCGTTATAGCTTGGGGTCAATCTGCTGTATGTCTGCCATCCGCCGCGACTCACTATCTCTATGCCATATGTTATTTTCGGAAGAATCAGGGCCTTGCCGATGTTTGTTATTGTTTTCCGGCAACCAATTTTACTTCGCCCACTGATGCACCGCAGCAAGCAAAGTCGTTTGGCACTATCTTTCTTCGTGATGTTGATGTGTTTCTTAAAATTAAACCTCCTGTCGATCCAGATTCCCAGAATTTTCATACAATTTACCTTGTTTATTGTGTTTTCACCTATTTTTAGAGGAGGAGGAGCTTTCCCACGGTGTTTTCTTGAGCAGCAGTGCATCAGTTGAGATTTCTCGGCTGACATTACAAATCCGATGTCGTGGGCCCATTGATTTATTGTCGAGATTGCCGTCTGAAGCCGTTTTCGCACCGATGTTGCAAATGGTCCTGTGGAGATGACAAGAATATCGTCGGCATAGAGGAGAACATCAATTCCATCCGGCAATGTTTCGAAGATTGACTGCATGGCAACCAAGAAGAGTGTCACTGATAACACGGACCCTTGTGGTACTCCGTTTTCTAAGCAGCGTCTTGTTGATTTCGTCCCTCCTATGACCACTCGGAAATGTCGATCGGAGAGGAAATCTTTGAGAAAAGAAAACAATCTTCCACGGATTCCCCATCGATTTAGTTGCGTTAATATGTTATGTCTCCATGTACGGTCGTATGCCTTGGCCAAGTCGAGTGCTGCGAATTCCACATGTAGACCTCGTTCATTCGATGCTTGAATTTTCTCGTCAAGACTGCAAAAATAGGTGCTCGTTCCCATCCCTTTGCGGAATGCGTGCTGTCGTTCGTCAAGGAGCTGCATTTCTTCGAGTGTTGCCATCAAGCGACGATTAACCATTCGCTCAAGTACTTTTGAGAGACAGCTCAGTAAGGTGATAGGTCGGTATTCATTTGCTGTTCGTTTCATCATGCCGGGTTTTGGTATTGGTATTATGTAACCCTCTTTCCAGTTCTCGGGATAATATTCCTGATGCCAGCATTCGTTGAAACTCGCCAACAGTAGTTTTTTTTGCGAAATATGGTAGGTTGCGTATCATGGGATACCCAATTTCGTCTGGTCCTGCCGATGTGCCTTTGCAAGAGTCTATTGCATACAGCAACTCATCAATGGTGAAATCCTTATCGTAACATTCTTCTTCGCAGGAGTTTGGCGGAAAATTGCAAGATTCGTAGCGATTTTTTATTGCAATGAATTCATCATCATAGTTTGCGTTCGACGATACTTTTTCATATTGATCTGCCAGGATTTCTACCACCTCGCTGGGGTTGTCTGTGAAACTGTTGCCATTCATCAAACTATAGCCCGTTCTTCGGCGCTTACCGCTGAGTGAGGATACTCGTCCCCATATCTCTTGCGTAGTGGACGTTGGATTTATTCCAGAGAGGAATTCGTCCCACGATTGTTGCTTGGCGTTGGTTATAATTTCTTTTGCAGTTCTGTTGGCACTTTTGTAACTTTCCCATAGTTGTTGTTTGATTTCGGTTCCATTTGCAGCTCTTTGGAATTTCCGGAGTGCTTTCCTTCGACTTTTCACTGCACTTTTTACATCATTATTCCACCACGAGACGGATCTTCGTCCAGGAATACCTTTCGTCCTGGGTATGCTTTCTGCAGCAGCAGAAACGATGGCGTCGGTGAGCTCCACTATGGTGTAGTTATCTGTAGGGTTGAGCTTGCTGTTGATACGTTGTTCATAGAGGTTCCAATCTGCTTCCTTGTACATCCAACGGGGTCTAAGTGTTATGTTGGTCGGTGGGGCGTGGCTTCGCAGAACTATTGGCATATGGTCACTGCTTCTGGGATCTGGATCTAGGGACCAGCTAATTCGTGCGACGGCATTCCAGGACACAAAGGTCAAGTCAAGCGTTGACAACGATCCATTCCTCGGGTCAATTCTAGTAGCTTGTTCGTCGTTGATCAACATCATATTGTGTTCCTGCATAATCTCCATTATAATTTTACCTCTGCGGTCATCTGACTCACCACCCCACTGCGTATGGTGGGCGTTAAAATCACCCATCAGCACCAAAGGTTTGGGAAGCTGTTCGAGAACTTCGTCTAACTCGTTTGTCAGGTCGTCATTAGGGAAATCTGGAGGAATATAGATAGAGGCCATTGTCATATTTACGTTTCCTTTAACTTCAACCGCACTGATTTGCAAGGATGTATTAATTTGAACTCTCGTTTGGGGGTAGTTTTTCAAAACTGCTACACAAACGCCGCCACTCAGAGGGGTTGGACCAGCTTGATTATGCCATACATAGTTTCCTCCAAGGGTTTTGTCATTCGTCTTATTTGTTTTTAATTCCTGGAATGCCAGTACTATTGGGGGATGTTGTTCTTCAGATATGAGAAGTTGGATTTCGCTTAACCTGCTTCTTATGCCTCTCACATTCCACTGTATTGCCAGTCGTTGACTTAGATTATTGCTCGTTAACTGCGGTGATGTCTGGTTTGTATTGGCCATAGTAAAGGTGTTAACTTGATGAAACGTCGAGAGGAATGTTTTTTGTGTTTTCGGATGTTTGGTTTCGTTGTTTTTTGGACAGTTTTTTAAATTTTCGTTCCTTTTGTCTGGATTCCTTGGTGATGTAATAGGTTGGTGTGGTTTGGTCTTCTGAAGATCCCTTTTCCATTTTACGTTTCGGAGTCATTATTTTTTGGTTAGATGTGTCCGAATCGGTTTCATCTTCGCTGGAGGCTGCTGCTTCCGAGGTCACGTCTTCTTCCATAGGTTGATAGTTTTGCTTTCTGTCCATGTTGAGTGTTTTGTTAAGCATTTCGATTTCCTTTTGCAACTGTTCGATTTGTTTTTCCAGCTGTGCGATTTTTAGGTCCTTTTTTTCGATAGCTACGGATTCTTTCGAAACCTCAAGGCGTTGTTGGATTTTACTAATGCCAGCAAAGGATGTGGCTCCCGTTCTAGCACTATATTCACGTTTGGCTTCAAAGTACGGTATTTTACGGTCGGTTTTGATCTTGCAGATTTCGGATTCTTCCTGGAATATAGGGCAGTTCCGGTCTGTTGTTTTGTGTAATCCTTGGCAGTTGATGCATTTTGGACGGTTTCCACACTCATTCTTTGCGCAATCGTTTCCTCCACAATTCAGACAGATTTCTTTGGATTTGCATTGTACTTTTTTATGTCCATAAACGCCGCAACCAAAACATTGCAGTGGTTTCGGGTAGTACGGACGTGTGGCTACCCGGAAAGCACCAAAATAAACGTGGGGTGGTGGTCTGCTGGTTTTGAAAGTGAGAACCATGGTATCAATGTTCCAAATATCAATCATTTTCACCGAGCTATGCTTGACTACATTCAGAGCCAAAAAATCAAAGCAGTCAAATTTTCCTTCTTCAACCAAATCATACAAACAATCATGCATGACAACGACGCTTCCCTATTTGAAACACTTTTGCGATACATGATGAGGTAAATAAGGACGCAGACTATCAGCAACGAACGTCTCGATGCTGATTTCCTTCCCTTGACGACTTTCAACCTTTAGGATCATAACTGATATGTATCAGTTCTGAGCGATCTATGTAGGCTATCAGATGATTTTTTATTTTTCGCTTTGCCTAGAAGGACAAAATCATGACTAGGTAACCGCAATGAACTGTCCAGCATGTGCTACAGCTTTTTTGAACATGTGGTCCTGGTATTTATTCAGATTTTTCCTTTTGAAACATTAATGATCGTCTATCAATAACGAGCATTATCAACCATGATGCGAGGATAGACGTTCGGGAATGATTGAGGGAGCGACGTTCAAAATGTATCACCAAGTATGTCGATCACCGTCGATTAGCCACGTGACGAATAGCAACGGTAGCCTCCGGTGGGGCATGGTATATCTTCTTGTATCAAGTTAGTGTTGGTTTTCGACATATATTCAATGGGTACTTTTACCACGTGCGTATCACAGCACTCGGAGGAAGCATCATTCTAGCTAGAAACCATTCCTGATTGCTTTTCTTGAGCGATTTTCCAAACGTTGCATGGTATTTGTTGGTATAGGTTTGTTCTCAACTTTTTTGGTAAAACGGTAAATACGGATAACGTTTTCGCTGGCCAGTTCAGATAGGAGTTCCGGTGTCGACATTTCGGCTACGCCTGGGCATGTCACCACGCGCTGACTTGTGTTGAGTGTTGGGTGGTATTCTACAAGTACCGATGTTCCGTCAATAAGTTGGTTGAGCTTGAGGAGTTTATCGACATGTTGTTTGTTTCTCAGTTTCAGCAAATATTTGTTGCCATTTTCGATTGGTTTGGCTTCGTCTACTTTGACACCGATTTGAGCAATTGTTTTGGAGAAGATGAAGGGGTTTTTTGGCATTGGTGTTACTTTTGTCTCTTTTGGATCTTCCTCAGTGCTGTTGTTGTTTCTGGTGCTTATTACTAGAAATTGCGTTTCTCCAAATTCCCCGTTCACATCCATCCAATCAGGCATAGTTTTGAAGGATTTATTTCTTCTGTCGTTTGGAGGATCTCCCCATCTGCTATGAGAGGCCGCCATGGCAGCGGAGGACCGCGCCAAAATGGCGGGTTTGTTTTACAACGAAGCTTGTACGTTCGTCGAGTTGCCCCGGCGGTGGCACGGAAAACTCGACTCGTGGAAGGCCCCGACGATGGCCGAACCACACGAACGCAACGCGTACTACTTTTTAATTGGTGCTGTCAAACGAATGAGTTGAAATTGCCCCGACAATGGCTCGTATTTCACTCCGTGGAAAATCCCGGCGGTGATATTTCCACTCGACGCGAAGACAGTATTGGCTTGTTTGATAGTCTTTAAAACACGTCTCGACTATTCGAAAGTTGGCTGAATGACTCGACAGAGCTTTCACACAAGGGGTGGTATTTATACCAGTAGGTACTCCTAGCGTGATGATAGCATGCTGCGACATTCTAGTAGCTTCTAATTGGTCGTGTGGTCGTGGCCTACCACAAATAACAACTTTAGTTTAGCCAAAATGTATGTTTAACTTGTATGGAATTTTCTTTCCTTTATACCATCCAGTGTAGAGCAGGTTTCGAAAAAACATAGAAACATTTTTAGTAACTCACATGCATCATTTGGCTTTAATCGTTTATAACGAATGAATCTGTTCAACACTCCGCAGCTTAGCGCCACCCTCATTATAGAAGGGCTGCGGATGCGTGTTTTCAGGGTGCCCGGCTTAAGCCTCCCTCACAGGGCGGTTGAAATTTGTTCAAACACACTCAATACAAATCCAGCGTTTCCAACTGCTTAAAGGGTTCCTAACAATTTACCCCCGAATAATTAATGATGCAATCTCCACAACGGTGCAATTTATATAAAAAAAAAAGCAAAGACCCACCCGGAAGATTCGTTAACTGTCCCCCTAGTAGTCCAAAGAGGCAGATGATTTTAACAAACGTGTATTGGTCTGACCAACTTTCATCCTACCTAAGCGTGACGTCACGAAATATCTATTTATATGAGTTTGACTTACATGCTAGCACACCTGCATTGGCTCATCTGCAACCTTTATCGGATTCTGGCAACCACGTGGTTCAAGGGTTAACTTACGGCGGGACCGTCGACGAGTTCGATCGTCGGCGATGTTTCTTGACTTCTCTCAGCCACGATGCAAACCTGTCTCAAAGCCTAATTGACGGGAAGCTCGGAGAACTGGACGATGTCGATAGTTCCGTTACCGACCATGCGGTAGCGGCAGCAGCAATGGTCGATCAGTTTGACTTGTAGCGCTGAGACCGGAATTAACTTGGAAAATTCGTCACTCTCGGCGGAAACTCACGTAAAGGTGTCTTTGTAGTTCGATAAGTACCGGGGTTTTTCGTTTTCAGCGAATAGGGTAACCAATCTTCGATTATTTTTACGGAATCAAAGTTCGGAAAACTGTGCCTCCACGTGCACACCCACGTTGAACAGTGGGAACTACCTGTTCAACGCCAAAAGCCATTAATAACCCTTCGATTCAGCCATAATTATAAGAGCACGATCTTACCTTCCGATATTTGGTTTTATATAACAGGTTTTGTTTGATGTGGTGCGTTTAAAGATCCTTTTTTAATAATCTAATTACACAAGTGAATTGTTAGATTCTACTGTATCCAAAAAGAAACTTATCTACTTACAAAACTGCTTTGGGGTACAATCTTTACCCAGTTTCTTGCACAGTTCTATCTTCTAGTTTCGGCAATCTAAAATATAACTTTTTGTTCTTAGATTGGAACACTTACCGACACAATCACTTACTAATGGATACCTAGTCACTTGCCCTGCACCACTGATTTGGACTACACGTTGTCTAGCTAACGGTCTTCCAACAATTGAACGAGTAACCCCAATTGCCCTAACAATACCCTTCAGTATCGAACGTCATGGAAATCACATCTCTCAGTATTCGTTCCTGATTTAAAAGGGGCTATTCTCTTCTCCCGTAAAACAACTTGGGAGGCACCCTGACCTTGAGAAAGATTTCCCACTAACATGCCCATCTTTTGCCTCTTAAGTTTGTCAGAAAATCTGAATGAGATCTTGTGCGGAACTCACATGGTAACTTTTACGATCAGTAGTTCTTCTAGGGACCGCTAGGTGGCGAATAAAACTGTAGATATTAAGACGGCCACTTAGGGTCAAATGGTCAACATAGTTGAAGACAAACCATCCTGTTTTTAGTAACTCACATGCATCATTTGGCTTTTTCAAGTTATTTGAAAAAAATATATAAAAAAAAGTCTCCCTCTTTCTCTCGTCTCCCATGTGAAAGAATGGATAGACGCCTTGTATGAGTATGAATAAAATAGTGTTAGAGGTAAAGAGCCTTTTTTACCTTTCAATCTCCCCTCTGTGCGGAAGGAGGGGAACGTTCGTCGTCACGCTCATACTAACCGGTCCCAAAGAAATTCTCGGAGAGAAAAATTAAAGAGGAAGACCTTCAAGATTTGGAACGTGTGGATAAACTGAGCGACTACCTTGAGTAAGAGAGCGTCACACGTTTTTGATGTGACGGGGCCTCCCAGGAAATACACCCGTCACCCGAATATGGGTCCCATGGTGCACGTTAATGATCGTAGAATTATTTCTCGTACCCCAATACCCTTCCATGAAAAATTAACTTTTTTTGCTTGATTAAGTAAAGTTATCTAAAAAAAAAGGATTGGAGCCTCCTTCCACCTTTTTCGTCTTCACATTATAAGGAATAAGCGGTCTCAAACAGCGCTGGAAAATTTATCGCACGCGCACCCAATAACCTTCCAATGCAAAATTTCTTTCAAATAAGTATTACAAATCATCAAAAAAATTTTTTTTCTTACTGAAATACCCTCCCATGCTAAATTTAGTTCCATTTGCTTGATGACCTTTCGAGTTATGTGGAAGAAAGGGGGGGGGGGGGGAGGTGGGGGGGGGTCAATCATTTCTCGTATCCAAAAATTTACAGTCTCATTCCAAATTAGGTTCATATGCTCGATAAGTTCTCCAGTAATGCATAAAAATGTATGATAGCCCACTTTCTCTCTTCTTATCTTCCTCTCTAGGGGGAGGGAGGGATCTCAAATCAAAAAAGAAATATTTTTCGTACCCAAATACCCTCCTATAGCTCTCAGAAGTGTTTCGATTTGTATTAAACGAAAATTAAATTAATTCCGTTTGAAAGTGGAAAGAGTCTTTCACTACAGTAAATTACCGATTAGTCAAAAAATGTTACAATCCATAAAAAAACTGTTTTTGTTGATTACATACATATATATTTCATCGGGATTCGACCAGACTGAACTGAACGCCAATTTGAAGAAAAAATAAGTTTTCTATTCCAGCGGATGCAAAACATGATGAACTACCTATCTAGAAAAAATCATGGTTTTTTTATGGTTTTAATAGAAAATTTCATCTCAGTTGCAGACATTGGAAATGGCAAAAATGCGTTGCTCTACAATGAACTGAGAGCCACTAGAGTGTCCATTTCCCGGTGCTTCTAGCGTTCCCGGGAATCGGGAAATCTGACGATCCTTTTCTCGGGAATTCCCGGGATCCCGGGAAAAATAGAAAATGCAGACTTCAACATGAAGGTCTAAACCTTCTACTGCATACGAATTCTTATCAATATGGTATTTTTAAATTTTAATGTAGTAGTATTGAAAAACATTCCAAACTTTTTTAAAGAAAATTCAATAAGCAAACCAAAGACCCACAACAACCTTTAACCGACAAACTGGTCCGATTTTAGCTGCAAAAATTTGAGAAAGATTTCTAACTATCGATAAAAGCTAGTTAGCTGTACTTCAGGTTATTCATCATTTATTTTAAATTTTCAGAAAATTATCCATTTGTTTTACAATATGTTTTTTTTTGATGATTTTGCTATTGTTAACAGTATCCGAAACGGAATTTCTAAATGATGAGGGTTACAAAATAGAACATCCAGATTCTTACTGGTCATTATTGGAATTGTTTAGTTTTAAAGTCTGTTTGTCATTTTTCACTTTTTCACTAAGTTTTCGATTGGAAAAACATAGTTAAGAAAAAAAAAAATTAAAACTAAGCCATAAAGGTAGAACCACTGATCACACTGACATGATTCCTAGAACGAAAATTCGACCATTTTCTGGCTATTTTTTGTTGTCCAATTTTGCAAATCCACCTACCGTCGGTATTGCGAAGCTTCAAAATTTGGCATAAATATGCCCTGTAGGAAAAATGTACTGCTTAGCCTGATTTTATCGTTGAAGTAGCCTATTTTAAAGTTGGGAGCCACTTTCTAACTGGGATAGCATTTCTTCAAATCGATATTCCGTACTGTTGGAAAAATCATCCAACAAACGAAATCGAGTATCCAGTCAGTATGGTCAGTGGTAGAACTATCAATTTCCTTGCTCAATCTGATTCATTTTTTTCCAATTTAGATCGTGTAAATTTGAAGTACTTAGCACATTTTACTGGCTTCGGGAATTCCCGGGATTTTTTAAGCGTTTCCCGGGATCCGGGAATTCACGAATTTTTCTAATTCCCGGTAAATCCCGGGTAAGCGCTCTAAGAGCCACCTTAGAGGTAAAGATAAAAAGCATGTTTTGGTCAAATATGTATAATTATTTTAAAAAAATATCAACTATCGTTCGTTGCATAACAAAAATAGTTCTCAACAAATTCCCGTTGAAAGTGAAAAATTAAAAAAAAAATGGTTAAAAGCAACGATACTACTGTGAAAAAAATTCTAAGTTTATACTTGCCCCGTTTATGCGGGCAAGTGCCTTTTCCAAACTAAACGGCGAACAAGAAATTATTGCGACACCGAAAAAGTTATGCCAATTTTCTCATGATATTAAGAATCCAACCAAATTTTAAAGTAGTTTTATACATATACTAGCTGATCCCATACGAACTCCGTTTCGCTTTCAACTTGGAATATGTCATGAACAGTTTGTATGAAAGTCAATTGCCAAGCATTTCCCAGATGCACTTCGGAATTCTTTGTTAAGTAATAATTGCAAAAATATTGGACGACCACTTTGTCTGTCGTCTGCTACTAAATTTGAAATCAGTTATCAATTGACCGTGCCAAAAACCACGTGTATGAATTTCGACTAAATCATTGCATAACAACGCAATTATTGCCAAAAAGCTAAACCCCTTTCGGGGGATCTTATATAATCTACGATATCTGAAATCGATTGCCCTTCCCTCAAAACTCCGGTGTGCAAATTTTCAAAGCAATCCATTGTAAAATAACGTCAATATGGCTAAAAACAGTGAAAAATAAATTTATATGGACGACCCTTTTCCTCAACCCCTGGCCAAACATTTGACATCTGCAATCGATTCAATCGAAAACTACCGTGTGCAAATTTTCATCCCAATCCGATGTATAATAACGACGATAATGCAAAAATATTGAAAGGTTTATATGGACGACCCCCTGTGCCGGCCCCTTACACTGAATTTAATACTTGAAATCCATTGCTCGTCTCTCAAAACTCTCGTGTACAAATTTTCGTCTGAATCCGATGTATAATAACGGCAATATCGCATCAACAGTGAATAGTTAATATGGACGACCCCTTTTGCCGACCCCTGATTTTAGTTTGGATAAGTGAAATTAGTTGTTTGTCCCTAATAAATCTTATCTGCAAATTTTCATCCCAATCTGATGTATAAAAACGTCAATATCACTAAGATACTAAAAATTGAATATGGGCAACCCCTTTTGCCGGCCCCTTACACTGAATATGATACCTCAAGTCGATTGCACGTCACTCAAAACTACCGTGTACCAATTTTCAACTGAATACGATGTATAATAACGACAATATCGCAAAAATAGCGAACAGTTAACATGGACGACCCCTTCGGCTGACCCCTTATACAAAATTTGACACCTGAAATCGATTGCTTGTCTTTCAAAACACTCATGTGCAAATTTTCATCACGATCCGACGAAAAGTAACGTCAATATCACAAATACAATATTTGTCCTCTATGGACGACCCCCTTCAGAAGGGGTCATCCGAAAATTTAAAAACGTTTTTCATCTTTCCTGGTCCTAATGAGCATCCATACCAAATTTCAGACCTCTAGCTCTTAAGACGGCGGAGTCTATAGAGGACAAACAAACAAACAAACAAACAAACATACAGAAATTGCTTTTTATATATATAGATTTACTTCAAAAATCAAAAGAAAAGTTAATCGATGAAGCCTTGAGTGTAAAAATGAACGCATTTTCGCTAGATGCCCTCCAGTCTTTACAGTGTCATCCGGTACCAGTTTCTAAGTTTTTTTTCCATTTTCTTAACATGTCCTTCTCGTCTTTGACTGTCTTCTTGCTCTTCCGAAGTTCCTGCTTCATTATTGCCCAGTACTACTCCACTCCACGGTCAGTTTGGCGGGTTCATGTCCTTTGGAACGAAATAGACAGAATTGACCTCATACTACTCCAGGACACTTTTAGAATAGTGGCATGATGCCAAATCTGGTTAAAATAGGGGAGCTTCGTCGTGCTGCTGCAAGAACGGCAAAAGGCACTCAGATTTGGAGATCTCGCCAATTACTGTGCCTTTTGTCACGAAAGGCCCTCTCCTCAGTCCGCCAGAGCAGACTGGCCAGCAAACGAGATATTTGGAGGCGAACTTTGACATTTTCTTCTACTTTAATTTGTCGTCCACATCGAACTAACTCTTGCCGGTGGAAAACTCCAACCCCGGAATTTGCTTAAAATCATCGTTTCGTCGTCCTTCACAAAGTAGCCTCGTTTTGTCAGCATTTTCTCGTTGAGCTTCCGTGCCCGGGTTTGAGCTCTCGATTGTTGTCACTTATTGCGGTTTGGGAAGTTCCGTACCTTGTATGTACAGTAGTTTCTCGATTTTATCACTATTCAATTTTTTCACTACTCGCCAAATTCACGCTCGATTTTATCACAGTTATTGTTTCGATTTTATCACGTTTTTTCATAAATCATTCAGAAACCATTTACAGAACCTTAGTTTTCATTCAAAAGCGTAGAGCGTCTTTGTTCATGGTATTTTTTTAAGGTTTATGTTATGGTATATAAGCATTAATAATATGAAAATGTCATTGAACTGCTACCTTCAGCTGTAAAGTGTGTAAAATCGTCATTCGGATTTTAAAAAAGTTTTTAATATTCGAAATAAGTATTTCGATGTCACGCTATTGCTAGTGTTGTTATTTGTGCTTGCTTAGCAGCTCTAAAATAGTATACTTTGTTGGTTTATTAATCATATAAAAATGTGGGTGACTGTAAGCGTTCTTGAAAAGAGATTAGGTTTATCTGATTTTTTAAATATTCGTTTACTTGAGAGGGTGCCGAGTGCAATCCAGATTTGGCAGAATTTAGTGTTGTCTGAACTGATTTTTTATGCAGATGAAATTCTTCTAGCTTTGCCATAAAATATGTAAATGGGGCTTTGATTTTTTTCTGCAAAGTATGAAAAAGAAACGATTATCTGACCATAAAGCAAATTTCGAGAAACACACTTTTAGAGTCTAAGTTGTGCAAATTTCAAAATATTTTTCAAAAAGGTAACTTTTTCAATTCATCATAGATTAATGTGAAGTGAGAATGAAAATATTAAAATCATTAATTGGCAGAAGATAATTTTTTGATACAGTTTTCTTTGGATTTTTTTTTAATTGACGTAAGAAATAACGACTGTTGAATTTCCATAAAAACTAAATAATTCACTTTAATTGGCTGAGAAAATGCTTTTTCGTCAAGAATAAATCTTAAAATTGCTATGGAGAAGAGTAATTTGAACTGAAATCAATAATTTGTGTATAGTCAACTTATGTAGTAATCAGTGTTAGTAAACATCTTATGTTCATAATTGATTGATCCAAAGTGTATGCGCTACATAATGCGTTATAATCAATCATTTAAGACGATAAAAATATATTTTTCCACTTTAAATTTTAGTTTCGCCAAATTCACGGTTTCGCCATATTCACGGTGAAATTTTTTTTGAGCGTGATAAAATCGAAAAACTACTGTATGTATGCAGTCCAGCTCTCTTCTTTGCTTTCTGGACGTAGCTCTGCGAGCGGATGCCGATATTTTTAGCCGAATCATGGCTTGAGACGTTGGGATTTGCTTTAATCATCCGCTCCACCTTTCCCGTCTTTTTGTTCTACGGTCCCGGTTTTCTTCCAGCTCCTTTGCCGTTGTCCAACGTCAACCGCTCCTGGAACCGCTTCAACACTCTGGACGGTTGAATGGTGAATATTCAACATTTTTCTCAACTGCCGTTGCGACAGGTCAGAAAATTCCAGGTGTTTGGAAAGAATTTGTTCTCTCGACTCGAGTGGGACTACCTCCATTTTCGTTGAATCGTAATACAAGACTTCGAGTTTGAAAGCTTGTAAACAATACACATGAATGAGAAAGTGTGCAAAATTTGGTTGATTTTAACCCAATAGTAAAGAAGTTAAGCCCTGTTGAACGTGTCGCAATCTTTTCGTGTTCGCCTTTTAAGCAACCATAGCGGACATTGAAGCAGAATGTAGTAGCCAAAGGACGTGCCCGGAAGTTATACAACAAGGTTCTAACGAAGTACTACAGATGCATCCTCCTCATGGATGGCCTGGTTTCCTGGCCAAACATTCTATAAAGCCACTGTTTGGGGTGATGTCCCCGGCAAGTTCAAATTCCTTTTTGCCGATAAGTTTGTAAGAAAGTGTTTGATCTGGCTAGGAATTTGCAGCTGCGGACGAAAAACCCCGGTTTTGTGACAAAAAAGACCATGAACTCCAAGATGTACAAGAAAGGAGTGCCTGAGAAAACCTTTTTCTTCCATACATTAGATCTCACAAAAGACCAGTAAAGTTTTGGCCAGATTTGGAAAGCTGTCACTATCAAAAAGAGGTAATAAAGGGTGATACGGTCAAAATTTGGTCAAGGGAAAACGCGTGTAAATCGGTGAAATCGTTTATAAAAAATCAAAATAAATTTATTTTTCAAGTTAATTTGTATAAAATTCAGGAAAATATAGTTAGGCTTCCGCTTTTCCTAATCCGAAATGCCGGGCCTTACGCTTAACCCCTGCCATCAGATTTTGTACAGCCACCTTGTCCACCTTCTTCGCCGTAGAAAGCCAGTTTCCCTTGAACTGCTGCTCGTCCTTAGCAGTTTTATTGGTCTTCTTTAGGTTCCGCTTGACAATATCCCAGTATTTCTCAATTGGGCGGAGCTCTGGCGTGTTGGGAGGGTTCTTGTCCTTGGGAACCACCTGCACGTGGTTGGCGGCGTACGACTCCATGGCCTTTTTACCGTAATGGCAAGATGTAAAATCCGGCCAAACAGTACGGAACAACCGTGTTTCTTCAGGAAAGGCAGCAGACGTTTATTTAAACACTCTTTCACGTAAATTTCTTGGTTGACAGTCCTGGAAGCTATGAAAATGCTGCTTTTCAAGCCACAGGTACAGATGGCTTGCCAAACCAGATATTTCTTCCCGATCTTTGACAGTTTCATGTGCTTGAAAATATCTGCTACCTTTCCCCTTCCTTTTGCCGTATAAAACTCCTGTCCCGGAAGCTGCTTGTAGTGGGCTTTGACGTAGGTTTCGTCGTCCATTACCACGCAGTCAAACTTCGTCAGCATCGTCGTGTACAGCCTCCGGGATCGCGCTTTGGACGTCGTATTTTGTTTATCATCGCGATTTGCAGTCATTACCTTCTTGTAAGTCGATAGTCCGGCTCGTTTTTTGGCTCGATGCACGGTTGTAGACGATACACCCAGCTTATTTGCCGCATCTCGGAGATAGATGTTAGGGTTTCGCTTGAAACTACCGGCAACTCTCTTTGTCGTCTCAGCGGCTTCCGATTTTCGATTTCCCCCCGGTCCAGACTTCCTGGCTGTTGACAAACGTTCCCCCGACATTTGTAACGGTTGATTTGACAACTTTTAGCGATTTTGCCAGCTTTGCGTGCAAGTAGCTCGGATTTTCGCGATGCGCGAGCAAAATTTTGATACGCTGCTCTTCTTCACTGAAGAGTGAATTCCAAAATCAAAATAGGAGCAACATTCTACACACACACCTTCAAAATGAGGGTTGTTCAGTTCAAGTTGATATTGACCAAATTTCGACCGTATCACCTTTTACAGTGGTATTGATACAACGGGGTGGATTTTGTCGAAAAGAACATCAACCCATACAACTACCTTCAATTCCGACCAATCGAAAAATATTGACCAATTGTGAAGCAGAAGACAAAGAAGATTGATAGGACGACTCGGGATGTAACAGAGATGAAGAGATAGTGGAACAAAATGGCCGCTAAGGTTAGCGAACAAGGTGTTCAAAATATGATGAGTAGTATTAGCCAAAATGTTAGATATTTCATCAAAACCACATCAGAATAATTTTATTGTTATTTTTCCATTAAAGTTCAATAAAAGTCCTACATTTTGAGTACATAATATCTTTATTTTGTTTACATAGCTCCGAGAAAGACCCGTTTTAATGTTTTCAGATTTAAGATGAACTATGCTTTTCACGGTTGATTATGTAGTTTTTTAATGTCAAGTACCTATGTACAAATTCATATTTTGCTCCGTCAACATGATCAGAAATCCCTAGAAGTCTCCCTAGATTGATCTAGGAGCGAAAGGTCAAATGACCTGTTAAAAAAAAGAATTTCAACCGTAGATATTCACATCCTTCAACTTGATAACACATTAGCTTGGGGTCGGTTGGGATCCTTTCTCTTTTCTCGAGATTCGCACGCCACATCGTGGGAGATCTTGTGACAAATTTACCTACCTCATAGGCCGAGCGCTATCATTAACCGCAGATCTTTGATTACGCACCAAATTGGCAAGACACACAAACAGCCCCTCGGGCCAAGAATGAAAGAATCCTTCCACGAACTGACTGCAAACTACGCACTGACTGAGACTGGGCTGGGTTCACCATGTCAGACTGCGTTAACTGGCAGGGTCTCTTGGGCGATGATTTACAGTAATTAATCACTTATTACCAGTGGCCTCTACTTAGTTGGTGGAAACATTTACTGCTTATTTTGATCCGTCAACCGGTAGTTGACTTTTACAAAATTTGGTCATCCGTCATTGTGACGCTCACTGGACGTGGTTTTATTTTACTGTCTGTGATGGATCGATATGGTTGAGTTTTATGTTTTTAGAAGGTAATATCGTTCGTTGATTCTTTATTTTGTTTGTTGCTGGCAGCCTTGGGTACTAAAGCGTACTTGCACAAAAATCTCTTCAAAGAAACAAGAAGTTTAAGTGAGAACCTAAATGTGCGCGTTCAATTTAATTTACTAAATTTACAAAATCTACAAAATTTACGGTAGGAATAGTAGGCCTTTTCATAGCCAATTTAAATATTCGGCAGGGTCTTCCATTAATCTACTGAAATCTAAATTGCATGCGGACAAGATGGATTTTTATTTTGATTCCCCGGGAAGAGATTTACGACTGGTTGAGACAGATCGCGATCGCGATTGTTTCCACCGATCAGTCGTTTGGAATTTACATCTCATTATACATATCAAATTGAGCCTAATCTAATTCTCACTCACCCATCGTGGTGGGCAGGTATTAAAATCCATAATTAATCACCCCTCCCGACTCTACTTTCAGATAACCATCTCACCAGGAAGGCGCCCCCTGCCTATTCGGATGGCGTCTATGCCCTGGCCGGCTCGAATCGACCATCACCGCGCAAATTGAGCCGGCTGTTTATGCGTGGGAAGGATGGGCTGCCCTCGAAGTTCAACCGCACGGCCATGTTGGCCTTTTTCGGCCAGGTTGTGACCAACGAGATTGTGATGGCGTCGGAATCGGGCTGCCCAATCGAGATGCATCGGATCGAGATCGAAAAGTGCGATGAAATGTACGATCGCGAATGTCGCGGGGATCGATACATTCCATTTCACCGGGCGGCGTACGATCGAAACACCGGTCAAAGCCCAAATGCCCCCCGGGAGCAGATCAATCAGATGACGTCGTGGATCGACGGGAGCTTCATCTACAGTACCTCGGAGGCGTGGCTGAACGCCATGAGGGCCTTCCAGGACGGTTTGCTGCTAACGGACAAAGAAGGCACGATGCCGGTGAAGAACACGATGCGGGTACCGCTGTTCAACAATCCGGTGCCGCACGTTATGCGAATGCTGAGCCCCGAGCGACTCTACCGTGAGTATCGAGATTTAATGCGCCTTTAGTTATACTACAAAATTATGTTGGTACCGCTGTAACGATTCAATATTCGATTTTCTGACTGCATTGGCGCGAGCTGCATTTGCAATAGACTGTTTTTATTTATAGACAAAATTCGCGTAATGGACTTATTATTGATCTAATGAAGATGTTTTACTAGTCCAGGTGGTGATGATCACCATTTTATTATTTTATAACATTTCATTTTTATGCTGAGTTGTGTGCTTGTTATAGTCATCGAAAAAGTGCAATTTCGACTATTACTTTTATTTTCTTGTGAATTTACCCCAAAAACATGTGACATTTTATGATGTTTCAACTTTTTGTTGTATGTAATTCACTGGCTTGTCAGTACTGTCTTTAAAAAACCAATGAAGCAGTTTATCGTCTACACATCGCGTGGAAAATGTCCCATCAGAGTGTTTTCTTTTCGCATATCGTATGAATGCCTGATATTTAATCGGTGAAACCAAAAAATACGTTCCACTTTGACATTTATGTTTTCCCATACGGTGGCACTTAATTCGGTAGGGGAGAATGAGGATACTTGATCCCTGGGGATACTTGATTCCTTAGCTATATCTCGAAACTGGAATGTCTTACAAAGATCAAATGTTCTAGAAAAATGTACCAAAATGAGCAAAATAACAATGCTTGTAGTTTAAAAAATTTTAACAAAATAATTGTTTGAGTAATTGAACTTTGTTTCAAAAATTTCACAAAATGTAACTTGAAGATCTTTTTTCATCACTTTAAAATGTTCCTTACATGGGAAAATTATGAAAAAAAATATTTGTTCCAATAAATCAATCGTTCGAGCGTAATATGAACTTCATAATGCCATATTTACAAAGCAATTTAAAACTCTTAACTTTTTTCATAAAAAGTTTTCTAAAATGTTGATTATGGGTACAATTGATCCCCCTTCCAAACGGCATATTCTTCTTCTGAATGGATCGTTATGATTGCTGATTACGAAATTACTAATATTTATCCAAAAACTAATATTTATCAAACAATTGTCTGAAGAAAAGAGCAAATATAATTAATTTTCTCTTCATTATAAAAAAATACCGCCTATAAGTATGCAATGTTATTAGCGTTGAGACAAAGTTATAGAATTTTCTTTCTATGTCAGCTATAAATTGTGAAATGAGAACAAACATGACCAAAATAGTCAATTAACATTCTATCTTGGGGTTTTGTTTGATTATTATACAAGGATTAGGGCTTCCTGAATAAAAGATCAAGTCTCCTTCAAAAGAGGATCAAGTCTCCCCTAACTTCAGAAAAATCGCAATTTTTTTAACTCCCTCGAAAATGCTTCTAGTTCATCAACGGGTTCGAGTATCGTTCTAATTTTTGGAGCATAGAAACTTGAAGTTACAAGCTGTCAGAAAATGTCAAAGACGGCGAGTTGCTGAATTTTTCCAAAAAGATATGGTGAAAATAAGAAAAGGGGATCAAGTATCCCCACTCTCCCCTACTTATACGTAGAAAACTTCGAAGGTCGAAAATTTATCAATGTTATTATCAATGTCATTAATGAAAAAGGTATCAAAAAAAATAAAGTTTAGCTTTGAATTATTATTTTTGAAAATCAATAAGGCATAAAACGTATTTTTTTATAAGATTAAATCTCCCAAAATTATCCATAACTTGGTAGTGGTAAAAAACCTTTCCAATTACATAAATAAATCATCAATATTATAAGAATATACGTTCCACAGTACCAAATTATTGAAATATATCGGAAGATGGAGTCAAAGCAGCTAAAACCATTTTAAGCATTTTTAAAAAATATATAAAACATAAAATAAAAATTCATCTTGATCCCTTGATACTTGATCCCTGGGGATACTTGATTCCTTGCTATATATTGAATTTGTAATTTCTAACAAAGATAAAATCGGTAGCGAATTTTGAATAGGGCGAATGCGCCAAATGTAAACAAACTGAGTTGTCAGCTGGGTAAAAAAGTACATTTGAAGACCTACATTTTGTTTGTACAATGTTATCTAAAGAATATTTGGTTATTGAGAAATAATGGAAACAAAATAATATTTTTGCTGGGAGCTTATGGAGCTGTCAAACTTTAAACGCGTTTTTCTAGAAACAGCGATGTTGCCGCATTCGCCGTATTCAAAATTCGACACCGAAATATTCTAGAAATATTTGCCTAATAGAGCAAAACAATAATGCTTCAAGCTCAAAAAATTATAACAAAACTATGTTTTAAGTTATTGAACTTTGTTTGGAAAATTTAAAAAAAATGTGACTTCAAGATCTTTCTTCATCACTGTAAACTGTTTCTTACATGAAAATATCCCCTGATTCCGATCCTTAAGCTATCCATGATTCCATCTCCTTCCTAAAAGTAATGTTGCTGAACTGCTGCGTGGGTGGGATGCTGATTACGTCGCACGATGGGTTGCTGCTGGGAACCAACGATAGGTTACTGCTGCTGCTAGCCGACAAGGACTTATGCTATATGTTTACACACTGGTTATTAAAATTTAATTTTTGTGAAAAATGGATAATCAAGTGATAGTTTCTAAACACAATCCTAGCTTACTGGTCAATTTGGGGAGGAAAAAGCTATGCTCTCTTGTAAGTACTTTCTTTATTTATGATGCCTTTTAATATAAACAATGCTCCTGACAACCGAAGTCACATTTACATTCCGCGAAACATTATAAACTGTTCTCTACCGTCTGATAAACTTAACTTTTGCCACATTAACATTCAAAGCCTTTGTGCCCGACAAATGTCTAAGTTCAATGAATTAACAGCTTGTTTTGTGGGAAGTAAATTTGATTTGATATGTTTAACTGAAACGTGGCTAAATAGTACAATTACTGATAATAATATCGCGATTGATGGCTACCAACTTTTGCGTAATGATAGATCTTATGCCCGAGGGGGAGGTATCTCTATCTACTACCGAAATGTACCCTATTGTTCTCTCGAGAATCATTTCAGACCATCAGGACAAACCGAATACTTGTGCACAGAAGTTGCTGTTGGCAGTCGTACTTTTCTTTTAGCTGTTTTTTACAACCCACCTAGAAATGTTTGCTCTGATAAACTTTATGATCTTTTTATCGATATTTCTTTGATGTACGAAATCATTATTCTAGTGGGAGACTTCAGTACTAATTTGCTAAACATTTGCGAGTCATCAAACAATTTTAAAGACTCTTTGGATATCCTAGGATTTTCTTGCATTAATACTAATCCAACTCACTTCCACTCAAATGGAAGATCTTTAATAGATCTTTTGATTACAAATATAAATGACCTTATAATGAAACACGATCAAGTATCTGCTCCTGGGATTTCCGAACATGACATAATTTATAGATCGTTGAATGTTAGTCAACAACCCCAAACTAATTAAAAAGACATACACACCGTCTTAGCCGATTTAGGCTTTACAGACTGAATACATGACGTGGACAACTTAAGATTAACACATTTAACACCCAGTACCAAGATGGGAATCGAACCCATGCCATCAATGGACCAGAGATTACCGTTTTACCACGCTAACCCCTCGACCACCGAGACGTACAATAATTCTTCTTTTTATCGCAAATATAAACTTAAATCTTTTATATTCTGCATTTAATTCCTACGATTGGACTTTTTGCGACCAGATAGATGATCCTGACCTTGTTCTTCACTTTTTGAACACGCGTATTCTTGAACTTTTTGATGCATTCGTCCCTTTAAAAAAGTTTCTCCGAGGCGTTATCCTTGATTTAATCAAGATATTCAAAACACTATAAGAATTCGAGATGTTGCTTATCGTTGTTGGGTTAGATCTATAAACTGCAGCACGACTTTTCTCAATATAAAAGATTACGAAATTTGGTGACGAACAAAATAAAGCATGCCAAAATAGATACCGTTTCTAATCGTCTGTCACAAGCCAATTCAAACCAAGAACTATGAAGAAAATTAAAACTGAACCAAAATTCTAAATCCACGAATAACCGACGTCTTCAACCATTCCAGCGACCAGATCAATGAATTCTTTGCCTCTCATTTCACTTCTGACGACGAAAATTTCTGCCCTCTGCCTTTAAACGAAAATGGTTTTTGTTTAACCTTAACTGACACCAATGATATAATAGTAGCAATTAATTCAATAAAATCGAATGCCGTTGGTCCAGATGGAATTCCACTTACATTTTTGAAGTTGCTTTTACCATCTTTGTCATATCCTTTATGTAAGCTTCTTAATACCATCATAAGGTCTAGTAAATTTCCAACAGCTTGGAAAATAACGAAAATCCTACCTATAAAGAAGAAATCTAATAGCAAAGACCTCTCTAACCTTCGTCCAATAAGCATCCTATGCGTTCTTTCTAAGGTTTTCAAGCGTATAATAAAATTGCAAATTCAAACATTTTTAAACTCCATGAATCTTCTCAGTGATTTTCAATCAGGATTTAGATCTAAACACAGTACAACTAAAGTTTTGACCAAAGTTCTCGATGATATTCACAGTGCCGTTGACAAAAGGCAACGTCAGTGTTGTTGACCATACATTTTTCGAAAGCATTTGATAGAGTTTCGCGTGTAAAACTTCTCAAAAAACTGTCGCACCAATTTTTGTTTTCAAGAAGTTCGGTTTCGCTTTTAGATTTCTATTTGAAGAATTGAATACAATTTGTTTTGTGTAATGAATCTCGGTCATGCACTGCTCCGGTTATATCAGGGGTTCCTCAAGGCTCAATTCTGGGACCAATACTTTTCTCTTTATTTATAAATGACTTCAGTTCTTTCTCAGCCTTCAGCGAGACCAGTCGATTTTCTGATCCCTGCTCTCGCTTAATAAAGGCTAAAAAAATAATTTTCGAATGCATTCTAATGCTCGGTAGTGCGTTTAATCATGAGCCCGTCGCCCGGTGATCGACCGGACCGTACTCTTCCGGAGTGGCTTGACCCAACAAATCTACATGGGAAGTTATATTACCTGTTTTTACGTGCTTTGGATGGACACAATTTACCAAACAACCCGTTCCTGATTGGACGATCCATTGAAAAACAAGTGGGAAAAATCGAAGGAGCTTTTTTTGACCGGAACAAGAAATGGTATGTTTTAAAATCAGAAATCAGAAATAAAGATCAAGGAAGGCATTTAGTGCTACTTAATAAACTGGAAGATGGTACTCCTATTGAAATAGGTAGACATCCTCATTTAAATACCAGGAAATTGGTTGTTCGATGTGACGAAGTAAATGGAATGACCGAAGAAGAACTGCTTTCCGAGTTATCAACTCAAAAAATAACGCACGTTCGCCGCATTACAAAAAAAACATCAGAAGGTAAAATTGTCAGTACACCAACTTTGGTGCTGACGATTAACTCGACAATAATACCAGAATTTGTGCAGTTTGGATTGCTTCGAGTGCGCACTCGAGTTTATATCCCACAACCATTGCTCTGCAAAAATTGTTACCGTTACAATCACACAAAAAAATATTGTACGTTTGAAAAATCATGCAGTATTTGCTGTAGTACGAAACATGATTCGACTGGATGTTCCGGTTCAAAATTTTGCCAAACATGCCAATCAACGGAGCACTCACCCACCGATAAAAGATGTAAAAAATGGATTGAAGAAGAAACCGTTCTGAGGATGAGCGTAGAGAAAAATATTTCTATAGCAGAAGCCCGCCGTACAGTTTGCACCAACTCGAACTCGCCCAGCTATGCAGCTATAACACGATGTGGAACAATACAAAAGGACACAAATCTCACCCAGCAGAATTCAACCGAGCAGCAGCAAATGAAACGCGTACACCAAACATCCGAATCTGGACCGAAAGTGCTTACAGTTGAAAGCCCACCTCGCAAACGATCTCCATGCCCTCGCCGTGCACATGAAGTGTTAGCCGATAGCGATAATACCATCAATGAGACCAACAAATCGTCTTCTTCTGTCGTCAAACAGTACGGCAAAACGAATCCAACACCTTCGACCCCTTCTCCCAATCCTAATCCCTTCCAACCACCCCTCTCTAGTAGTGTTAAGATGAAATTAAACAAGCTCCCCGGCACATAAAAACTTTTGTTAAGTAATATGCCTAATAAATTTTATCTAAATTAAAAAAAAAAAAAAAATAAATGACTTGCCTGCATGTCCAAATTTATTTTTGTGCTGCTCGTAATTTACCAGGAAATATAATAGATATAATGAATACCGACTTAGAAAATGTTCATAGTTGGTCTCAAACGAATTGATTGCCCATCAACAGCGATAAAACTAAGGCTATGTTTTTCTCCGCATCGTACAATATTTCAAATTTACCACTGCTGAGCGTTTGTAATGACGTTATCCAATACGTAGAAAGCCTAACTAATCTTGGCGTAATGATTCAAAACAACCTGCAATGGACATCATTCGTTAATTCTCAATGTTAAAAAATTTACAAAACGTTGCGTATGCTTAAAATCACTTCATATTTCTTACCCGCGAAAATAAAATTAAAACTTGTGAAAACACTAATTATGCCGCATTTAATGTTTGGTGCCGAATTTTTAGTAGGCGCGTCTTTGATTATCATGAATCGGGTTAAAGTTGCATGCAAGAGATGACGTCTTTATCGAGAAATCTAAAGCATCAGCTCAATCAACTATTTTGCCTAATATTCGTACAGCTTCATTCGAAATAAGCAGAAAGAATGCTCCCCCAGTTGTCAGTTTTGATTTTTTTTTTCATTTAAAGTTGTTTAGAACAATATATTTTATAAACTTATTTTCATACCTTGTTTTTATAAGGTCATTGGGATTTTATTTGCTGATCATTCGTTCTTCTTGATAATACCAGTCCAAACAGTGTGCTTTAAGAAAAATAGAAAAAAAAAATATTTCGATGGAAAAGAGTCTTAACGAATTAATTAATCAAAATTTATAGCACACAGAAAAACACCCTACACTGTTTTGAATGACGCAGTTATGACGTTTTCTGATTCATCTGAACAAAATTATCATAAAAGAGTGCTTTTGCCAAACTACCCGATTTTGTCACTGTTCCCATTTTGTCACCCTTAAATGCATCATGGGGTGACCAAATCAAGGATTCACTGTAGCGTCTTTAAGTATGCAATGTTCTTAGGGTTAAGACAAATTTATGGAATTTTCTTCTTTTAACATTTATAAATTGTCAAAATAGAACACACATGCCCAAGATTGTCAATTGACATTCTATCTTGGGTTTTTGTTTGACTAGCGTTTCCTGAATAAAGGATCAAGTCTCCTTCTATAGAGGATCAAGTCTCCCTTAACTTTAAGAATATCGCATTTTTTACTCCTACGATAATTCTTCTGAATCATTTACGGGTTTAAGCATCGTTCTTACTTTTGGAGCATAGAAACTAGAAGTTACACGTTATCAGAAAATGTAAACAGGTTCGAGTTGCTAATTTTTTCCAAAAAGATATGTTGAAAACAAGAAAATGGGATCAAGTATCCTTAAAAAAATTCTGAATTTCTGTGATTTTACCCAAAAATTCTGTGATGGATTTCTGTGATACTATTTGCTTGAATTTCGTAGAAAACTCATGATAAATTGGGTCTTTTTCACATTTTAGTTGGGCAAAATCAATTTCCATTACCAATATTATCATACTTTTCTAATTCAAAGTAAGAAACATAAATTTGAAATTGTCCAAAAATGTATAATTTCGGAAATCCATTCAAAATTTAAAAAATTCTGTGAATTCTGTGAAAATTTCGAAATTCTGTGTTCTGTGACACAGATTCTGTGATAAAAATTTGCTCAAAATTCTATGAAGTTACAAATTTTTCTATGGCAACCTTGCTTACCACACGAAGAAATTACTGGCAGGATCGTAGTACGAGTGAGGTAGTATTCGTCGAAAGATGGTTCGTTTATGAATTTTTCTTCTGGTGAAGGTAAAAAGCGACGACATAATTGATTGGTCATTTTCATTAAATGACGGTTTCTCGGAGGTGCTAATGAAGATCGACTTCAATGCGTTCGAATGTGGAGCTTTTCTCATACTTTTCTTGAAGATCACTTTTTCCCAGTTTTATGAGTGATCCATTTACGTTGAGTTTCATTAACCCTGTTGTTGACTGCAGCATTTATGTATTCATTAAGTCGAATTTTAACCTTCCCATGCCGTTCGCAAAATATCCGTTTCGGGGAAATTTGAGTTGTAGTTTGATTTCGTTCTCCTGGCTGTAAATGTTAACCGATTTTGATGATATTATATTCATTGTGTAGGTAATTTGTTCTTATTACTCAAAATTTTAAAATAAAGTCGATATGTATTACCAAGTTATCAGAAACTGGTTCAGAAAGTAAAAAGTCCGAAAAATCAATTTTATTTTTAAAATGCTCATAACTTTTAACAGCTTTTCTGTATTTAAGTGTTTCATTGATGTTTGAAATCGTCAAGAATCCATCTATCCGACAGTGTATAGATATGTTGGGGTCCAATGAAAGTTTTGACCGCTATCTCAGATCTTCCGGTAGAAAAAAATCTAACTTCAAAAAAACGTTATAAATTTTTGCTTTGCTTAGCTGTATTTCATTTCCCAATGAACCGATTTTCAAAACTCAAATTTCAATTTTTTGACGTTAATTTGATCATTATTTTCATAGAACATACTTGGTCTGTCAAATTCCTAGTTCTTCAGTATATTGGAATGATGATGAAGAGATTTTAAATGTGCGCTTCGGGTCATATTGACCCGAACGGCATGGGAAGGTTAAATTTGTGACGAGTTTGGCCAACTAGGCAACTCTCACAGGGAATTTCGTAGATTCTAGATCTCTCTTCTTGCGGATTCTTATCTTTCAGGGAGACCAATCGATCCTTTAGGGTGTTGCGGCTCTTGTACACTGTTTTCAGACCGTGTTGAGATAGGATTTTTTTTTTATCCCATTCGTTAGTTTGGAGTGGAACGGCAGGATAACTATATAGGACTCCTTCTTCTTTGGCCTGAAGCATTGCTTCGGTACTTTTTTCAAAGTATTTTGAGGAGAAATTCGTTGTCAAACCCGTTAAAAAACAGGCTAGGGGATTTTATGTTTTTCTTCAATAAATTCTGCTTTTTTATAGAAATATTGTCTCTTATCAACTGGCAGCGCAAATGGGACGAGGATGAGAAGGGTCGGTGGTTCCACTCGATTATCCCAAAGGTAAGCCTTAAACCCTGGTTTAATAGGTTGAACCTGAGTCGGGATTTTATTCGTATATTTTCCCGCCTCATGTCCAATCATTCTTCCTTGAATGCGGTACTCTATCGTATAAATATTGCTAGCAGCAATTTATGCGGTTGCGGCCTAGGTTACCATGACATCGAGCATATTGTTTGGTCGTGTGAGGACCACCTTGTCGCCAGAGCAAACTTTATAGATTCCCTTCGGGCCCGAGGAAAGCCACCCAACATTCCAGTGAGGGATGTGTTAGCTGTGATGGACTTGGACTATATGTTTGAAATATACTTTTTTCTAAAAACTATTGACCTTCGTCTATAATTCTTTTTATTTTCATATTTCTCTATCTATCTTCTTTTTTCTTCTAAAAAAGTGAACCAGATTTAAGCAAACAATTGTAATCAAACACAACGAGTTTGGCTCCTTAAAGCCTAAAGGTATGAGCCGTTTCAAATAAAGAATTTACAAAAAAAAAAAAAACGTTAATGTCTGGAAGAATCCATACTAAAACGGGACAGGAGGACAAATACATTCTTTAGAAAAATAATAGCCCAAACCAAAAAGGGTTGAAAACAGCAATATTCTTTTGATCTAAATAGCCCAATCCAATTGTTTGGCCCATCCAAGCTCATAAATAATTTCTTTTGAAAGTTTTCAGACATTTTTGTACAAAAAGGTAAACAAAAGTCATGTTAAGAAAAAAAAATCTATTTTACTGTGAAGGGTGTAGCTGGACGCCTCCACCCCCCGAAATATCACTGAAACTGTACAAAAAGTATGTAAAGTGTGGTCAGTAAATCATCAAGGCTAATAAAGGTCATTTGACGGTTGTTTGTTTTGATCAGTTTCATCAAATAAACCATAAAGTGCATTATATGCATTTCATTAAAGTCATTGCTATTGAGTAAAAAATATTTAAAAAAAAAAAACTTTATGGAAAATAGAATGATCTTGAAAATATCAGCTTTCTAGTTATTTTTGGCTACGAATGCCAAGTGTTTATAGTTTTAATAAACTATTTTTTTTATATAAAAAGCATGCAGAAGTCTAGTGTAACATCTTATAAAGCTTTGTCCAGTGACAATATTGTAAATAACCTCCTATATTATTCATACTTTTTATCATTCCCCAGTTCTTGGCGATCCTCGCACGAACCAGAATCCGGCGCTGCTATCGTTCGCCATTCTGTTCTTGCGATGGCACAACGTTGTGGCCAAGCGAGTCCGAAAACAACATCGGGACTGGAGCGACGAAGAGATATTCCAGCGTGCTCGACGAGTTGTGATCGCAAGTCTGCAAAACGTCATTGCCTACGAGTATTTGCCTTCGTTCCTGGACAGCGAACTTCCTCCGTATAAGAACTACAATTCCGATACGCATCCCGGTGTGAGCCACATGTTCCAGGCAGCGGCCTTCCGATTTGGACACTCTCTTATTCCTCCGGGTTTGTTCAGACGAAATGGAGAGTGTGACTTCCGACGGACGAATACTGACTTCCCGGCTTTGAGGCTCTGTTCGACCTGGTGGAATTCGAATGTAAGTATGAACTTCAAGTTGAAGACCACTATACATTTTACAGATTGGTTATCATTTCTTTAGGATGTTTTGGATGATACCCCGATCGAGGAGTTCCTGATGGGGATGGCTTCGCAGATTGCCGAACGGGAAGATCCGCTGCTCTGTTCCGATGTCCGGGATAAGCTGTTCGGTCCAATGGAATTCACCCGGCGGGATCTGGGGGCGCTGAACATCATGCGAGGTCGCGACAACGGACTGCCCGATTACAACACAGCAAGAGTGGCCTACAAACTACCAAAGAAAAAAACGTGGCGTGAAATCAACCCAGATGTGTTCGAACGGCAGCCGGAGCTGTTGGAGTAAGTTTAAAATATGGTAATTAAAGAAATAATTCAACATTTTGTAAATTAAATTAATTTTTTACAGATTGTTGATAAAAACATACGATAATAAATTGGACAACGTGGATGTCTATGTCGGGGGGATGCTGGAATCGGATGGCAAACCGGGTGAACTCTTTACTGCAGTTATCCTGGACCAGTTCAGTCGGATCCGAGATGCCGATCGTTTCTGGTTTGAAAATGAAGACAATGGGTAAGTAATGGATTGTGATTGGATTTCAAAAATCATTTTTTTTTTTTCATAGTGTTCCGTCTCACGACATAACTTGACGAACATAACTTCTAAAATTCACTCGGTCCATGGCAACCGTTCTCCAATTTCTCGGACACCCCACGTTCGCCAGATCACGCTCCATTTGGTCTAACCACCTCGCTCGTTGCGCCCCTGCTCGTTGCGCCCCTGCTCGTCTTGTTCCTACCGGATTCGTAGCGAACACCTGTTTTGCAGGACAGTCGTTCGGCATTCTCGCAACATGTCCTGCCCAGCGTTTCTGTCCATCCTTCGTCACCTTCTGAATACTGGGTTCGCCGTAGAGTCGCGCGAGCTCGTGGTTCATCCTTCGCCTCCACACTCCGTTCTCCTGTACGCCGCCAAAGATGGTTTTTAACACTCGTCGCTCGAATATTCTGAGTGTACGCAGGTCCTCCACGAGCAATATCCATATCTCGTGCCCGTAGAGAATAACCGGTCTAATGAGCGTCATATACAGGTTACACTTCGTGCGAGGGCTAAGTCTTCTCGACCGCAGTTTTTTGTGGATTCCATAGTAGGCACGACTTCCGCTGATAATTCGCCGCTGGATCTCATGGCTGGTGTCATTGTCTGCGGTCACCAGTGAGCCGAGATAGACAAAGTCTTCGACTATCTCCAGCTCGTCGCCGTCGACTGTGACCTTGTTTTTGCTGGACAAGCGGGTTCGGTCGGTCTCGGATCCACAGGCCAGCATATACTTAGTCTTGGACGTATTAATCATCAACCCAATCCTTCCTGCTTCGCGTTTCAGTTTGCGGTAGATCTCTTTCACCGCCCCGCAGATGATCTGCCGACTATATCAATGTCATCTGCAAAGCAGACAAGTTGACTGGATCTGATGAAAATCGTGCCCCGCATTTTGCCCACCGCTCGTCGAATAACACCTTCTAGCGCCACGTTGAACATCATGCAGGATAGATCATCACCTTGTTGAAGCCGCCTGCGCGATTCGAATGAAATCGACAATTCACCCGAAATCCACACACAGCACTGCGTTCCATTCATCGTCGCCTTGAACAGTCTGATAAGCTTCCCAGAAAAGCCGTTCTCGTTCATGATTTTCCATAGCTCGTTACGGTCGATCGTGTCGTATGCGGCTTTGAAGTCGATGAATAGATGGTGCGTAGAGACTCGGTGTTCTCGGCATTTTTTGAGGATTTGCCGTATTGTGAATATCTGGTCCGTCGTTAACAGTCCCAGGGGTAAAACGAATGATATGAAAAATTTAGAATGTTAAATTAACTACCTATATTTACGAAATGCTTGTGCTCCTCTAGATGCAACACCTTCACGGCATTTTTTACATAAATCTCTGATTCGAAGCTAAATCCTGGATTTGAAAACTTAAAATCGTTGATTTTAGCTTATAGTTAGCTATTCCAGTAGTTAGTTTCGGCGAAGGAAGTGCTTTTTGCCAATCGAAAAGAATAACATGACATTTTTCTTACTTTGCTATATCATAATCATTCGCCCTAGTTCCGCTAGTTGTATCTACCAGGTTGAAGATATGAATTCTTGAATTTTCTAGAAGCACAGAATCGCTTTTTGATGACTTTCCTTCTTCTGCGTCAATATGAATTTTCAACTGATCACGGGTGCTACATGTGTCTTTCTTAGGAGTTGGACATGAAACACATTTCTGTAACTCGATAAGTTGATTTTTGCATTGTTTTCAGTACTTGAGTCAAAATAAAGAGAGTGCATTTTCGTCATGTTTAGTCCAGTGGGTAAATTACGGCAATCAGGAGAATCACTTCACCGGTAATGGCTTGTGTACGAAAGAGAATACTTGATGTTCATCCTTATTTTAGATAATGTTTCTGCAAATAGAGCGTTGAAAACTGTTTGTTATCCTCTGAAGTCTGATTGTACTGTCCGGATTAGAATTTCTTTCACCTGTCTAGGATCTGAAACTCACCTTCTTCAATCCATACCAAAACTGGGCAATGAAAGTTGTCTGAGTTTCCTAGGAAGCATTTTCATAAAAAAAGATTGTGGATTAATCTCCTATCTTCGAAGCATATTTTCGTAAAACAATGATTTTTACAACCACAGATAAGAATTTCTTCGAGACGTTTTTCGGGTACCATAATTACTTGTGTATTTAAATACGACTCTCCGGTGGCTTGTTCAAATTTACGGGCATATTTTTTCCATGTTTCGGGTTCAGCGTGCTTTCTTTTTTGCGTCCAGTCCGATAATCTTTAACCACATTTGAACAAAAATTGAGCTAAGAACAGCTTGAAATAATCAAGAAACTAAATTCATAATTCCTCGAGCATCTATATGTTTCTCTTCTAAGTCAACATCTTCATTTGAATGAAATGTCTCCAGCTTTGGTTCTAGCTCATAATCATTCGTACGTGTAGGGATGAGATGAAGGATATGCAGAATATAAATCAAATTTAATAAAAAATAAAATAAAATTATAGTTGTATTCGGCAACACTGAAGTAAATGAAATAAAAGAAATTTCATTGGTAACGTTTGCTATTTTGGCAACACTAGGCAGACAAACAAAACAAAGTCAGTCATTGATCTATTTTTGTGAACGACAGACGTGTTTAAGTGAATCTCTGAATTGAGATTCTTAAAATCACGGCAGCACGTTGAACATAATGAAAAAATTGTTACAAAACAATGTAGGTTACTAGAAGAAGTTACCAGAAATACTATTGTCCACTTCTGAAGCTTCATTGTTTACCATCACAGTTTCTCCTTTCTCGTTTTTTGATAACGGCTTGTCGATTTCATCACTCACCAGATTATAAATCTTAAAATAAGCAGAAATTGAAATCATGTTGCATGCTTTTAACTGCTCAAAAAAATTCGTTCAGTTAGAGAAAATTGATTTTTTAGTTTTCCACAAGTCTGGAATACCACATCATATCCAGTAGTGTATCTACATTAGACTGAGTCGATTTGGGGTCATTTTGGAATTTCTCAAACCCTGGGGTCTAAAAAGCTTTGTCTTGGTCCAAAACTCATCCATGATTTTTTGCAAAATTTTTCAATAACGTTTACATGAGTAAATTTGAACTTTTAGGTTTGTATGGGAAAATTGAATATTTTGTACTGAAAAATCAACATCATTTTTGTTTCGTCTGTGGAACCGAGCCAGCTTATGGTTTTTATGCCAATTTATAAAATTCCTAAAGGAAATTTTCCGCTAAACATCTTTGTCGAGAACCGTAACTTTGTACACTGAGGTTTTTTTACGCGGTTTTTTTTACACGGTTTTTTTTTACGCGGATTTTTGAATTAACGCGGTTTTTTTTACGCGGATTTTCGAATTAACGCGGTTTTTGAGAGAAAATATTCTAAGACTTTTTCAAAGGAAAACACTTAGAATCTTTTTGTAGTTGGGAGAATCTTAGCTCTGAGACTAAGAACGTGATACATGAGATCTGAGACCTGAGACCTGAGACTTGAGACCTGCAATATGAGACTCGAAATCTGAGACACGAGACATGAGACCCGAGACTTGAGACCTGAGACCTGAGACATGAGACATGAGACATGAGACATGAGACCTGAGACATGAGACATAAGACCTAAGACATGAGACCTGAGACATGAGACCTGAGACATGAGACCTGAGACCTGACACATGAGACATGAGACATGAGACATGAGACATGAGACCTGAGACATGAGACCTGAGACCTGAGACATGAGACATGAGACCTGAGACATGAGACATGAAACCTGAGACATGAGACATGAGACCTGAGACATGAGACATGAGACATGAAACCTGAGACATGAGACCTGAGACATAAGACCTGAGACATGGAAAATGAGACCTGAGACATGAGACGATCTGAATTCCACACTGTCAAATAAGCCTCACTATATTCTAGTATTCTATTTATCTAATTGATTTTGTTTTTCATCTTAAAAATAAACTATCATTGTACGCAAATTTTTAAATAATCATGGTTCTTATTCGTTTTTCTAGTAACGTGCTTTTTTGCGCGATTTTTTTAATTAAAATGGATTTTTTACGTGGATTTTCGAATTTCGGGTTTTTTTACGCGGATTTTCGAATTAACGAGGTTTTTTTTACGCGGATTTTCGAGTTAACGCGGTTTTTTTACGCGGATTTTCGAATTAACGCGGTTTTTTTTTACGCGGATTTTCGAATTAACGCGGTTTTTTTTACGCGGTTTTTTTTACGTGGGACAAAATACCGCGTAAAAAAAACCTCAGTGTATTTTATTAGGCAAAAAAGTTATTAGCTGTTTAACAGGGGTATGTCTTTTCGCATTGATTAACAATAAATTCAATCGACATCACTGCTTGAGCCTCGCGAAGTGCTGCATGGAAAGAAGTCACGCAATACCTCGCTAGGCACCCTGCAGGGATGTCTATTGAATTTATTGTTTATCAGTGCGAAAAGACATACCCCTGTTAAACAGCCAATAACTTTTTTGCCTAATAAGATACGAAGTTACGGTTCTCGACAAAGTTGTTCAGCAGAAAGTTTCCTTTAGGAATTTTATAAATTGGCACAAAAACCATCAGCTGGCTCGGTTCTTCAGACGAAACAAAAATGATGTTGATTTTTCAGTACAAAATATTCAATTTTCCCATACAAACCTAAAAATTAAAATTTACTCATGTAAACGTTACTTAAAAATTTTGCAAAAAATCATGGATGAGTTTTAGACCAAGACGAAGCTTTTTAGACCCCAGGGTTTGAGAAATTCAAAAATGACCCCAAATCGACTCAGTCTAATCTACATACTAATTTCATGAAAACTGAACAATCTTCTTCATTATTTTCAGTTTCGTTGCGCTTGAATAAAAAATACGAACTTAAACTTTTGAATATATGCTAGATTTAGTGTGGCTGAATACTATTTTGCAAAACTCTGATTCTTTTCACAACATTGTCATGCTTCCATACAGGGTCACTTTGGATTCAAACTTACCTTATCCTTGTTCAGAAAGAATTCAGGAACTGACCGAGATTGAAAAGTCCGGAGCTGATTCGGATAGATCGAAAGGATCCGTTATTAAATTCACTTTTCATTTTGATTCCATCACCAGGCTTTCAGTTCACTTTGGCACAACGGTATTGGGTAAATAATCCTTGATATTTCTAGGGTAGATGAAACAATATGTTTCAAGTTCCTTCCACTATATAACTCAGATTTTTCAATTTTTTTTGTTCAATTCGGTCTGTAAAAAAGCTGGTTTTCGCTATTGGAGCCTTCGCATCAACAATACTAGCCCGCCAAACTCACAGATCTATACTGCCGTTGGAAGCATAATTGTCACATGTTACAAAAAGGCAAAGCGAGAAAAACGCAATCAAAGTTTCACAAAAACACTTCGCTGTTATCGCACAGTTTCGCAATTTTTGTTGACTCCAATGCCGTAGATCTCTAAAGTATACTCCTATCATATGAGCCTCGATCAAATTTTTCGAGAATGAACTGTTTTTTCAATGAAAATCCTTGTGTGACATTTATGCCGCGAAATTCTATGAAAAGTCGAAAAATGGACGCATATTTGTCACACCACGAACATTTTCCCAGTAGTTGTTTGGTTTGGTATTTCGTGTGTGGCTCTGGTGTTTTATTCGTGAATGGAAGCTTAAATTGAAAAAATCAGGTCTGAATCGGATTATTTCAAAGCGAACATTATCTGGTGACAAACATGAAGTCTTTAACGGGTTCGATCAATAAAACGGGTCGGAGGAGCAATTTGCGGCAGCTCACTTACTTAACAGGAAGCAATATTTCTTCAACTAATTGTAAGCTGCCGTGTTGAAAATGTCGCAACCACGAGAGAAGCGATACCAGAAGAGGACAATCAATCCGTTTGAAGTCAATACGGTCCTGGGACAAGTTCCGGATGAAGTAACTCTGAGCTTGAGCTTGAGCTTGAGCTTGCTATCAACTACGGTCCACCTACGGCCCCACGGCCAATGGCATAATGGTTGCACTCCGTGATTGGTTCGAGATAATCAACATTGCACAATGAACCAAATGAAAGGTGCTGGGTACAAGCATCACAATCTCACTGTACAGTTTTGAGAATCTCACTATTCAATATGAACCAATAACGACGCCGGCCAAGTCCATGTAGTCGATAGAAGGATGGGAAGTGCAGCATATGTGATGATTTGTTTTGCGGAGACCGGCTGTACGCCATCCCTCCACAAATCTCACGCTGAGTGTTTGGGGGTCAAGGTAATGTGGCATGGACTGTCACTTTGGTAAGCGACGTGGCCACTACAGCCTATGCTCCTATGCTCCTAAAATTCCTAAGTTTCCTATTGAAACTCCTAGTTTCTCCTGTTGAGGCCAATTCAGTAAACGATGAGATTTTTATTTTCAATGAGTATCAGCAATGTTTAACAAATTCTGAAATCTAATTATTGCTGTATTTTCTAACAACGTGACAAAGAGTTTCTTGTTCCCTACGCTGCAAATTGAAACCGATTCCAAAAAGCGCTTATTTTTAAGAGCTTTCCAACTATCCGTTTTAAAATTCGTAATTGAAGCAAGCCTTCTATGAGCAACGAATAAAGGTAAGTAAAAACCAAAATTGATTTGATTCATTTATTTTAAAAAATCTTTGAAGCTATAGTTTATAATGTTAATCAATAAATCTTTTGTTGGAACAGTGGCAGTATAATCCATTAAATGAATTCTAATCCATAATAAAAATATTACAACAAATCAGATACAATATATTCAATACTACAAAAAGCTCAATCAACAAAAACAACAGTCTGGTAGTACGTCAAATAAATTCAATTGTAGTCCATCTTTTACAAATCAAGGGAAGAAAGTTATATATATTTTGAAAATTCACCTCACTTAGAACCATCCCTCAATGTTAATTCATTCTTCATTCACCATACTCAAAATAATTCGTTAGTTTCATGATTTCTATATTGGAATCGGTTTGCTATATGCTAATCTCACTGATCTCGGCCTCGTTTACAAGAAATTCATAGAATGGATAGAAAAGGTTTTTGAATTTTTATTTTAAATGACTAATTAACTAACAAAGGACTGCAGAAGCTATCTGCATGAGGTTTGTTTTGCTTCTTTTGTAAACTTGACAAAATTGGATAACCTGTTAAGGATTAAAACTGAAAAAAAACCTTGCAAACAAAAGCACAAATGAAATAAATTAAGAAAATTACAGAAGAGATTGAAGGATTTGAAAAAAAAAACGTAACCACCATCAAGTCACTATCCACCGCCCAGACACCATTTACCACCCTTTTGTGTGCATTTTGAAAAATCTGGTATATTTTCTCCAAAAATAACACCTGTGTTCTGTGTCGGCATCATTGTTCGACCATTTCAAAGTATTTGGTTTTTCGTTTCCGGTCAAATTATTGAATTCGACGTCTGTTAGCGAACTAAGCATTACTGTGCTCCTAGAGCAAAAAGGGTTTTGTTTACTAGATAGTACCTATTCGACCTGAAATCAACTTAAAACGATATTTTTATGTTCGTAGAATAGATTTGCATAGAAAAATTTTCGATTTTTTCAATAGTTGTTGTTTTTTGAAGCGTTTAGTGATGGGCGATAATTGGTGTATAAAAAAAAGTGTTGGTTCCTAATGCCCGGTCACGCACAATTTCTTTGCTTTTAACGCATATATTGTATCAAATATGTAAATTTTAATCCTCATTTAGTTTGATTATGTTAGAAAATGATGTTTTATTGCTGAAAGTTACTGTTACTTGAGGCTGTTTGCCGGGAATCATCATTTTGTCAGTCAACGCACTTTGTTAAATTTGTACAAAATTTACGGGAAAAATTTCACAAAATAACTCTGGCGGAATAATTTGTAAACATTAAAAACAGACATCTCCGGTATTTTGCGAAGTGCGCCAAAATCTATAACTCAAAGCAAAACGAAAAAAAATGGTCTGCTAAAACCACCGACAACCACATATGGCCATCCTGGATAATTGTGGATTACAGTTACACGGCGCCGGAAGAGTAATAATTTGACTAATGCAATGAAGTGGGTATGTTTACATGCACTATTCCAAGCGCCAGCAACGAACCCGAAGCAGTTTGCAGAGTTTTTCTTGCACATGCTGGGATGTCGCGATATCAGTGACCCTCCCCCTCTTCATATCTCCGCGATCCCTTCCCGACTATCAAGGACTCGCATGCCAAGTTTAGTGAAATTCTATTTAGACGTTCCGAAGTTATAACACGTTCATTTCTTGAGTGTGACAAATATGCGTCCAATCGTCTCAGTGTGACAGTTATGCGTCCATTTGTCCCAGTGTGACAAATTGACTTTGAATTTTTCTTGAAATTTCTAGAATAAACTTTATGTTTCGACAAAGAATTTCAATAATACGTATCAAATTATGACGATTGGCATCAAAAAGTGAAAAACGTCGAAATGTCACATGTGACAATTATGCGTCCAACGGCAGTATACTTAAGGAAACTTCCTATGTAGTCCATCTTGCAGGAAAAAATCTCAACTTCAGGATGTGGCACCGGAGAGGACCTAAAAATGACACTGATTCTACTGATTTTTAACGACACTTACGGAAAAAGTTCCACCGAGCATCGCCGGAAGCATTTGCAACTGACTGACGGCCTGTGTTGAGGTCGTGGGAGGGAAATTCGATCCAATTTTTTTTCGTTTAACATTGTGGCCAAGAAAAATGTCGCTTGTTATTTAGGTTTTTGGTTTTGATTAATATTAAGCAAGGTCAAGACCACTGATCCCGTCTCACAGATCACAGATTTTCGAAAATATTTCAAATTTATCAAATTGTTGCTTGTACTTTTACTGCGATGAAAGAATTGTTTTTTTTCTTATTTCTTAATCATAATTTTAAACCATACCAAATGGCCACTCGTCTTCAGATGTTTTGTGCCAAAAAACCATCATGCCAAATTTGTGCTTCATGCCAAATGACCACTTGTTCTCAGATATGTTATACCCAGTGTCCGGCACAAAAACGCTAATCCGCTAATCGCTAATAAGTCCGCTAACTTTCGGTTAGCGAATTAATTTTCTCGCTATATTTTTCTTCAGCTAGCGGATAAGAAAGTTCCGCTAATTTTTAGTTCCGCTAACTGAAGAACGATAACTCTTTGAAGTGTTAATTTGGCAATAGACAAATAAAGCATCATTCAGATTTAAAATTTTGAATCCGATCAGGTATTTAAATTTTCGTTAAAGATTTATTTCAGAAGCTATTCGATCTCGATTTTGACTGGAATCATAGAAATGAGCATCTTTTTGAATTGTCTTCACTTGAATTTATGTCTTAGCATAGCATAGCCTTCTTTGAATATAAAAAAATGAAAAAGTTGTGAAAAATTGAAATTTTCAGAACAAAATAAGTGTATTAACGTCAAAAAAGATGAAAAAAAATTTTCGGACAAAATAAAACATCTACTTAAAGAGAATCTTCACATTAACTGATGGTAAAAAATAAAATAAATGGGTGAATATTTTAAAAAATTTGATTCCAATTTTTTTTCCTTTTACTTTCCACCAAATACGCTTACTAAAACTAAAAGTGGACTGACTCAACTGATTGTACAGAAATATTACAAAATAAGTTCGAAAACTGCCCTTATTGATATCATTTAACAACTTTTCTAGTCAATAAATAAAGATGGCTGCAAAATTTGTGTTTTGCTTATCTTTTTCAAAACTTTCTACTATCGATTAGCGATTAGCGCTTTATTATAGATCGATAACTTTTACGCAACATTTAGCGGCTTCAATTAGCGATCGCTAACTTTGACCGAGATAGCGATCTAATTAGCGCTGCTAACTTTTCAGTTAGCGATGCCGAACACTGGTTATACCAAATGAACATTATGCCATGTGGCCATTTACCAAATAACTTCATGCCACGTGTCATATTCCCATTTTCAAGCTAGCTTCAAGCAACCTAAATAATAAATCTTCTCTATCAATCCATTATCGTAGCATTTTCTCCAAGGAAGAAATCGCTGAGCTGCGCAAGATCACCATGTGGGACATCATCGTGAACAGTACGGATATTGAGGCAGAAGAAATCCAGAAGGATGTTTTCCACTGGAGCGAAGGTGACCCTTGTCCACAGCCGGAACAGCTGAATGCTACCCATCTGGAACCTTGCAACTACCTGGAGGGTTACGATTACTTTTCGGGATCGGAACTGGCCTACATCTATTCGTGTGTATTTTTGGGCTTCGTCCCAATCCTTTGCGCTGGAGCAGGGTATTGCGTGATAAAGTTGCAAAACAGTCGTCGGCGGAAGTTAAAGATCAAACAGGAAGCGCTGAAGAACAGTGGAAATGGAAAAGGCTCAGTAGAAAAGATGGTTGCCCGCGAGTGGCTTCATGCGAATCACAAACGGCTGGTGACGGTCAAGTTCGGACCGGAAGCAGCCATCTATACGGTTGATCGGAAGGGTGAAAAACTTCGGACATTTAGTTTGAAGAATATTGAAGTCGTCAACGTTGAGCAATCCCAGGAAAACTATAAGAAGAAAAAGCCATACATTTTGCTGCGTGTGCCGAACGATCATGATCTGGTACTTGAGTTGGAGTCTAATTCAGCTCGGCGGAAATTCGTCAAAAAGCTAGAAGATTTCTTGTTGTTGCACAAAAAGGACATGACTATTGCGGATGTTCAGCGAGATATCATGCTGGCTAAGGCCGAAACGCGTGAAAGGCGTCAAAAACGTTTGGAACACTTCTTCCGGGAAGCTTATGCTCTGACGTTTGGTCTGAGACCCGGTGAACGACGTCGAAGGTCGGATGCTTCCGTCGATGGTGAGGTTATGACCGTTATGAGAACTAGTCTGTCAAAATCGGAATTCGCTGCGGCACTGGGAATGAAACCCGACGATATGTTTGTACGGAAGATGTTCAACATTGTTGATAAGGATCAGGATGGTCGGATTTCTTTCCAGGTATACCAACAGATTTTAGAAAACATAAACTTCAGAATTGTTACGCTTTGATTTTATTCACAGGAATTCCTTGAAACTGTGGTGCTGTTCTCGCGGGGTAAAACCGACGACAAGCTGCGAATCATATTCGACATGTGTGACAACGATCGGAACGGGGTAATTGACAAAGGCGAGCTGAGTGAGATGATGCGATCTCTAGTGGAAATTGCCCGTACTACAAGTGTCACCGATAGTCAAGTCAAGGAGCTGATCGACGGAATGTTTCAGGTACTCTATAACTTTGTAAAGATAAAAATTTAATTTTTTAATAATGTATACCAAATTATAGGACGTTGGCTTGGAGCACAAGAACCACCTAACCTATCAAGATTTCAAACTGATGATGAAGGAGTACAAGGGAGACTTTGTGGCGATCGGTCTGGACTGCAAGGGAGCGAAACAAAATTTCCTTGATACTTCCACCAATGTGGCTCGGATGACTTCGTTCCACATCGAGCCGGCAGGCGATACCAGGCGCAACTGGTTGCAGGGCAAGATTGATTGCTACACCACGTTCTTGGAGGAAAATCGTCAGAACATTTTCTATCTGTTTCTGTTTTACGTCATAACAATAATGCTGTTTGTCGAGCGTTTTATTCGTAAGTTTTTTGTTCTTAGCTTGAACGAGTGTATCCTTTATCTTATCAAATATTTTTCAGATTACTCCTTCATGGCTGAGCACACGGATTTGAGGCACATTATGGGAGTTGGAATAGCCATTACGCGTGGATCTGCTGCCTCGCTATCGTTCTGCTACTCACTACTTTTGCTCACCATGTCAAGGTAAATCTTATAAAATAATCATAGATACAAAGGCGTCCAAAACTGAAGCAGCGTACACTTCATAAACTTTGAAAGGCTACACTACTTAAGTAGATGTTTCCTGATTTATTTTTCATAAGTACGAGGTAGTCAGTTCATTATTAAACAAATTTTAAAAGTTCTTGGTCCGTCCAACTCAATGGACTGTTCCTCAAATGGGTTCTTCTTCGTTTGCCGGTCATTCAGCCCCCAGCCGTGTGAAGTTAAAAGAATTTCAATGTCAAGCATTTGCCAACCGCATTAAGCGGGCCATAGACTACACAAACGGCATGTACAAATTCGATGATTCCACGACGATTGTTTGATTCTATGCTCGCCCACACACGATAAAACATAATTCCCGCGATAACAAACGGTTGCTGGCAAAAACAGCAAATGCATCAGCAAAAACCCTTCCCACCCCGGCTGGGCTGAGTAAATGGCTTTAATTTAGTACAAGCAGCACCATACACCATGCCACAGAGGGTGGTTTGCACAAAAAATTTCGATCCCGACCGATTTCACTCAAACCGTATGCGCGCTCATTCAAGCAGTGCCATACACCAAGCAAATCGTATTCACGGCGCCAGAATTTCATCGAATTTGTACAAATGTTGTGTAGTCTGTGGCCCGCTTTAGAGGGATGAATCATCCTTCAGGATGAAAATCCCGAGAAAAAAACCAATCGCATTCTAAAGCGGGGCATAGACTACACCATATTTGGGCAAATGCGACGAAATTCGGTGAAATTTTGGCATTACGATTTGGATGGTGTATGGCACTGCTTGAATGACCACGCAAACGGTTTGAATAAAATCGGTCGGGATCGAAATTTTTTGTGCAAGCGACCCTCTGTGGTATGGTGTATGGTGCTGCTTGTACAAAACTAAAGCCATTTACTCAGCCCCAGCCGGGGCTAGAGGTGGTTTTTTGTTGGTGCTGTTGTTGTTTTCGCCAGCAATCATTTGTTATCGCGGGAATTATGTTTTTATCGTGTGTGGGCGAGCATAGAATCAAACAATCGTCGTGGAATCATCGAATTTGCACATGCCATTTGTATAGTCTATGGCCCGCCGACCGAAGAGGAACAAGAAACGCATTAATTTTTAGTACGTAGTACGTCTCGGTGGTCGAGTGGTTAGCGTGGTAAGACGGTAATCACTGGTCCACTGATGGCATGGGTTCGATTCCCATCTCGGTGCTGGGTGTTAAATGTTAATCTTAAGTTGTCCGCGTCATTTATTCAGTCTGTAAAGCCTAAATCGGCTAAGACGGTGTATGTCTTTTTTTTTTAATTTTTATTGTTGCTCCTGCAGGAAGCCCGTTTTCAGTTTGTTATTGCTATTGTTGCTCCCTGCTAGCAGCCGAACTAAAGAGGTTTTTTTTTTGCTTCAAAGTCATTCCTTCCTTCTTGATTCAAAATGTGATGAGCTTCGTAGGATTTTTCCGTATATCTTCGAATTTTAATCATTTCTAAGGATTTACGAATCGATTTCCTACAGATTTTCTACGGATTGTCGAAACAACTATAAGGATTCTGTGGATAAACTATGGATAGACTGATGAGTTCAATGATTGTCTAAGAAAATATTTAATCAGATTATTGATATGGCGACAAGGTAACGGTACACTATTCTGTGATAATTTTCAAGTCTCAATCATGATTTTCGCAATTGAAAAATGTTCGATTCTAGTAAATTGAATAATATTTTTCTAAAAATTCTCAAAATGGCCAAAAACCAACAAAATTGTTGATATTGACAAACAAAAATATTGCAACTTTGAAAAAATTGACGAAATGGACATTATTGACTTAAGGGACAAAACTGATAAAATTTAAACTTAATAAAATTTACAAAATTGACAAAATAGAGAAAATTGGCAAAATAGATTGAACTTATCAAATGGAAAAAAATGACAAAACGGTCAAAATTGACAAAAAAAATACAAAATTAACAAAAATTACAATATTTGCAAAAATAAAAAAAATCGACCAAATTGTCTAAATTAATAACTGTGACAAAATTGGAAAAGATGGAAAAATTGATAAATTGACAAAATTGAAAATAAAAACGAAAATCAACATATTGCCGTCTAAAAGACAGTATAAAAAGAATCACAACCTATTTGACAAAAATGACCAAATTCACCAAATTGACGGAATTAAAATATTTCACAAAACTGACTAAATCAACATCAATTCCAAAACTAAAATTTAGGAAGTATTGAAAAAACTGATATGAATATCAATAAATATGAAAATGACAAAAATGATAAATATAACAAATGTGATAAAATTGACAAAAGTAACAGAAATGACGTAAAACACGAATGACTAAAATTACAAAATTATCAAAAATTAAAAAAAATGGACAAATTTAGCTAAATTGACAACTTTGACCTAATTCTACAAAATTGACTAAATTATATTTTTTGACATATTAACAAAGTTGACCGAATTAACAAAATGGATAAATTTGACAAAGAAGATAAAACTGACAAATTTTACCAAATTGACAGATATGATAAAATTGACATAAATGATTTATTCACAAAATTGACAAGAGTTACTCAATTGATAAAATTAACATCAATGAGGAAACTGACAATATTGACAAAATTGTCAAAATTAACAAAATTTGCAAATTTGACCCAATTGACATTGTTGACTTAAAGGACAAAATTGATTAAATTGACCAAATTAACCAAATTTGCGATATTGACAAAATTGGCTAAATGGACATATTTGACCAAATTGACCCAACGGACAAAATTTAGGAAAAAACAGAAATGACAAAATTGACATTATTGACAAAATTGACAAAATTGAAAATATTTGCAAAATTGACAAATGAACACAAAATTTACAAAATGTTAGAGAGGGACAAAACTGACAAAATTTTAAATATCAATTTTTGCAGTTTTGACTTTTTCTGTTTATTTTGCGAATGGTATCAATCATGTTAGTTTCGTCCATTTTGCCATTTTGGTAAATTTATGCAGTTCATTTTATCAATATGGCCAATTAATTATTTAAAACATTAAATTATTTAACCCCAACTAAGAACACTGAGTTCTCTTCTAAACTTTTTTTGTTTCGATTATTGTCGTTTTACCATCTGAATGGCTTTCGCGACTTTGTATCAACGTTGCAGTTGGCGGACAGTTACTGAAAAACTTATCCGGTACAACTGTGTTCGATGTTTACTTTTGGGCTCGAACTCACGAACATCGGCTCAGAAAGCAACTGACTTGCCAACTGAGCTATATCACAAGCCCATTCTTTCCTAAACGATTTTTGTGAAAGCTTTAAAAACAGCTGTAAATTGCGAGTAAATCATACAAGAAAGCAGCTCCTGATAATAAAACGATATTTGCTTATTATTCTGATCAGTTTTATAAAAAAAATCGTTCTAAATTTTCTCACTAAACCTTTTAACTGATGGATTAATATACTCCATCAGAGGGAATAATTCAAGAATAATTGGTGATATATCTATCCTCCAGTGTCTGGCATAAAAAAAATCGTTATAGAGTCCGCTATTTTTGGTAAGCAATTTAGTTTGCTTATCCATTAGTAAGCCAAAAATTTAGTGAGATAATTGTAGTGATTTTTCGAATCTCAGTTCAGAGATTCACTTAGACACGACACGTCTTTCACTCACAAGAATAGATCAATGACTCACTTTGTTTTGTTGGTTTGCCTAGTTTGGCCAAAATAACAAACGTTGCCATAGAAATATATTTCATTTTATTTATCTTCAGTGTTGCCGAATACAACTATTATTTAATTTAATTTTTTATTAAATTTGATTTATTTTCTGCATATTCTTCATCTCATCCCTATTTCCTTCTCACCCCTATTCTCAATTTAAACTTTTTACGCGTCGACTTTTGTTTTTTTCCTCTAGAACAATTTTTTTTTTACCAAATATCCTTAATTTTAATTCCATATTCCACATCTTTATTCTTCATACCACAAATTTTATTTTATATCTGCTTATCCTTCATCTCATCTTTACATTCCTTCTCAACTGTGTTCTCAAAGGAATCTTTAATTATCAGACTTTTGTTCTTCTGAAATACAAAATTTTATATCCCGAATATCCTTCATCTGAATTATGCATTCCATTCTCTGCAAAAGCTTTTCAAATCTTTTTTTATATTTTCTGCTTATTCTTTATCCCATCCCAAAATATTCTTCACAAAAGCCTTCCCAATTTGCGCTTTTCCTGTCGCTCTGCTTTTATTTACCAGAGCCGGAACAATCCGCAAAAAACATTCTTAGCAACGCTTTCTCAAACTGAGCTTTTCTTGTCACTCGAATAATTCGATAGTATTCTTATAAACAGCCTACCCAATCGAAGGCTTATTCAAAACAAATAATCAGCAGCAGTAGCCTTAAAACTCCAAATCAAAATAAAAAAAACAGAAGCAACAGCCTTAAAAATCCTCGCTTTTTCCATCAGAAGGCCAAATCAAAACAAACGATCAGCAACAGCAGCCTTAAAAATCTGTTCTTCCTAACCCTATTCCGTTTTTTTTTTTCACCGGAAGGCTAAATCGAAGCAGACAATCAGCAACAGAGCCTAAAAATTTGCACTTTCTAAGCCGATTCTGTCTTTTTCCACCGGATTGCCAAACTATAACAAACAATCAGCCGCAACAGTCCCGAAAATCTGCGCATCAAAATCCCGAAACAATCAGCAGCAGCCTTAAAAATCTGCGCTTCTAAGCCAATTCCGTTTTTTTTTTCACCGGAAAGCCAAACCAAAACAAACAATCAGCAGCAGCAGCTTTAAAAATTTGCGCTTCTATAGCTAATTCCGTCTTTTTCCACCGGTTGGCCAAATCAAAATAAACAATCATCAGAGGCTGCCTGAAAATCTACACTTCTATAGCCAATTCCGTCTTATTCCACCGGAAAGCCAAATCAAAACAATCAGCAGCAGCGGCAGCCATAAAAATCAGCGCTTCTTAAGCCAATCCTGTCTTATTCCACCAGAAGACCAAATCAAAACAAACAATCAGCAACAGCAGCCTAAAAATTCTGTACTTCCTTACCCAATTCCTTTTTTTTTCATCGAAAGGCCAAATTGAAGCAGACAATCAACAACAGCAGCCTAAAAATTAGCACTTCCTAAGCCGATTCCGTCTTTTTCCACCGGATGGCCAAATCATAGCAAACAATCAGCAGTAGCCTCAAAAAACTGTGCTTCCAAGCCAATTCCGTTTTTTTTTTCACCGGAAAGTCACAACCAGTAGCAGTCACAAACAAACAACCAGTAGCAGCAGCCTTAAAAATCTGCGCTTCTATAGCCAATTCCTTGTCATTCCACCGGAGGGCCAAATCAAAATAATCAGCAGCAGCAGCCATAAAAATCTGTGCTTCTATAGCCAATTCCGTCTTATTACACCGGAAGGCCAAATCTAAATTATCAACAGCAGCAGCTATAAAAATCTGCGCTATTTGTGCTAATTCTACCAACCACGCCATTGTCGTGATTTTACGAATCTCAATTCAGAGATTCACTTAGACACGTCTGTTTAAGAAAAGTTAAGCGATTACCAAAAAGATTTTTAATACTCTAGAAGCTGCAGTAGCACAATTAAATCCTGTCCCTGAACTGATGAGAAAGTAATTATATAGTAATACAAATTTACCACACTGACATCAAAAACATCTTGCCTGTGCAGTGTACTCTAATTCCATCCGTGACCGTCTGGATTTTCAGATTAACATACATGACCATAACCACCAATCAATCTGCCGCATATAAAAGATTTCAACATTTTCTTTATTTTAGAAATCTCATCACCAAGCTGAAGGAATTCCCCATCCAGCAGTACATCCCGCTGGACTCACACATACAGTTCCACAAAATTGCAGCATGCACGGCCCTTTTCTTCTCGCTGCTACATACAGTTGGTCACATTGTGAACTTTTACCACGTTTCAACGCAATCGATCGAAAACCTGAAGTGCCTCACCAAGGAAGTTCACTTCACGTCGGATTATCGACCGGATATTACGTACTGGCTGTTCCAAACCGTTACAGGTAATTTTTTGATATTGTGAATATTTCTCGAAATTATTCAAGTTAATTTTTTTTTTAATTTTAAGGTGTTACCGGTGTTATGTTGTTCTGTATAATGTGCATAATATTTGCGTTCGCCCACCCAACGATTCGTAAGAAGGCTTATAAGTTCTTTTGGAATGCTCACTCGCTGTATGTGCTACTCTACGCCCTGTGTCTGATCCATGGCTTGGCCCGACTCACCGGTGCTCCCCGATTCTGGCTTTTCTTCATTGGACCCGGAATAGTTTACACGCTGGACAAAATTGTATCACTGCGAACCAAGTATCTAGCGCTGGACGTCATTGAGACGGATCTGTTGCCATCGGACGTGATCAAGATCAAGTTCTACCGGCCACCGAATCTAAAATATCTGTCCGGTCAATGGGTTCGGTTGTCCTGTACCGAGATCAAACCGGAGGAAATGCATAGCTTCACCCTTACATCGGCACCGCATGAAAACTTCCTCAGTTGTCACATCAAAGCACAGGGACCGTGGACTTGGAAGTTGAGAAACTATTTCGACCCGTGCAACTACAACCCCGATGATCAGCCAAAGATCCGGATCGAAGGACCATTTGGCGGTGGAAATCAGGACTGGTATAAGTTCGAGGTGGCCGTTATGGTTGGCGGAGGTATTGGAGTTACTCCTTATGCATCGATCTTGAATGATTTGGTTTTCGGAACTAGCACGAATCGTTATTCTGGAGTGGCATGTAAGAAGGTATACTTCCTTTGGATTTGCCCATCGCACAAGCATTTCGAATGGTTCATAGATGTCCTCAGGGATGTTGAGAAGAAGGACGTTACCAATGTGCTGGAGATCCACATCTTCATCACACAGTTCTTTCATAAATTCGACCTTCGAACTACTATGTTGGTAAGTAAAAAGCTCTGGCCAGCTAAAAGAAACAGCTGTAGAACTTATTTGTGTCCCTTTATGTTACAGTACATTTGCGAGAACCACTTCCAGCGGTTATCCAAAACATCGATGTTCACTGGCTTGAAAGCCGTGAACCATTTCGGGCGACCAGACATGTCCAGTTTTCTCAAGTTCGTGCAGAAGAAGCATTCCTATGTAAGTTTCTGTCACAATCTAAAATCTATATCAATACTAACGTATCAAACTTAAAATATCAGGTTTCCAAGATAGGAGTGTTCTCGTGCGGACCGCGACCTCTAACCAAAAGCGTTATGTCGGCATGTGACGAAGTCAACAAGGGTCGAAAGTTGCCATACTTCATTCATCACTTTGAGAACTTTGGTTGAGATGCTGCCACCACCCAGTGCCAGTGGCTATAGAAGAAAGAGTACCAGAACAGTTTTGCTCACTTAGGAATCTGTTTTATTTTTTGTTTTTTTTTTTCTGTTCGTCTAATAATTTTATACTTGTTTAGCATCGAGTGAAAGCAAAACCAACAATCCCTAGGATAGTTGTTTGCCCATTTGTTAAAGATCAGTCCCCAAACCGATGAATCTAAGAGCTTAGTGCTCAATCGGTTTCATGAACATGTTTGTGCAAAAAGTATTAGCTCAAGTGCCTAAAAGGTTCTAATCAATCATAGAGCATTTGCATACATTATAGGTTTCGATTGCTTTTGATCGAACCCCTCTTGGATCTTGTAGGTAGTGCGTAAAAATATTCCAATTTGTTCATCAATGCCCCAGTGCATGAAACGATTATTTGTTAGGAAAGAAACGTGAGTGATATTACCATTTAATTCGTCAGAATTCGATTATGTCATCATTTTTTGTTAGTGTAAAACAAAAGTATCGTGAGCTGATCAGCTGCATTGATTTTTTAGCGTGTAAGACTCTTGAGTGGAAAAAGTCAGCCCGCCGAAGGCGAGGACACAAAACTGCCCGATTTCATAGAAAAAAACACAGACACAAGAAACAACGAATCTGCCCCTCTTCCAGAACCCGATTATTCCGGTATCGGAGCTTGCGAATTTCATTGCCAGAACACACTGCTGCTTTACTCTACTGTTATTTTAACCAGCTAAATCCACACTTACTATATGCATTGCCCCATTGCCTTGTCTACACGCGAGCAACGAAGATATGCCTGATGTCGTAACCTAACTATTAATATGTTCTCTAGTTGTGTAAGTAAGCGCAATTCTTTTTTTGTATTTTTGTATGATCTGTAAATAGATGTCATATGTTCAGCCTGTATTTATTGTCATCGCAGAAATAAATAGATTATTTGAAAACCTTACAGTTTTTGTTGATGTTTTTTTTTTTTGGTTCATTCCCACTCTGTGAAAACTAAACTAGGGGAGATATGGGCATAACGAGCATCCGGGGCATCGTAAGCACTCCTCTTTTCTACGACTGAACGAATTTTCTCAAAAAAAAAAAATTCATGAGGAATAGTTTTGTAGCAAAAAAGAAATCACCTTATCATCTTTACAGAATTATTAAAAAAAATCCAACAAGTTTTTTAAGTGACGACATTATTATAATTTATGAGCACCGGAAAATAAGCTCTTATAATCGTTAATTCATCTCGATCTATAAGATACGCACTGCAACATGATGTACACATTGTTCTTCAATTTTCACCAACATTTGAATTTTTGAATTTTCACTATAATCACTTTAATACACGTTTTTACTTTAACTTGTTGAATCGGGGCACGATGAGCATTTTCTGCCGTAGAATCTAGCAGCGAATTCAACTCGATGAACTTGACTAGTTTACATCTGAAGATTTAGCCTATTGGTTAGATGTCGGAAAGGTTATCAAAATTTTTAATCGAGTTCAATTCCTGGTCGAGATGTTTTTTTTTCTCATTTACCATTCATGATAGATTATTTTGATTGTTGCATTATACGGATAGTAAGGAATGTATTCGAAAAAAAATGCAACACTTTGTTTAGTGAATAACTTTTGAATGCATGAATGGAAATTGATGTAATTTTCAGTGAAAATACCTAGTAATGTATTTAATGTATGCGTGTGCAAAATTTAGTGACCATCTGTCAAGTGGTTTTTGATATAGTGTCCAAAATTGTATTTCATGACTAAATTTCGTTTCGTAGAATCTTTGCCACGAATAGATATTGGCCGATGGAATAGCGATTCGATAGCGTCTGAAGACCAACGAGAGCACAACGATAAGCGAAACGTGACAAGGTTAAAGGATTCTCCCAGGGTAGCTCACGAAGAGCATAACGCACAAATCGTCATTGAATTGCCTCAAAACGTGTAATCCAGGCAATTTCGAAAGGCCACCATATCAGGTTAGCCAATTCCAATATTAATCGAAAAAGGCAGCAATACAGCTCGCAGGCAGATTGGATCGGTGAATTCTTCACTCAAACGTATGATGAATCCCAGCATGCGGTTTTCCTTCTCGAGTACCACAGAGTAATGACGTTTAAAAGTCATACGACTGTCCAATAAGACGCCGAGATCCTTTATCTTCTAGACACGATGCAACTGCTCGCCCAGTATATTGTAATTATACAAGAACGGATATTTCCTGCACCCAAATGTGATAATACAGTACTTCGAAACGCTTAAAACCTATAAACTATAGAAGCACCAGCTCAGAACTAAGTCTAGGAAGCGTTGTAACGCGTAACAATCAGCTAGACTGTTTATAACTAAATATATTGTTAGGTCGTCCGCCTACTGGAGAGCTCCACATCCAATAAGTAGAAAATTTCTGTCATTACAGAACAGAGTAAACAATAATGGACCTAGATTGCTGCCTTGCGGTACGCCAGAGTTTAGAATAAAATCAAAGAATTCAGCAGAACCAATTTTAATAGCTAATCGGCGATTCGTTATGTCACTTTTAATTCATGCACACAGTCTTTCGAAACATTCCAAGCGTTGCAATTTTTTCAGGAGAATTTTTTTTACCTGGTAGGGGAGAGCCCACTGCGACCAGTAGTTGATCTATTTGTGGTATTTATCCCGCGTTACTATATGCTTTCAGGTTCACCTGCACTATTGATTGGAGTGACAGTTGATTGCTGACTAAGCATTTTATCCCAATCGGGTATGATATCAAAGATGTATGATATAACCTTCTTAGGGCTGATATGCAACCATATGTCTTGTTCGCTATTTACTTTGCCCCAAGTACACGCTCTCTCCTATTAAGGAGGGCGCAGCAGTTGCATAGAAGATGCTCTGCAGTTTCTTTTTTGAACCTGCAGAACCGACAGTCATTGTTTTAAATTATGTTTATCCTTTTGAGATGCTGTTTTGTTGGACAATGTCTGGTCAAGAGACCTGTGTAAGTACTTAACTCGTGCCTACTTGAGTTCAACATGTTTTTGGAGAGTCGTGCGCTTGGTTCAATGAATCTTTTTGCCTGGGTTGCTCCCTTCGCTGTTTTCCAGTTGGAAACAATAGTGGTGCTTTCCCAGTTCTTGAATTCCATAGTCAAGGCACTCCTCGATACTCCGCAGAAAGGTTCAGGTCTTATCAACAGTCCCTGAGATCCTTCCCTAGCTAGTTGGTCTGCTTCTTCGTTCCTTAGGATACCGCAGTGGCCTGGTACCCAGAATAAAGATACTCTGTTCCTCATGGCCAGGTTTCTTAGTGCAACTATACACATACTAGTTTGGAGTAACATGTGCTCGATCTGCAACCTGGCTGTCAGAGAACATGCAGATACTTGTGTACCTGTATCCCCTTTTCAAACAGGCTAAAGTGCATCCTAGAATTGCTTGAATTTCAGCTTGGAAAACTGTTGGCCAGTTTCCCATAGGAATTGAGATCCTGAGTCTAGGTCTGAACACCCCTGCCCCAGTTCTGTTATCCATTTTAACGCATCAACATGTAAATCGATAATTGAGCTATCCTGATTTTTTTTCCGGTGGTACATATATATGCTGATCCAATAGTAACTTACATTGGACACCACAAGTTTTCTATGCTATCGTCGTGTAACGATTGATGAGCTAAGCTAGATTGAAACCGCTATGAGGAGCCCTCCACCTCGACTACGACGACTATTGACACTACTTCTGTCGCAGCGAAAAACATTATACTCAGAGCAGAATAGATGACTAGAAGGTACTGAAGAATCAAGCCAGGTTTCGGTGAACGTGTAGATTTCGTAGCTTAGCTCAGATGCGGAAATAAAGCATTCAGAAATTTTAGATTTCAAAACACGCACGTTCTGGTAATACAGGCGCAGACTGTTCATGGATGGCTCAATAATGTGTTGCGACGTTTTCTGATAAAAGACAGGAAGGCTTCTGCAAGACGAAGACGTGTCACTGAACGCAGTGAAAGATATAAATGGGTACTTGCTTGGTTGCACAGGCTGGAGAGCCCCGTTTCCTTCTTCGAACACCGGGCCAGGATGATTGTTGTCGCTGGTTGGAATCTGCGCGACTGTGACGAAGGGCTCGGGGGCCTCCACCGTGCTTAATTCGATGCATCCCGGAAATCCAATCAGCGAGCAATCTGGCGAGTGATCCGACGTGTATGTGATGAAACGGTGAATTGCTCAAATGAGACAAATACTTGCCGTGACATGGCAATTGGAAGCCTCTCTCTTGACCACCTGACCAAAAGACAGGACGACTTGAAGCACGATTAAATGATCGTTGGTGGTCAAGTAAGAGAGCTTCCAAATTGCCATGAGAGGTGCGTCCCGGTATCCAGCGATGTATACTAGAAGGCCCCATCGGTTGTCGAATTTGGTAGTTTCTATAGCGGTCCACGAAATATTATTATCTATATATTTTTTGGTATGTTTAGTACCCAAGAACACCTAAATTGTTACTTGGGTTAGTTAAAAATGTTCAAAATCATTTTGAAATAAAATGATTTATACAAGAAAGTTAAAGTATAATAAAGGAAAACTTACATTCTTAGATAAACGTATTCCTAATTTTCTCAGTTGTCCCGATCAGGAGAGCATATCAAAATAATAACTCAAACGTATCTCACCAAGATATTTACATCTGATTCAGTTATTATTAAGTACTTTAAATTTTCAATTTAGAAGTTTCTCCAATCTGAATTATATCTTATTCTGATTGACAGGCTTAAATGGAGTTGAGCTATTTTTCAATAAAAAAGATTTTTTTCGGATTGTCCTAAAATAAAATGATTATATCATAATTTGATATACGTGCAACTTTTTCTGAAACACGGACATCGAAGTCAACGGCCCAAACCGTTCGTTAATAAGTTTCGCTCAACAGATCCATAAAATTGAATCAAATTTTTGGGAAACCAAAAATAGAGCATGGTTTTAGCATATAATGTGGTTTATTGACATTCCACTAGAATTTTTTCTCGAAGCATTCATATCTTGATAAGTTATAATTTAGATAGGTTTTGTTCTGTCCAATATCAAACTATACTATCTGAATGAGATATAATCTTGAAAGCAGCATATCTAAAATTGATATAATTTAGCTATGATCGCATAGATCTTTTGTTATGATTTGAGATATTTTAACATCCTACGAGTACTGAATAATAACTCATTTAGATAGGAAAAAATTAGTATCAAAATATCTCATTTTGATATGATTTAGTTTTTCCCTCCTGATCGGGGTGTTATTTGAAACAAAACAAGATCGATATCAATGCTCCAGTAAATTGCTCTTCTTCATATCTTAGTTCGCTTCTGCAAAATAACGTTAGCTTCCACAGACACCTTAGTTTGTCTAACCAACAGAGCCCGACCCGATTTTCGATTGGGAAAGAAGTTGAGGGAAAACTTTCTTTCCTTGATTTATTGATCTCAAGGAATGAGGATAGCATAAGCAATCCAGATTACCCGGTACCGGTTTTCCGTATATTGTAAAAAAGTGTCCGGATTTTGCCCGGTTTCATTCACATTATTTGAAAAATTAAACAAAAATATCAGAATCAGTTTTGATTATTTCGAAAACTGAAGCAGACAAAAACCCAAAATGAATATTAGGAATCAGCGCCCCAAAATTAATTAAAATTAGATCTCGGAAAATGTTTAATTGTCTTGATTCCTAAGTTTTATACATACAACTACAAGATATAATCTTTCAACGTTTTAAACTGCTATAATTTCTGATCAACAATGTTACTTGATGGTCAAGATTAGATCTCAAGACAGTAAGCATAGAAGTCAAAAATCGACTATGCTGAGGCTTGCTGGCTGAAAAGGACTACATTGGTTTGAAATTTATCAAGTTTGGAAATATTTTATCTATCTGAACGAATAAGAAAAAAATGAGGAATTGGTATATTTTGCTTAAAATCGGTATTCGGTAAATAGTAAAAATTTCGCCAAAAATCGGTATAAATACCGGATAATCGGTATGTGTGACATCATTTTCGGGATGAATCATCCAAACGGATGAAAATCCTTGCAAAAAAAAAAAAGAAAAAATGTGTGACATCACTGCATGCGAGATGTACATGGAGTGTATCGATAGAAGATTCAACAGTCGATCGATGGAGCTTGACTAGTACGCATACTGGAGCCTGTTTCGTCACTTTCACCGTGATGGAAGATCAATATTGAAAATGGTAGCTACACAATTGCTGTGTTTTTGGATTTTAAGAGAGCATTTGAAACGATTGATCGGTTATTGCTGATAGATGTACTAGTGAGAGTTGGTATCAATGATACGGTTCTTAACTGGTTTAAGAATTACTTAGATAACAGAATGCAAAGAACAAAATTTGATTCATCTTACTCGCGATACAGAGAAAATAACTTAGGTGTCCCACAAGGAAGTGTCTTGGGTCCACTGTTATTTATACTGTACATCAACGACATGAAACAATGCCTACAGTACGGTCGTCTTAAGCTATTTGCGGATGATTCAGTCTCCTACTGGAGTGGAAATGACTTAGAGCTTGTTATTCAAAACGCAAATGTTGATTTGAAAAATATTGCAGATTTCCTAAAACAGAGAAAGTTGTGTCTGAATCTCAATAAAACCAACTGGATGATCATTGGCAACCGCAAAATTGGAGAGTGTTCAAACTTGTTGATTGATGGTTGTGCAATCGAAAGAGTACATCAAGTTAAATACTTAGGAGTACAGATAGATGAAAAGTTAAATTTTATAGCCCACATTGACTACACTATTAAGAAGATTGCCATGAAATATGGAATACTTTGTCGGATAAGCAGATATATGACTTTCTGGTAAAAAATTATCTACGTGAAATCTGTTATTATGCCACACTTTGATTATTGCGCTACAATTTTGCTTCATGCATCAGACACGCAGACAAAGAGGCTGCAAAGAATACAAAACAAGATAATGCGAGTGGTAATACGATGCAACCGATATACTCCTAGCGCTCTTATGCTTGATATGTTGCAATGGATGTCAGTAAAGCAGAGGATTGCTTACAACAGTATGATTTTTATCTACAAAATGAAAAAAGGAATGTTACCATCCTATTTATTGGACGGTCTGCAGTACGGAGTTGACGTATCCGTGTATGTCAATACAAGGAGAGCCCGAGATTTCAGACTACCAAATACAAAAAAAGAGATGACCAAACGATCTGTGTTCTACAATGGACTGAAACTGTATAACAGCCTACCACGGAGCATCAAAGACAGTTCAAACTTGAATATTTTTAAGAAGCTGACAAAAACTTACATAAAACATACAATATAAAACAAGGACTAATCCTAAAAAGGATCATACAATAGTGATGAAGATCTGACGGAACATCAGATAGAAATTTGTACGGTGATGGACATGCGCGGAAGTAAGACGAACAAGTCGTACAGAAATTGACAACATAAGTAAACAATACATATTATCCTAAGGATAAACTGTCCCTCCTTCTTCAAAAGATGCGTATGGGGTGGAGGAAGGACCCAAATGGGCCTGTGGGACCATCACAAAAAAAAAAAAAAAAAAATGTTCCTGGCTGACGCCCCGTTGTACTAAAGCTGGTTTCGCGGGTTCAAATCCAGGCGGTGAGCCGTTGAATCTTTTTCGAAATTCATGATATTTACGGCATATATTCTTTCGTTCTTTGATATCTCATGTTTCCTTAAACTTTCCAACACCTACGAAAATATGAAAATGTGTTAAAAAGATCGATCTTCAAACGATCAATCCAAGATCGAACAATCGTTGTGGCAAACCTTAGTTAGGCGGAAGACAAAAAAAAATAAATTAACTATGAACAAAACGACCACATAATTGTTAAATTTTGTCCTATAGTTACAATTTTTTTAGCTGGGTTTTTGTGTTATGTAAATCTTCAAACTATATTTGTGATTGTGATTCAATACTTCACACAAGCGGTGTAATTACTCACCACATTTTTATCCACATTGAACCAACCTTTGAAACATTGCATAGTGTTGCAAAAAATATTCATAAATTTTATGATCAGTTTATTTCAGTCAAATCTTATTTAGATGAAAGCCAAACGAAATAGCATCTTCAGCCATTTTATTTTTGTAGATTCTGGTAATAGATCAGACGAATTATTTTCATCAATCTCTAATTGAAACTATACAAAGTTCTCATTCAAAAGAGAAACAAATAATTTACTATACAGACTGCAGCCAATGACTTTTTAAATTCATAAGTGATCCTGTTAATCAATTCTATTTAAATACTGAGGTTAATATCCGCCGGTGAAGACGTGATGTGACTCGCGTCAATATTTCACCGAAATTGATTCAATTGTAAGTGCACACTCCCAATTCCTAAATTGGCTTGTCCGTTTCCGAAGCTCTGTTATTACGGCTGCGCGGTAGTTTTCGAGTGTGTGTTGAATGCGTTGTTTTTGGTGATACCTAGCGGTTGTTTTGAACGAATTTTCCTCTTTCTGAGCCATTCAAAACGGCCTTGAACTCGACCGCGAACAGTGCGTGCCATGTCCATAAAAAAAACTTTTCAATCAGATCGAACGGCAGAGGCAAACGCAGAAGAAGGGACAGGCTTCAAAGGTGTTTCTGTGTTGATAGATCAATACCTTCCCCCCTCCCTGATCGAGCTTACCGACATTGAACCTAAATAGACGAGCGAAATCCTCCGTTGGACCATTAAGAAGGAGAGGCAGAAGTAATTTGATTTCGATTGGTTTCTCATTTGCAATCATTAGATTTCGATTGGGGATTGTATAAGATGGATAGACAAAAAATTGGCTTTTATTGCGCTTGAAACACATCAAGTTTTGGGGATCGGAATTTCATAGGTAGTTGAACTACGAAAAGTAAACAATTTATTGATTAGACTTGCTAATTTTAAAAGCTGTAAAACGAAGTTGGATAGAAATGTCTCACTTTAGTAATAGAATTTATATTTTGATAACAATACAGAATCAGTGATCATCTAAATTCGTCCTAAGGTAAGCAACCCAAGTAACCAGAAGTTCACATATCGGCCAGCCATCAATTCAACTGAAAGCTATTTATGTTATGAAGTTAGTGAGAGGGCATTTTTGCGTAATTGACCTTAAACTTTTTCTAATGTTTTCAAAACAAATTTTGCAATTCCGACTCTCCTCACCAGGATATGTCAACGAACCTAGTCGATTAGATTAATCTTAAACGGACAGGTGTCGAAAATGAAGTGTAGGAAAAAATAGCGAACGCCTAGCCATTCTAAACGCTAATCATCGTTAACCGTTCGAAGCGCTTTTGATGACGCGATATGAAATAAACTTGGCGGAGGTCAATCGGTCAATCACACCAGACCACATGGAGGTAGTTTAACAAGTAGGTAGGTATCACATGAACGATGCATCATCAACCAACTGACTGACTTGCGGTTGACCTGCTCACTGGACTTCTGGAGAAGTGAAGTGGCGATCGTCGTCGTTGTAGGTTGTAGATACCTATATTAATCGGAATCGCGGTAACTGGAGTGATATGCGCTTAGCCTATTAGCCTCGAATAAGTTCAATAACTCGCCATTCTCTCGTTCGGTAGGGGAATGAATTGGACGTCTACCGGGGAAGTTGTACTTATGGCTTCTCACAATGTCTCTTAACCCTCTCGGTTCATTACCTGCATGTTGCATTTCACGGCTCAAGTTCGTTCCTGGTTGCATTTTTGTCATGTGGCCGGAGGCAATTACGATCAAAGCTGGGACTAATGGGGAACAAAAGTTTTTTTTCCTGTTCAGGAGACACTCCTTTGAGACTTAATTTTTGAATATATTTTTTTGATCTACTGAATTATCCAACACAAGATAAATTATAACAAGCTGCTTGATCCATTCAAAATAAAGAATATATAAATTTAAAATATCGAGACTCCGTTTTTTGACCGTGGACCTAAAACATATCTCGTTACACTAAAATTAAAAAAAAAAACTATAGACGACAGTTCAAAGCCTTCAGCACTTCTATTACTCCAATTTATGGAATTATTTTGTTTTTCAAGTTGAAATTTCCGTGATTTAAACACAATTTCAACAACACGCATCATTATTTCGGCTCTCGGCTTTGCTCTCTGCCCAAATCACCACCCACCGTACCTAATCGGAGAGCAACCAAACACGTTTTGCTGGACGTGCTGCATGTTCTAGAAATTCAGGAATGATTTTACGTTTATAATTTTCATATTTTTGTGAAGTCTTACAGCACCTCACTAGAATGTTAATTAAATATGCTTTCCAATGAATATACTTTTGATTGGTACAAACAAAGTAAAAGCACTCAAAATCCGGGTACAACCTGGCGGTGGATCACAAAAACAGATGAAATTTCAATTTGTAAAAAAGTAGTGAACTTTGAAAAACTCCAGTAAATTCAATTTTTGTTGCATGGAAAATCTAAAGACAGCAAAATTTTAGAATTTCAATAGATTTTGTAGTCATATTTTTTCAAAAACTCTACCATCGCTCAAACAGTATTTAAAAGCAATCGAATGAAAAGTAGGTTTTTCAGACCACTTTTTGCACTTTTTGCGACCATTTCATTAAAAAAAATTTAAAAAAATATTTCTTGTGTTCATTATGTAGACAATAACTTCAGCTTTCATATGCATAAGACAAATATTTTTTTTGGACGTGTAATATATGCACTACAGCAGTTTTCCGGAGGCATGTTTTTTCGGATTTTTTTTCTTTCATGCTGAATAATGAGAAAACTATAAGCTTTAGCTATATATAATGTTCTAAACATACATATTTTACTGACATTACAAGGTTTCTATTGATATAAGTTTTATATGAAGCTCATAATAATTCAAATGACTTTGATAGATTTTACTTTTGTAGTGTTAAATTGACACTCTAAGTCGGAAAAGGGATTTTTTTTTTGTCCAAGCTTCCAGGGTTCGTCCATAAAAAAGTAAAGATACAATATTAAAGAAATTTTGAATTTATTTAGGGTCCCCGAAGAAATTTTTGTATTTTGAAGCTTCTGAAAAAAGTTACAAGCCTTCAAACTTGCAATAGTGTCAAAATGACACTCTAATGCAGATGAGGGTTAATAGTTTTTTTTCTGTAGATTTAGCAAAATTTGAAGTACATTCAATAAATTATGTATTCTTAACACAATGAATAAGTTAGAACATTTGTTTTAACTTGCGCCAGTGAAATTGTTATGATAGGATTAAATAAATTGAATTAATTAAATAAATAAATGAAGAAAATAAAATTAAATAAATATATGAAGTCATTTTTAAATTTTCATTTTTGGCTTTTTACGGTTTTGAATCTCAATTAAACAACTAACAACAAACACAACTAACAACAAAAACGATATTGACAATAACAGCAGACAGATAAGTGGGTTTACACGCTTTAGTATAGTCCACTAACAATGCTCACCGGTCGAAAACATAAACCTTATATGAAATTATGTATGACCTAATTATCAATGATACTTAGCTTTGTGCAGCTACATTCCTAAAAACATCCATTGGTTTGCCATTAGGAAATGACTTCCGAAAAATCATAGCATGCCTTAAACTCCCGTTGGCAACCAAAAAACAAAAATGCTGCATACACATTTCATGCGCAGGAAACAAAAAACGTACCACCTAAAGTCACCATAAAATCACTTTTTTCAATATCAGTTCATATCTGTTCATTCAGATTTTTTAACACTAACCTGCACTCTGATATTTAGTAACTTCAAAGCATTAGCCTGTTGTATGAATATTAGATGCAAACGTGCGTTTCCCCTTCAATCGCACTACACTTTGTTTTCAAGAAAAAAATTTTTAGATGCAGAAACCTAACATCACAAAACAACTATTTTCACCATAAGCCAATGTGCACAACTTATGCAAACTGTTCCCGATTATAGTATTTTTCGCGTATACAACTGATGTTTTCACATTAAAACAGCAGATTTTCCGGAGAAAAATAACGATCACGAAAAAAAACACATGTCCAGTAGGGTGTCCCAAAATTGCATAACTTCTGGGAATCTGGAGGTTCACCCTCCAAATGGTAGATAAGGATGTGCAGAACAAACTTTTGTATGGGGCCGACTAAAAAAAATCATGTTTAGAGGTTCCGCAAGCGCGATCTTTAAAAATAGTCCACTTTCTAAAGATTTGATTTTAAATAAATTCTGGGTCCAAAAATTAACATAAAATTTATATATTTTATATTTTTTAAATTTTGTTTGAGTTAAAAATTACACGTAAAAAATACAAAATGAACCAAATTTGTATCAAAATGTAAAACTAGCAAGCTATTTTTAAGAAAAAAATTTTTTTGGTCCAAAAATTTTGAATTCAACTGACCAAAATGTGTACCAAGCGTAGAATATTTTTGATACCAATGCCATCAAAAGATGCGGATTTCTGTGCACTTAAACTTTGCGGAACAAAACATGTGGTTTGTATCAACGTGTGAACAGCTATTCACGATTTAATGCTTAACAAAAATCACAATTTAGGATATTTTTTATTTAATTTATCAAATTTGTCTTAATAAATACCTACTTTAAAATCTAAATACTTGCAAAAAAAGACTTTGATGGTTTAAAGGAGTCATCAGAAGGCTATATGCCGAATTTGAGCAGAATCGGACAACAGGAAGGGGTTGCACTGAATCTCAAGTGTGAAAGGGATTCTAAGACATAGTGTTCTAAAGAAGCATAAAAAACTGGATTTTCATAATACATTTTTGTCTTTACCAATCAATTGCTTGATTTTGTAAGTTTTATGAAAATTTCTATTAACACTAACATTTCACCTGAAGACTGCAACTCGATTGGACTTAAAACAAAAATGTTATGGCTGTTCAAAGATTGTATTTTGGTTACAAATTGTCCTGTAAAACGCAATGAGTAAAAAGTACTCATTGTGTGTTATACGACAATTTGCCAAAAAAATACAATCTTGGAACAGCCATAACTTTTTTGTTTTAAGTCCAATCGAGTTGCAGTCTTCAAGTGAAATGTTAGTCTTAATTGAAATTTTAATAAAACCTTCATAATCAAGCAATCGATTGATAAAGACAAAAATGTATGATGAAAAACCAGTTTTTTATGCTTCTTTAGAGCACTATGTCTCAGAATCCCTTTCACATTTGAGATTCATTGAAACCCTCTCCTGTTGTCCGATTCTTCTCAAATTCAGCATATGGCCTTCTGATGACTCCTTTAAACCATCAAAGTCTTTTTTTTGCAAGTATTTTGATTTTAAAGTAGGTATTTATTAAGACAAATTTGATAAATTAAATAAAAATATCCTAAATTGTGATTTTTGTTAAGCATTAAATCGTGAATAGCTGTTCACACGTTGATACAAACCACATGTTTTGTTCCGCAAAGTTTAAGTGCACAGAAATCCGCATCTTTTGATGGCATTGATATCAAAAATATTCTACGCTTGGTACACATTTTGGTCAGTTGAATTCAAAATTTTTGGACCAAAAAAATTTTTTTCTTAAAAATAGCTTGCTAGTTTTACATTTTGATACAAATTTGGTTCATTTTGTATTTTTTACGTGTAATTTTTAACTCAAACAAAATTTAAAAAATATAAAATATATAAATTTTATGTAAATTTTTGGACCCAAAATTTATTTAAAATCAAATCTTTAGAAAGTGGACTTTTTTTAAAGATCGCGTTTGCGGAACCTCTAAACATGATTTTTTTTAGTCGGCCCCATACAAAAGTTGGTTCTGCACATCCTTATCTACCATTTAGAGGGTGAGCCCCCAAATTCCCAGAAGTTATGCAATTTTGGGTCACCCTAATGTCCAGCCACATTTGAGCAACTCTTTTCATGAAATTTAATATATTTCACTGGGATCTCGCCGGTGGAAAAACTTTAACACTTCATCCCAGCCTTCACTTTGATACTCTTTTAGATAATTTTATGTCTATTTCCCAATGTTAAATTTTGGATTTTATGAAATTTTTGCGAACAACGAGAAAAACCGTGCGGTTGGCAAAAGTCATCGCCTACTCTTCCTCTTTGCGGTCTTTAGTACGTCAACTTCCGTTAAACTTGCAGCTTTTTTTTTGTTTGAATAAAAGGACGTCCTCGTTAAAATAACTAACAATAGTTGCGAGTTCTGGTGGTTACTTCTATTTTATGTTTGAATGTAACATTTTCAAGCTTCAGTGAAGTTTTAACGAATATTTGGTCTGATATGACCAGGCCGAATTTAAGTTATGTTGAAATTTTTATTGATGAAAACATTTATTCCAATTTTTTTATTTTTTTTTTGTAACGTTTGAAATTGTCGTGATTTTTGAAATTTTTGTATTTTTTGTAATAATTGAGACATTTGTATTTTTTGTAATATTTGTAATTTTGAAATTTTTTTAATTTTTGTAATTTTTGTAAATTTAGTAATTATTGTTGTTTTTGTAATTTTTGTATTTTTTGTAATTTTTGTAATTTTTGTAATTTTTGTAATTTTTGTAATTTTTTGTAATTTTTGTAATTTTTGTAATTTTTGTAATTTTTGTAATTTTTGTAATTTTTGTAATTTTTGTAATTTTTGTAATTTTTGTAATTTTTGTAATTTTTGTAATTTTTGTAATTTTTGTAATTTTTGTAATTTTTGTAATTTTTGTAATTTTTGTAATTTTTGTAATTTTTGTAATTTTTGTAATTTTTGTAATTTTTGTAATTTTTGTAATTTTTGTAATTTTTGTAATTTTTGTAATTTTTGTAATTTTTGTAATTTTTGTAATTTTTGTAATTTTTGTAATTTTTGTAATTTTTGTAATTTTTGTAATTTTTGTAATTTTTGTAATTTTTGTAATTTTTGTAATTTTTGTAATTTTTGTAATTTTTGTAATTTTTGTAATTTTTGTAATTTTTGTAATTTTTGTAATTTTTGTAATTTTTGTAATTTTTGTAATTTTTGTAATTTTTGTAATTTTTGTAATTTTTGTAATTTTTGTAATTTTTGTAATTTTTGTAATTTTTTTTAATTTTTGTAATTTTTGTAATTTTTGTGATTTTTGTAATTTTTGTAATTTTTGTAATTTTTGTAATTTTTGTAATTTTTGTAATTTTTGTAATTTTTGTAATTTTTGTAATTTTGTAATTTTGTAATTTTTTTTAATTTTTGTAATTTTTGTAATTTTTTTAATTTTTGTAATTTTTGTAATTTTTGTAATTTTTGTAATTTTTGTAATTTTTGTAATTTTTGTAATTTTTGTAATTTTTGTAATTTTTGTAATTTTTGTAATTTTTGTAATTTTTGTAATTTTTGAAATTTTTGTTATTTTTGTAATTTTTGTAATTTTTGTAATTTTTGTAATTTTTGTAATTTTTGTAATTTTTGTAATTTTTGTAATTTTTGTAATTTTTGTTATTTTTGTAATTTTTGTAATTTTTGTAGTTTTTGTAATTTTTGTAATTTTTGTAATTTTTGTAATTTTTGTAATTTTTGTAATTTTTGTAATTTTTGTAATTTTTGTAATTTTTGTAATTTTTGTAATTTTTGTAATTTTTGTAATTTTTGTAATTTTTGTAATTTTTGTAATTTTTGTAATTTTTGTAATTTTTGTAATTTTTGTAATTTTTGTAATTTTTGTAATTTTTGTAATTTTTGTAATTTTTGTAATTTTTGTAATTTTTGTAATTTTTGTAATTTTTGTAATTTTTGTAATTTTTGTAATTTTTGTAATTTTTGTAATTTTTGTAATTTTTGTAATTTTTGTAATTTTTGTAATTTTTGTAATTTTTGTAATTTTTGTAATTTTTGTAATTTTTGTAATTTTTGTAATTTTTGTAATTTTTGTAATTTTTGTAATTTTTGTAATTTTTGTAATTTTTGTAATTTTTGTAATTTTTGTAATTTTTGTAATTTTTGTAATTTTTGTAATTTTTGTAATTTTTGTAATTTTTGTAATTTTTGTAATTTTTGTAATTTTTGTAATTTTTGTAATTTTTGTAATTTTTGTAATTTTTGTAATTTTTGTAATTTTTGTAATTTTTGTAATTTTTGTAATTTTTGTTATTTTTGTAATTTTTGTAATTTTTGTAATTTTTGT